>NC_064857.1:62845499-63169785 GCF_024139225.1 Suncus etruscus | reverse complement strand
AAAACTTTGGAGTTCAGTCCCAGTAGCTTGGGGCCACTGATATAGACTATGGCATGCAAAGCATAGTCCCTGGCTACTCTTCTGTTTTTCTGGCCCCAGAATTGTCTCCTGCTGACTTTACTTCCCATTTCCATATTCCCTGGTGTCTCCCTTCCAGCCTAACTTTGATAAACATGATACTAATCTAAGTGTCTTGGAGAGCCTTGACTTTTTTTTAAATGTGAAGTATCTTGAGGAAGTATGGATTCAGACCCCAAACAAAAACTTATTGTTATAATATTAATAAGAAAAAAATATGTACTTCAACAATCAATGAATGAATGAAATGTTAGTTTAGGACATGCATTGATTATGACAGGTTTCCCTGGGCATTTCATTTTCCAGGAGCTTAGAGATTTAAGTGAAGACTTTTTGTGCTAAATTTCTGTCTTAAATGAAATCTCTAGTTGAGGTTTTATTTGATATGTTCTATGTTCAGTAACAACAGGAAGCAGTGAGTAGGATGAAAATGTTCTATAAATTCAAGATACATTAATAGTACTGACTATCACTGAATTATGTTTTTATGTACGCAGAATGTCCATTTTGTACTCTGCCCTTTCGCACACCCCTACAAAAGATCATTTTTCTCTTTAACTCTCTTACCCCCTATCATCATTACTCCAAATTTACCCTTTTTAACAAGTACTGTAGAGTCCTAAGTCACTGACCAAAGTGGTGCCCTGGAGTTAGCACCCACCCAACTATTCGAAAAGGCATGAAAAGGACACGTATGTCTTTTCAACATTTTATGTGTGTTTTCTTTGATGGCTATAACTTTTGCTGAATATTTTCTTATACAGTGACGATTCCCTCCCACTTTTTAACTTTTCTTCTCTTTTTGAACTGTTCAATAGGGAATTTGGTGAAAGAGTCCCTCAGTTTAATGCTTATGTTTGAACTAAGTCATGGGATGTTCTTACGCCCCCATATACTCTTATAATGCCACGTGGCTTTATTTCTTGTTTGCATAGGCACACTAAAACGGGAAAATACTATACATACAAATAAGTCCTTATGTAATAGAGATGGGAACACACAAATCTTGTAGTGCAATGGGACCTTACACTCTGAACATTGACATAAAGACCTGGCACAGGCTTCAGAAGAATGGGCATTCTCCATTCACCCCTGATCTAGGGAAGACATCTAGAAAACATCAAAGGTTGTCTATAACATCACCTGGAGGCAATCCTCTACCAGGGGAGACCCTACCGCTGCTCTGACATCGACCTACTCAAAAGAGACTTCCCTTAACTCTGAAAAGGCTTAACAACAACAATGACCTGCTTACTAGACAGGACTTTTATATTGCCCCTTAATTGTGAAGTGAAACTAGAAGATACTCCACACCAGCCTGACTTCAATGTAGGATGTGCAGATTCCAGGATCTTTAATACAGAAACCCGATGCCATCAATAGAGACTGCATGAAAAATAAAACTGTATTAGCACTACAGACAATGACTTGGATTGAATAAACTAGTTTGCCTGGAGCCTAGAGTTAGTCTTATGCCAGGAAACTTAAGGAGTAGGGTTTCCTTGTATTTAGACCAAGGCTTTTCCTTTCCATGTCCCCTATATTTTGGTGGGCCTATGCAAACAATATTTGCCACTCTAACCCCGTTTTTACTGTGCTATTTTGACTAACCCTTAAAAAAAAACCTCTTAAACTTTTGATATTAACTTAAACTAATATGCATGTGCATGAAAATATAAAAAAAAATACTATGCCTTCAATGTTTAACAAGTCACATAAATCTCATGACTTTAGATTGCTTTGTGTACAGCTAAGAAATGTTATAATGTACTACAATCTGGGGACTTGTGGACAAAGTAATTGTACATGGGTTCTGCCTTATTTTTCTTAATGTTCTTTGACTGTAAGTTCAATATTAAGGCGTCAGCAAGGGGATTTCTTCAGAGAACTCTGTTTATGGGCGATTGTCCTTTCACTGTAACTTGACCTTGTCCTCTTTGCATCATTGTTCTCATAATTAAAAATAAAAAATTAATTTAAAAAATTCACAAAAATAAATTCTAGAAATCTAATCTTCAGCTTGATGCACATGTACATGCAAGATAAATAAAGCCCTAAATACCATATATCAATTGTAGCATTTATTTCAGAAAATGTATACACATTTGTGGTTACCATCCTGGACTCTCACTGGATGGGAGGTGAAAATCAGATTATTCTTGGTCAATCTTTTTCAATTCATCTGTCACTGTGAAAATCATTCTCTGGCATTTATTTATTATATCTCCTATCATCTTACCAAATTGATAAATGACTAGAAAAGAAATATCTTCCATCATTTTCTCCATTGTATTCATCATTAAAACTGGATCATAGGTGGGCGGGAGAGATAGGAGAGTGGGGAAGTTGTTTGTTTTCCATGCAGATGACCCAAGCTTGATCCCAGCATCAAATATAGTGACCTCCTCATGGCCCCCCAAACAGCATTGTCAAGAGTGAATCTTGAGTGAGTGAAGAGCCATGAAAAACCTCTAAACACCACTGGGTGTGTTCCAAACAACAAACAAACAAAAAGACTAGCTTCTTTCTAGGCAATACATTTAAATATGAAACACATTCTGATTTTGAGCATTTATATGCATAAATGTCAAACCTAAAAAATGGATATAAATGTTTACTTTAAGACAGATCTTTAAATAGTAATTGGTGATTATTATTTTTATAAAGTGGTATAATGAAAATGTTAACATGTTACTATTTACTATGTTCAAATGTATAAATAAAGTATAATTATACTTGTAAATATAAGTAAATACTGTATTTAATATTATAAATTACTTGTTAAGTAGATATACTTAAAATATTTTTTAAAAAGTGGCATAGTTTCCTATATTTACAAATTTTATTTAGTATTTCAAGATAGCATAAATGCAAATTCTTACTGAACTGAAAATATGCAATTATATTTATAGTTTTGTTAAATATTAAGTTATAATCTTTTGATATATAAGATTAGATAGATGGATGGGTAAACAGATAGAGAGAATCTAAAATTCAGAGGTTAAGGGAAATGCATTGCATGTGATTGACCCCAGTTTGACCCCTGGCACTGCATAAGACATTCCCTGTTTTCAGGAGTGATTCCTGAGCATAGAACAAGGAGTAATCCCTGAACATTAGCAGATGTGCCTTCTCTCAAGAACAAATAAAACACACACACACACACACACACAAACAATGGCAAATAAGTAAGACATTTAGATTGATAAACCAATTGTTCAACTCAATAGCCTACATTTCCAAATGAGCAAGCTCACAGGTGAAAAGGAATGCAAGAATGAGATAAAAAGTCACATAGAAAGACACTCCAGGTTTGAGGGCCTGAGAGATACTGCCTAGCACGTGGATGACCAAGTTCAATCAACAGCACCACATATGGTCCCTAAATACGTGAGTACAGAGCCAGTAGAAAGGTCTGAGCAGGGGCGGGAGAGATAGCATGGAGGTAAGGCGTTTGCCTTTCATGCAGGAGGTCATAGGTTCGAATCCTGGCGTCCCATATGGTCCCCCGTGCCTGCCAGGAGCAATTTATGAGCCTGGAGCCAGAAATAACCCCTGAGCACTGCAGGGTGTGACCCAAAACACACACACACACACACACACACACACACACACACACACACACACACAAAAAGAAAAAAAAAAAGAAAGGTCTGAGCATTGCCTGGAATAGTCCAAAAGCCAAGAAAACAGGAGAGGAGGCTCAATTTTTTTCTTTTATTTTCTAAGAGAAATTGAGCAAGACAACAAGTAGACATGCAACTTATTGTTGCAACTGAAAAGGAAGTGCCTTGTTGTTTCTTGTGTTCTTTCAAGTTCTATAATTTTAATACAAAGGAAATGGCTGTGTCTACACTAGTAGCATAGAAAGGCAGAGAAATGCAGACTTGAGAGGCTAGAGTGATAGCACAGTGGTAGGGCGTTTGCCTTGCACGTGGACAACCAAGGTTCAATCCCCTGCATCCCATATGGTTCCCCAAGTCTGCCCAGAGTAATTTCTAAGTGCAGAGACAGGAGTAATCCCTGTGCTCCCTCAGTGTGGCCCAACCAACCCCCTACAAACTCCAAATGCAGACTTAATATAGACTTACTGTGACAGGGCCGATGAGATAGTGCAATGGAATAGGTGCTTGCCTTAGCATGCAGCTGACCTAGATTCAATCCGTGGCAACACTTTTGGTCCCTTGAGCCTTGTCTGAAGTGCTTCCTAAGCACAGACATCACTAAGTATAACCCAACCACTACCTCCCCGACCACCTCTGCCCACCCCACCCCTCAAATATGTCATACCCTGGACAGAACTGGATCTAGAGCTTGTCATGTTAGTAGGAGAAGAAAGATAAATACTGATGATGAGGTCACAGTGATGATTTATTGAAAAAAAAATGGGATGAACTATGGCCACAGGGGGAATAAATGCTGGGAGTCAGTCAATAGGAAGAAGTTGGGAAAGGGGGACATTGAATGTAGTCTTAGGGACAGAAGTAGATGGATACTAATATTTTGATGGTGGCCAAGGCTCAGTAACATTGTATTCCTAGAGTGTGGATACCATCTTTATTGAAAACTATGTTGCATCAATAACAATTACAAAAATTGTAATTGCAGAGGAAAGCTTACAGAGGAAAGAGGTTTTGTTTGCTTAGAAAGCAATGATGAAAAGAATCAATCCTAATTCTTTGCTTCTCCTTTGTCATGCATCTTGGAGCCTTCTCACTAATGACTCAGGTTTGCTCATGTGACTTACTTTACCCAATGCATTGTGATGGTTCTGATGAGTAAAAGCTGGAGTGGGTTGGTTCTTAAAGTTTGACTTTTAACTCTTGCCAGTGGACAAGCTGTCCTCTGACAATTACTGTCACTTGTATTTGAGATTAAATACCCATGAGCAAACTTAAACCTAGATGAACAGAAAATGTAACTCCAAAGGGAATGGCTTGATGCAAAGAAGCTCCTTTGAACCACAGTTTAACCCTGACACATGGACCCATAAATGATCCTTTTTGTTTCTTTCAACCTCTCATAGACAGGACATTGGTTAAAGGAAATTTTAACTTACTTGTGCCTCAGAAAAGCAATATCTTGGAAGAGTAAACATCTGTGAAGAATATTAGTTGATTACAAAAATATGGGAGACTCCACAGCAGAAACATATTTTCATCAAGCATAAAGCAAAAGTATTTTCCCTGTTAATATCACATGAAAATTTATATATATATTCTTATTTTTATATACTAACATCTTTCTTTAGAACTAATTGATCTTTCAAGGGAGCTTTGTTTTGGGGTTAAACAGAGATGTGGGGTTATTCCTGGTACTCCTGAGAGTACTGAGTTCATAGAAAATTGAACCCAGGTTGGCTACATACAAGGCAAGCACCCTACCTCCAGGACTATTTTGCCAGCCTACTAATTCAATTTTTAATTTAACTTCTTCCATATAGAAAATAATCTTAAAAATCCATTCATGCCCTAAACTTTCCCAAATCAAGGCACTTCCTTTTCAGTTGCAACAATTAGTTGCATGTCTACTTAAACCCTTAAACTCACTAATTATCTTCTTCATTTTATCACACAAGTAGAGGGACATTCTTTTCTATATTACGTATCTTTACAAACACACCGATGTGTGCCTTTAAAGTTCTTACCATAAGACCATAGCACGCCATATTATTTACATCACAGCATGAGCTATGCCAGTACAGATTCAATTTGTCTTTCTAATAAGAGATATTGCTGCCATGCACTCAGAGTTTGTCTGATAAATGAGCTTAGTGAGAACAGGAGCAGAAAAAAAGAGTCAATACCATTCTTCTTACCTATTAGCCTCCAAACATTTCAGTCTACAGATAGACAGTGCGCTGAAAACTATTTGTTCCCCAAATCTCTAATTGCTTGGTGATGATACTCAAGTCACATTCATAGCCAATACAAGAGACTTCAACAAGAGATTCGGATTGTCAGTGTGGAAGGCTGGAAACCACAGAATCAATAATGTTGGACTAGTTTTCTTTTCACTGCAGCACAAGAGGGAGATAGAGCACTTCCCTTGAAAACAGCACCTCCCATTGTTAATGTTTCTACAAAATAGTAATCTGAATCAGCCTCTCAGGTCAGGTCAGCACAAGGTTAAGACCTGTCCATCCTCATAAAAAATAAGAACATTTTGTTCAACTGTCTAAAGGGAAAGAAACTGTCATGTTTCATTTCTGTTTTAGGCTTAAACATGGAATCTGAAGAACGCACATAATCTTAAAAAGACAATAGTGGAGATTAAGTGTTGTGAATCATATGGGATCTGGGCATCCTGAAATAATCTGAAAAAAACAAATAAACATCACAACAACCAACAACAACAATAAAAAACCCAAGTAGGTATAGGTACCCAACATATGTTTATATGAATCAGTAAAAAGTTATAACTTTTTAATTAATTCATCAAATGAATTCCTTCAAGTTAAATTAAGTTATGAATTTGGCTTAACTTGCTAATTTTAGGTTTGGGGGTTAAAACATTAATTTTTGGCATCCCATATGGTCCCTAGAGCCTGCCAGGAGCGACTTCTGAGGGCAGAGCCAGTAGTAACTCCTGAGCACCACCAGGTGTGACCCAAAAACAACAACAAAAAATGTTAATTTTCATTGAAATGTTTATTACCATTTAGGGCACTTTTATATTGCTCCATCAAATTCTTGGTGTTCTTGCTTTTATGAAACAGAATGATTGAATTGGCTTAATCGTCAAAGAATATTTTACTTTTAAACTCCATGTCATCATTGAAAAAAACATATAATATATATTTATAGTTACCTTTGTAAAGCTGTCCTCTTAAAGCTAAAATATTTTAGTAAAATGAGCACTCACTAAGAGTCAATTATGTATATTCAAGCAAAAATTTATATATATTGTTTTAAATTGTATCATTTTACTCAATGTTTAACTAATATTACTATATTATTTAAATATATTTACTTACTAATACTCAATTGTTCTACTATATTGTTTTACGCAATTCTTTGTGTTTTCTAACACAAAGTTTTACTAAAATTCCGGATTGCTCTTCTACAAATCTAACCTCATTTCACTAAAGAATCTTTTTACTTTATTGAAAGTAAGACTCAGACCTGGTATGTCCTGAATGCTGGGAATTTCTGTTCACTTTTGGGCCCATAGTCACCAGTCATGCCAGCTGAGACAGTCACAAGACTACTTTCTTCAACAACCCTTCACAGCCTGGATCATTCTCAATGGTTTCTGTTCTTTTAAGGAAGCAGAGCCTGACTTGAAGGCATTGCTTCAGGATTACCTAACACCTAAACAAATTTATCATTTCAATCATTGTTTCTGCTGTACACTTATTGAATTGAATTATTGAATTCAAGATTCAGATTCTCAACGGACTCACTTGGGTCATTTTTTTGTAATATTTTTTTTTTTATTTTGGGCCACTCCCAGTGGTGCTCAGGGTTTACTTCAGAACACAGAAATCGCTCCTGGCAACCTCAGGGGACCATGTGGGATGCCGGGATCAAGTCAGCCCGCCCTGGGTCAGCAGTGTGCAAGGCAAATCCCCTAAGATTGTACTATCGCTCTAGCCCCTCGGGTCCTTTTTATGCAAAAGCCTGTTTCATCTGAGCCATTTTCTACTCCCCATTTATTTGAATTTTATATTAAATGTTATAAATAATTCACACTTCTCTCTACCTTCTAGAACGAAATATGGGATATGTCCCCCTCCAGAGATATTTCTTTATTTTTTAATCCTTTTCTTCTTCCCTGACTTTTCATTTTTATTTCTTATAGAGATTGAACTAGGGACAAGAATCCCCTTAAGCAAGCATCTAGATTTGTGGGCTGGCTTCCCCCCTCCCCTCTGCTGTGAGCTAGCACTCCCATCTCACTTCTGTTCTCTACTAGCCCTGTGAAATTAGTTCTGTTTTCCTAGCAAGACCCAACACTTTGTTTTTGATGATCACATTCGAGATAGAACTAATTGACCTTTGGCTTTCTTAATTTGCTGCAAGTTGAACTTACTTGACAGCTGAGATATTGTTCAGCATATTTTCATAGAACTCGCTGCAACAGGACCATGGAAAAGCCAAATGCCCTTTGGGCTCTTAAACCAACTGATAAAAACTATAAGCACCATAGAGCTGAAAATATCAGCTTGGTTGCTGTGAAAAATGGATCAGATAACTGCTCTTGTACCCCAGATCAAAATAGACTTCTCACTCCTTACCATCTCCATTGATTTCATTCAATGAAAAATGAGTTAGCATTAAAAATATGTCTTTGCTTTTGCTATCGTGTTTCAATTTTCCTTTCCACTTTGATATTTATAATCATGCTGGATATTGGTGGATTAGTGAAACCTCAATATCATCTAGTATTATTGTTATGCACAAAGCACATGTAATACACATTTTTCTGCTTATAAATAATAGTTGTTTAAAATTAGAAATAATTACGTACTAATTTTTACAAAAATGATGACAGTAATTGATTTCCTGGCAAGTTATAGGTGAACATTTCTCTCTGCATTTCACAAGACCTTTGAGAATCTTCCAAGTAATAAGTTTATTAAGAGAAAGTTTGCAGGGCCCAGAGCGATAGCACAGCAGTAGGGCATTTGTTTTGCACGCAGCTGACCTGGGATGGACCCTGGTTCAATTCCCAGCATTTCATGTGGTCGCCCAAGCTTGCTAGGAGTGACTTCTGAGCACAGAGCCAGGAGTAACTCTGGAGTGCAGCCAGGTGTGGCCCCAAAACAAAAAAAGATCCAGGGAGAAAGAGAGAGGGGGGAGGGAGGGAGGGAGGGAGAAGGAGAGAGGGAGAGGGAAATAGAGGAGAGAGAGAAAGTTTGCCTGTGAAATATATGAATGCATAGAGTGAGTATACAGAGTGAGTATACATATATGTGTAAATCTCTGCATATACATATATATGCAAAACTAAGTGAGAAGAAGACACTAGAAGTTCCTTGGTAAATCGTTAAGAAGCTCTCTTTAAGAACTTTCATTTTGCTATGCCATTGTACTAACATGTTTGGTTCTTAATGTAGATGGGTTTCCAATGTAAATGTGACATAATTTAATTATTATTCAATTATAACAAAATATTTTAATGAACATGACTTGGAAAAAGACATAAAAAGGTAGGCAAATTCAAGACATGATACATTTAACTATTTCTCATTTTAATCAAGATAACTTGAATAACCCAAAGAATTTAAAGCTCAGTCTCTCTTTTAGCTCTCTCTCTCCCTCTTTCTCTCTCTTTCTCTCTCTCTCTCTCTCTCTCTCTCTCTCTCTCACACACACACACACACACACACACACACACACACACACTTTCTCTGTCTTCACAGGTATGCTGTCTATAAGGTGTGACAGTTCTGTACTCTTGATCATCTTTAGATTTTTGTTTTCTATAAGCTTCTGGAATATAACTCCTCCCATTTTTTCCAGAACACAACTATAGATTTCTATTGAACTGTCTGACATACTCCATTATTTCCAGGTGAAGAAGGTATAGTTTACTTAGAAATCTATCAATATGAAGGAGTTTTCTTTCTTTTGAATATACTGGAGTTAAATATAATGATTTTTCCTTATATTACCTGTGGATTATAAATATAATTTATTTATTGTGTCTAGTGTGGGAACTCATCGATGGTAGGAATCTTGCTATATTAAGTGTAATTTTCTTTTGGCCTGATATTCTCCTTACACTAAAAATTTTGAGGAACTTAGAATAAGATACCTTGATTTTTAATGATAACTATCACTTTTATTCAAGTCTAAAGATATTGCTATTGAGTCTGGTTTTCTTTCCCTCCTCTGACATTATTTATCACAAAAAGTTTTACAAAAGATACTCTGAACAACAAACTTTGCTCCTATTTTTATTTCTCATTGCCTTTATAAAGTGTGTTCATGTATCTTTCGAGAAAATTAGGCGATGTGAAAATGTGTGAATGTGTGCATATGTCTTTGTGTGAAGTTTAATTTACTTGACTAATAGAATTATTTAAGTCAGTGAAAAACTTTGCTTGTGAAATTGATATATTATGCTTGATTGACTTTATGTTCCTAGAAGACTTTGTATTTTTGTACAAAATGGAACCTGTCTCATAATTGATCAGTCTTATATGTTCATATATAATTTATATGTAAGAAGCATTCTGAAAATACTGCTTTTTACCATGAATATAAATATTTATGGATTTCTAAATCATTCTATTAATCTTACTTTTTCTTATTTCAATAAATAATGCTTGAAATGCAGATTTATATCCTAAAATTCTCTCATCCTTCTGAGTCTCTGCATCTATATTCATTTCCATCACCAAACAATTTAAAAGGCCATTAAAGAGAAAAATAACTGGAGCTTTCCTTACATAAAATAATTCATACTAAATCTCTTGACATAATTTCCATTTTATAAGTTCACATTTCAAAGTTTATAATATATATTTTGAGCAGGCTTAAAGAGGCAAGATTTCAAACCTATCCCATGCATTAATTAAAGCATTCTTTTTTAAAAAGAGTCAACCATTTTAAAGTCAAAGATAACTTTAAGCAACAAAGTGAACCATAGTGCCTAGTAGTATGATTAGCTCTAATATACCTAATATCCTTTATCACTTTGTGACAAATGGTAGATTGCATGCTTTACATGTATGAAGTTTAATTTATTACCAAAATAATACCAAATGTAATGTCTAGTGCTCACAAAAAAAAAAAATCTTTCTGTTTTACAAAACAGTGCCAAATTAGCATTTTTGTAATTATTTAAAATGTAATTCTTGTTTCATTTTCTGTTTTCCTTGGGGGGAGGTTGGCCACACCGGTGATGCTCAGGGGTTACTCCTGGCTATGAACTCAGAAATAGCTCCTGGCTAGGGGGAACATATGGAACTCTGGGGTATCAAAGCACAGTCCGTCCTAGGCTAGTGTGGGCAAGGCACACGCCTTACCATAGATTACACCAATGCTCCAGCTACTCCTTATTTCATCTTAAGGATGAGGAAAATAAGGTTGACAGATCACACATTAGCAGAATCTACTACATTGTTTAGATCTACTACATTGTGAGAAACCACACACATACAGTATTTCAGTATTACATATGCTTATATGTGACTCTGGAATTCTAGAGAGTAAGAAACATTTCAAAGTAACACATTTTTTATATAAAATCTTTATTTAAGCACTATGATTACAAACATGATTATAGTTGGGTTTCAGTCATAAAAAGAACACCCCCCTTCACCAGTGCGATATTCCCACCACTGATGCCCCCCACCTCCTTCCCAACCCCTGCCTGAATGTGAGACAGGCATTTTACTTCCCTAACTCTTTAAGATAGTCATGATAGTTGTTAGTGTAGTTATTTTCCTAACTGAACTCACTACTCTTTGTGGTGAACTTAATTTTGTGAGCCAGTTTTTCCAGCCCTCATCTCTATTGTCTCTGAGCATTATTACAATAATGGCCTTAATTTTTCTTAAAACCCATAGATGAGTGAGGCTATTCTGTGTCTCTCTTGCTCCCTCTGACTTATTTTACTCAGTATAATAGATTCCATGTACATTTATGTATAGGAAAATTTCATGATTTCATCTCTCCCAACGGCGGCATAATATTCCATTGTGTATATAAACCACAGTTTCTTTAGCCATTCATCTGGTGAAGGACTTGTTTGTTTCCAGAGTCTGACTATTGCAAATAGCGCTGCAATGATTATAAGGTATGAGGAAGGGATTTTTGAATTGTATTTTTGTGTTTCTAGGGAATATCCCTTGGAGTGGTATAGCTGGATCATATGAGAGCTCAATTTTCAGTTTTTTGAGAAATCTCAATATTGTTTTCATTAAGGATTTACTAAATCACCACCATCACCACCACTGCTATTGCCAACACTACCCTCACTACTACTATTTTTACTACTGCAGCTACTACTACTGCTGCTGCTGTTGCTGCTACTACTTCTACTACTATTACTACTACTACTGAAACCTTTAAATTTGTATAAAAACAGTGAATCTAATCTTTTATTGTTCTCCAGTATGCTTGTATTGCTAGGATATTCAGTAGTAAATAAATAAATCATCATTTATTAATTTAATAATTTATAAATTGTATAATTTATAATTAGTAAATAATTTAATTTAATGAATCATCACTCATTAATTTATGGGAAAATTTTGTTGAACATTGAATATCCAAAGGTTTAAAGAACCAAGGGGTTTCAAGTAGTAGTCACTGAATACATTTAAAGAATTTTGTATGTTTTGGGTCATCACACATTGAGCTCAAGGATTTCTCCTTGCTCTAAAACCATAAATCACTCCTGAAAATACCAGGAATCTAACCCAGGTCAGCATTCTGCAAGGTAAGTTCTTACCCTCTATAGTATCTCTTCATTCCCTGCAGATCATATTTGACAACAGATTCTGCATCCCTTTTTTGTTAGCAGATGACAATTGTTATCTGTAAGATGGGAAATCACAATTCACAATGATACTCAATTATCAGATGATTATCAATTATCTTCCTAGAAAAATGCTCTGAAAAAAATTGCTCTTTTGACTTATGTTTTGGAGACCACATGGCAGTACTTGGGCTTTACTTTGATTCTGTGCTCATGGCTCTCTCCTGGCAATGATCACGGAGCTATATGCTGACTGCACAAAAGACCCTCTGGCCTAAGGGCTAGCATTAGATGCATGGATGAATGATTCCAACTTAAGTTTGCAAACAGCTCCCGGGCTTGCCACTTTAATCTCTGTGTTTTCTTTTCATTTCATGAATTTCATAGTCATAGTCAGCCATTCAGACAGCATGGGCATTGATGTCTCTGCAAAGAAATGTAAGATATGATTGGTTACCATAATGCAATCAATTATGCAATTATCCCCACTGATATCATGTAATTCTTCTGAGAACAATAAAATGAAAAGTCTAGCTTTTTAATATCTCCATAAATGTCTTTTTGATCCCGGTCAAAGAAGTGCTGATTTCCATCTAAATGAATCAAAATTTATTTAAAATTTTATCAATAGGCTACTCTATCAAAAGAAATAATTCACTTCCTTTTTAACATCTAAATTTAATTTAATTTAATTAAGCAGTTTTACTTTATAAAATACTATGAGTCCCTTAACAGCACAAATCATGTTTTCTTATAAATGTCTATAATCATGGATCACATTAAAAAACATAACAAATAAATATCATGAACCTTTAAATAGATTCCTGCACTAGAAAGAAGTGAGAGTTCTTCCCTTTATTACTCTATTTTCTTCCATACAGGGAAATTAAAAAGGCAATGATAGTTTTCTTTAAATATTATGTCATTGAAAAATGCAGATCTATTGCCAGACTTCCAATTACTTGACATCAAAGGTTGATCTGACTTCTCACGGACTGTGATGATTAATCTGTAGCAACCTGATACTAACTCACAAAAGAGTAAATTCTCTCCTTTATTTCTTTCTCTAGAATTTCACTACTTAATTCCAACTTAGGGGACATGTAAGGTGATGGACTTATGCTAATATTGGGAACAGAGAATCATTTCCATTATCATTTATTTGATAGCTCCCATTAAGTCTTTCAACTAGAAAATTGCTATTACTATTTGACAACTCATTTTGTTTCTGGAGGTGGGAAAAGTAAACTAGAAACAAAAATGACGAACTTCACTCAGCATGATACTCTCCAAGTCCCTCCAGGTAGCAGCAAATTGCATCATATTCTGTTTTCTTATGGCTAAGTAGTATTCCATTGTGTGTGCATACCCTTGTTGCTTTTTACAGTCACCTATTCTTGGACATTTTGGCTCTTTTGAGATTTTGGCTAATTTGGATGGTCTACAAGGAACATTGAGGTGTAGATATCTTTTTTCTCCATTTTATGTTTATGCATATTGGTGAAAGGCAAATAGTGGCTGGGGGAGAGAATTGAGCACTAGTGAAGGGATTCATATTGAAGCATTTTATATCAAAACCCCAATCATGAATAACTTTGTTATTTTATGGTGAGTTCATGAAAATAAATTGAAAAACAGACAAAAAATAAACACACTAAAATAAGTGTTGTACGGAAGCCAATGTAAAAGTGAGCTTAGCATATTGCTATAAGTCTTTGTATATACACATAATTGCATTGCTGTAGTATGAACAGGGGCTAGAAAATGATAAAATTGTATTGGCCAGGGTTGTGAGCCAGATTTCTTGCATCCAGGTTATGTTTGTTGATTATTTGTGAGACATTTTTTAATTGTTTAGTCACTTGTTGGAGCAAATGATTGGCTTGAGAATAGTATAAATTTCCTTGCATAATACAATAGAAAAATAAAGATTCTCTATTAATCAAATGTCAGTAGTCTTGAATATTCAAATTAGATTCTAACGAACACCTTGCCATATCCATAAGTTGAAATAACTAACTTATTTGTTCTTATATTTATTTGCATTTGTTCTGATAAAGTTAAAAAAAAAAACTTGAATCCTGATTTTGAGACAAAATTTCTGTCATTTCTGGTTTTGATTTGAAAAGATTAATACTTGCAAATTATATGTGCTTCCAAATATCACCAGGCAGATTAAGATGTGCCCAAGCAGCAAAGATTATTGCTTTTGAAAATTATGCTGTACTTTCCAGTTCACATTGCATGTAATCAAATTATAGTGACAGTAATTGGCATAAAATGTTTAAAATATGGGAACTAATGGTGAAGAAATTATTCAAAGAAAATATACAATAATTTCTTATAACTTTAAGCATAGATCCATATATTATAATATTAGTTTCCTTTTTAGATACTGGTTTGCAATACTGTTTTTGAAGGGGTATCATTCATAAATTTATCTCCTTTCAACACTTAGTTCTTATCCATAGGGATTATTCTCAATTCTCATTGTCATCTCTTCTCTGTCCTAAAAGAAATGAGAGAAAAATACAGAGAGACAGAGAGAGAGAGAGAGAGAGGAAAGACAGTGAATAATAGAAGAGAGAAAATGTTTGCCACAGAGGGAATAAGGAGGTAGGGCAGGAGGGAAACTGGAGATATCGGTGGTGGAAAATGTGCACTGGTAAAGGGTGTTGGATATTGTATGATGAAAACTCAATCATGAACATCTTTGTTACTGTATTTCTCATGTCAATTCAATTAAGAAATTTATTTATAAATAATAGTTTTCAAAAAAATTAAATTCGTTGTTAAAATGAACAAAGATGTTTAAAGCAGTACTTAGAGAAGTCCAAAATGGTCATACATTATAGTTTGCAATCAGGATTTGTATATTTGCAAATCAAAGAATATTACTCATTAATCTGCTTATCTTTACTCCTTCCCAATATACATTGAGCTCAAGGGAAGGGTTGACTCTATTTACACTTTTATACCTAATACTTCTCTACATTAAGATTGGAATCTACTCTTGTTAAATATTTTTCCACTCATGTTAAATGATCTACTTGAGAAAATGTAACTTGCTAGGCATATCTGCCCAGTGAATTATGTTGGAATTATTTGGTTATTTCAGTATGTTTAGTCATGTAATTTTGGCAGATTTAGACAAAAGGACACTGATGGTTATAGAAAAAGATCAATCGTTTTAGCACTAAAACAATTTTGTAATTAATGGGTGTATGAATACCATGCACTATAGAAATAAAGAGTAAAATGAATGGTCCTAATTGTAGATTCCAGGTAATGGATAAATAAATGTTTCTTAGACTCTTCTTACACCTTTATGAGTTAAAATTTCAATGAAACATTAGCTACTTTAAGATTTTATTACTTTCCTGTGTACACCAGGAGGACAGAAAGGAGTTTTTATCTCATTTTTCAACGTTTAAAGGAATGCTTTTAAAAATATGCACATTAACAGCATTGATGTTAGGAAGTGAATATAAGTAAAATAAAGTAAAACTAAAAGAATTAATTATAGTTATATAGTTGTGAATTCACAGTAGTCATAAATACCTTACATGAACAACACTTGTCACAAATTTCTGTGGGATATGTGGTAGATATATGCATTTTGTATCTGCAGAGACTGAAAATTACAACATTTAATAAACTCACACCCACCAAGTAGTAATTCAAATAAATGAATCAATAAAGATTCTGAGGGCAAAAAAATTGTGAAGAGTTTACTATCCCATGTTTCACTCTATATTAAAAATAATAAATAAAAGAACCCAATGTCAAAAACGATAATGAAATTGACAGAATGATTGCAGCTGGAATTGAGTATAAGAGATTTCAATCAACTGACTATGAGAAACACCATTAATAACCATTGCACCTTAAACAGAAAGACTGAACACTTTAATTCCTATTCAATTTTACCATCAGTAAAAAGGAAAGCTAGAACTTAATTTACATTATCCTAAATTTAGACGATTTTAAGCTATCTACATTATACCTCTTTTCCCCCCACACCGCCTATTCCTTTTGTCACTTTTATTCCCTTGAAGTTTTTTCCTCTAAAATTATTTATTTATTTAATGTATTTAGCATACTTATTATATTTACTTGTAGATACCCAATCTTACCATGGCCTGTAAACAGTTAATACACAGATGAGGAAGTACCAGTGCTTCAAACTAGTTTCCTTCACAATCAAGGAATATTTACTTATTTCAGCAGTTTGAATAAACCCAAAGATCATTTTACTATTTGACAAATACCACTTAATAATACTTAAAGCCAAGTAAATAGAGCTATGTGTCCCATTAATGATCTTTGCATCATTTTTTTTTCTGTTTTCTCATTAGTAGTATTTTTGTGTAGGATTTTTTTTTTGGTATAAATCTAGAGATAAATACTGAAGAGTCCAGTAAAGCAGTAAGTACTGCCATGAACAAGAAACAATTAGTCTTTAAAATGCAATTAGACTCTTACTTGTGTCCTCAAAATACAAGTGATGAATTAACCTGGCAGCAAAGAAAAATACCCACATAGCTCCCTCTGTTCTCAATTATTGCATGTATTCAAGTTTTGACTTTCAATTCACCATTATAAAAAAAATCTACATTTGAGTATCTTATTTAGTATCTGGTCTGTACTATATTGTTGATTTCATAAATTCATTTGTTATGTGTGTGACATTTATTTATTAACTTTACACTAGAAGCCCACCAGCCGCTGCATGGTGAATTGACAGGAAAGAGGAGATTTCAGCACTGGCTGTGCACAAATCACAAAGCACAAGTTATCAACCAAGGTCAGAAAGGACAAAAAAGAGCCCTAACTGGGTCCAAAGTGTTTGCAGACGAGCATCCACTGGTGGTGCAAAAGTCTGTCTGCTACCAAATTTTCTAGAGTTTTTTAGCTCTCTCTCTCTCCTCCTGTAATGCAATCAAACTGCAGGACCATCAACCTGGCCTCCATAGCATCTGTGTCCTTGAACAGTTTACAAAGATAGCAAGCTCTGTGAGAGGTTAGTCTTGATGAGTTTTCCTATTCATTGTTTGAAATGATAGACAGGAGAAATGGTAAAAGGCAATGATCCATTATTAGGTATTTTCAGAACCAACCAATCTCTGAAGACATGCCTGGGATAACTGTTACCTAAAATTAATCAGTTTTTTTTTTATTTTTTTGAACTAGAATGATTTGTAAAGTTATTTGTAGCTGAATTTTAGCCATACAATGTTTCAGCACGGATCCCACCATCAACATGCTCCTCCACCAGTGCTCCCAGGGAATCCCCCAGCCAGCATCCTTGAAAGGAGCCTTTTAAGTTTGGTTGTTAAAGAGTAATACCAAAGTAATACCAGAGTAATACCTCAGCTAAATATAAATGAGGAAAAACAAATCCAGATGATTCTAAACTATTTCTTTATTAAAAATGACAAGGAAGAAATTATGAAACATTTTTTGTTTTATATTTCCATTAATGTATCTTTTATGGGAGACATTTTTTGTTTTTTTGTGTGCTTTGGGTCACACCTAAAAATTCAGGGTTTTCTTCTGATTCTACACTTAGGAATCACTCCTGGCATTGTGCAGGGGACTATATAGGATGCTGGTGATTGAACACCGGCAGCTGAATGCAAGGCAGGCTCCCTCTTCCTTGTACTATTGTTTTATCCAATGCAGTAATTTCTAAATGTTGTGTCACTCTATAGCTGTAGATATGAAAATGAAAAAATTGACAAAAATGACTTACCAAGAATTATTCAGGTTGACTGGGGTGGCATAGGTAATTTTCCCTCAAGTAGGTCTATGGTTTTCATGCTTAAATCTCAGAATCTGAAGTTGTCTGGTCTCGGGGTGTGGACATTTTCAGCCACTCTGGTGCAGGGGAGGTTTTCAGGGTCAGGCCATTTGGAGATTGAGGTCTTTTAGAGCTGCCTCCACATGTTTGGGAAGGACTCAGTATTGCTGGGAGTTGAATCCCAACCACACTACTATCACCTAATCCCTGATATACATTTTAATATTCCTAATCCACTTATTTTTGCTGTTGTTAGGGCAATATGATCACATTAGAGTTAATATTGATGAGCTTGATGTATTGTCACTAAACTTCAGCACTACCTATTTTCACATGATTTACAGCTAGTCTGCTTTTCCCTTCCCCTCTCCTGGCAATTGGAAGTGTCAGTGTTGTACTCTGAGTATTTCATGATGTTTCCCTACATATCACACCTGAGTAAGAGTATCTGTTATTTGTCATTTCATCTGAATTAATTTATGTAGCTTCATATTCATCAATTTTATCCAAGTTTCAGTGAAAGCCATATATTATTTCACTATATATCTGCCACACATTTTTTTGTTGTTGTTTTCGGGTCACATCCAGTTTCGGGGCTTATGCCAAACTCTGCACTCTGGGATAACAACCACTGGTAAGATTTGGGATGAAATTGGGTGCTGAGGATAAAACCAGGTCAGCCACATGCAAGATAAGTTTCTTATCAACCAGCCTCCCCCCACATATTTTTTTATTCATATGCTCCTTGAACATTTAAGTTGCTTCTATAACTAGTATTGTACTAAGGTTTACAGTGAACAAAGTGTGGCTAGCATCCTTTCAAATTAATGTTCTGTGTTTTGGGAGTAGATGGGAAGAAATTGCTAGATTCTTTGATAAATAAAGCATATAAAAATTTATAGGAAGCTTTATTTTTGCTTTTTTTGAGAAAGTCATAGCATTTCCTGTTCACCCTGAACCAGATAATATTTTAAATTACTTTACTTAAAGAACAAATATCACAGAATTGACATAATTAATCATAATACATTTATTTATAGATAGGTGGGAGCAAAATTATTAAAAGAGAGAAAAAAGTAAAATGATAAGCAAATTAATGAAATTATTGTATCTCAAATGAGGTCATTCAGTTATTGACAGGTTTAGTAATTTCTTGTTGCTAGTTGGCTATTTTGTACTTCACTTGTTTCTTGTTAGGTGACATCAGTCACACACACATTGGAGTCTAAGAGAGATGACAAGTATTAAACAAAAATGAAATGATCTAATGGCCACAAATGCATCTATGAGGTCCAGAAATTTCAAGTACTATAGCTAATACTGTGATGTGTCTGCTGCAAGGTCTTCTGAAAATATGAGAAAGTGGAAGGAAGGTGCTCATACTCATTGCAAAAAGATCCTGGAGTGATTTGTGTGCCTAAATATCAGTAATAGCAAACTTTTTATTTTAACTATACTGTACTAATTATTTCCAAGACTGCTTGCTTTGATTTTCATTACATGATAATAAGCACTAGAGAACACTTTGCTTTTTATATGTGTATTTCTGATTCATGTGTCATCTTTTAATGGCAGTTTTTGTTTGTTGGTTTGTTTTTGATCAACACCTGGCAGTGCTTAGCAGTTATTCCTGTCTCTGGGCTCAGAAATCACTCCTAGCAGGCTTGAGGAACCATATGGGATGCCAGGAATAAAACTTGGTCCATCTGGGTTGGCCACATGTAAAGCAAATGCCCAACCTCATGTGTTATCTCTTCCAATGCTCAATGGAAGTTTTATCTCTTCTCTTTATTTTTTGATCAGGTTACTGCTTTTATCTTGACTTTATTGATTGATTGACATTTTTAATCTTCTAATTTCCATAAATATTCTCCAAATAAAGGTCTATATATAAAATAAGATCTCATATTTTCATAGTAACTGCCCCCCATATACAGTGCAATATAGTTATTAAATCTTGCCACACAAAAATTTTACATTAGAAAACTATGAATGAATTATAGTTCCTTTATTTTCCACGCATGTAGGAACAGCATAATTATATGTTAAAGTCTTTGACACATCCAGGAACTCATTTATTAGGTAGATAGGTAACTAGATTAATTAAGCAATTTATATACACTTTTAATGTTACAGTAGTCAGTTATAAAATAGAAATTTTATCTAGTATAATAATTCTCAGAGACAAAAGAGATGAGGGCTGAATGGTGCAGCTCATGACATAAAGCTCACCACAAAGAGTGATGAGTGCAGTTAGAGAAATAGCTACACTGAGAACTATCCTAACAATGTGAACTCTTGAGGGAAGTAGAAAGCCTGTCTTGAGTACAGGTGTGGGTGGGGTGGGGAGAAGGGAGATTTGGGACATTGTTGGTGGGAATGTTGCACTGGTGAAGGGGGGATGTTCTTTACATGACTGAAATCATACATCTATAATCATATTTGTAATCATGGTGTTTAAATAAAGACAATTAAAAATTTAATATCAATCAAGTATTTTATAGAAATGGTCTATGTAAATAATTCTGCAAAAGTATCTATGCTTTGCTGTCCTAAATTTGTAAATATATTTTGTTGTATGGCAAAGAGAAATTGTTTTTGTAGGTGAAATAAGTTTACTTATAAGCTGACTTTTATGAAAATAAATTATTCTAGAACAGTACTATGTTTGTCTGATGTAATTGTGTTTATCTTTTAAAATGGAAGAAGAAAGCTCAAGGGAGATAACTGAAAGGAGAGGAAAATATGCTTTGCTGGGGCTTGAGTCCCTGAGCCCTAATTCTACATGGCTTCAAAAATACTTCTGGGAGCACTGATCCAGGAGTAGAGTTGCAGCATAGAAATAATAGCAGAAAAGAGACTAAGACATCATTGAATGAAATTTGGGGATACTGAACTTGATTTGGAAGATAAAATTAGGAGATAGATTCTAAGAGAATTCAAGTTGCTTCACCAAGCTAGAAAAGTCAAGAAAGCAGCGTCTCCCGGAAGCCCCAAATTAGAAATGTAGCTCTGTGTAACCCTTGATTTTAACTGCAAGAGAAGGCACCATTACTGTACTCTCTGGAATAACAGACAATGGATGAATGTGTCTTCTTTGAAGCCACACATTTTTGACAATAAGTGTTGTCTAAACTCAAATAGCCAAGTCATCCTATTTTATAACTCAACATTTTCTCTTTTCATTGGCTGTAATATAGCAGTTGAACTTCAACAAACCTCCTCCCTGTAATGACAGTTGAACCTGTACACACCTCCCTAGATACTAACATGAACATACCCTCTTGTCACACCGAGTATAAAAGGAAAAATTTAGACCTTTTTGGGGGACCCAATGTAGTGACCAGAACAATGCCTGCTGGTTCATAGAGGGCCTGGATTTTGGAGATATCTGCTGCCTGCTTTGAATCTATTTTTTACTCTTCCTTCTTTGAACCCAGGCCTCCCCAAACCATCCCTGACCCGTGAATTTTCATTTATCTCTTTCTTTCTCTGAAAAGGTAGAGGTAGGTTTCAGACTCCAACAGAAATAAAAAGTATACTTGGTTTCTCTTTCTCTTCTCTCTCTCTCAGTCCCAGACAGGTGGTCACTATATGTTGAGTCCCTGGGTGATCCTGGGCCCCTGGAAACACCAGGTTCTGTCAGCCTTGGGCCTTTGCAAATGGTGCTCTAACAGGTCAAGTGAACCCTGGCTTCTACAAGTATTTTAGTAAAAAAGAAAAAGAAAAATTATATAAATAAAAATATTAATGTTGAAAAGAGATAAATTGAATGAATAAAGAAAAGAAATATGAAGGTTAGAGAGAGAAATGATTAAAAAAGAGAAATTGAGCAAAAATAGGTTTATTATAACTGAAAAATATTCAGAGAAAAATAAAATTGAGCAAAAGGGAAAAAAGATAGAAAAGAAAAAGATTTGTTACAGAGAAGAGTTAGACAAAAATAAAAAACTTAAAGAAGAGAAAATGAACAGGAGATTTATTACATAGAGAATAAAGAGATACAGAAACAAAGAAAAATAATAGAGAATATTTGTCCGAAAGAAAGAAAGAAAGAAAGAAGGAAGGAAGGAAGGAAGGAAGGAAGGAAGGAAGGAAGGAAGGAAGGAAGGAAGGAAGGAAGGAAGGAAGGAAGGAAGGAAGGAAGGAAGGAAGGAAGGAAGGAAGGAAGGAAAAAAGGAAGGAAGGAAGGAAAAAAGGAAGGAAGGAAAAAAGGAAGGAAGGAAGGAAGGAAGGAAGGAAGGAAGGAAGGAAGGAAGGAAAGGAAGGATGGAAGGAAGGAAGGAAGGAAGAAAAGATTGTAAAAGAAAGAAAGAAGGAAGAGAAGGAAGAAAGGAATGAATGAATAGAAAGTGAAAAAATGATAACCCTACAATGATCCCCTATCAGCAAGAAGCAGCAAGAAATAATTCTTAGCGCCTTTACCCTAAACAATTGGAGTTTTTCCCTTTCTTAGGCTAGACATAGGTTTGATAAAAAAAAAAAAAAAAAAAAAAAAAAAAAAACCTGCAAAGCTAATGTTTGTTCCTTAAACAGTTTCATTTCTTCCCTACACCTGTCTCTAGGCTTAGGGGTTTCTAAATGAATTGTCAAGAAGAGAAATGCAGCTGACTACCACCATGGCTTTTGCAGAGCATCACCTGCTGAGTGGACCCCACTGACCACTGAGGATAACTTACACACACACACACACACACACACACACACACACACACACACACACACACTGCACTGCACTGTACTTGCAATATTTGTTACTTTGATAGCTTGGGACATTATCTTCACATTAACTTGCCTGGCACTCTATGATTCTTGACACAAAAGATTTGATTCTTAGGATTTTGCATTTGGACTCACTTTCCTGTTTATTCCTCAGCTTCTTGTCCACTACCTGTTCAGGTTTTGGCTTCCTCCCTGTCTATGCCACAGTGTCAGCATCTATCTTTTGCTGATCCTGCTAGTATTTTACTGTAGATAGATACTTTGCTCTTAATATGCCTCCCACTGGCTACTTTCTCAAACATTTACTAGTGTTGCCAGGTGTGAAGTAGAAATCTGTTTCCAGGATCTTGGCAAAATAGCAACTATTTATTTAACTAGGCAAAAATATTTTAATATAAATAAGAAATATAACTTCTGATGTTCATTCTTTCTCCTAGACTGTCTTGGAATGTCTAAGTCTAATTTAAGCAAGTGCATCATTGTTGGTGCTGAGTAAATAAAAGAGAAATGGCCCCATACACTAGTTTAATATATGGAGGCTTTCAGACATTCATTTTTGATGCAGCACTTTATTCACTTTCACTCATTTTTGGAGGCTATGCAATTTCTAAGATTTATTTCCCTCATATAAACTCTCAATTCCTGTTTTCTGTTACTGCTGTAAACCCACATAAGTAAATATTTCTAAGTAAATTACAGTAAAATTCCTTGAATTAGACTTAGATATAGATAGAAATACAACATCATCATTTTAGAAAAGTGAATTTATTATTTTTAGAGAATCGAAACTGAATGCAATGTTCAAATAATAAGAAAAATATAAAAATAGGTGCCAGACAAATATCTTCCTCAATGGAGAAAAACTGAAATCCTTTCCTCTAAATTCTGGCACAAGACAAGGCTGTCCTCTCTCACCACTCCTATTCAACATAGCACTGGAAGTACTTAGTGATTAGGCAAGAAAAAGATATCAAGAGAATCCAGATAGGAAAGGAAGAAGTCAAGCTCTCCCTGTTTGCAGATGACATGATACTCTACCTAGAAAACCCTAAAGTCTTTTAAAAAAAGCTTCTAGAAACAATAGAATCATATAGCAAGGTGGCAGGCTACAAAATTAAAACACAAAATTCAATGGACTCTCTATACACCAATAGTAATAAGGAAGAAATGGACATTAAGAAAACAACCCCATTCACAATAGTGCCACACAAACTCAAATATCTTGGAATCAACTTGACTAAAAATGTGAAGGACCTATACAAAGAAAATTATAAAACTCTGCTCCAAGAAATAAGAGAGGACACGAAGAAATGGAAGAACATACCCTACAAATGGATTGGCAGGATTAACATCATTAAAATGGCAATACTCCCCAAAGCATTGTACAGATTTAATGCGATCCCTCTAAAGATACCCATGACATTATTCAAAGAAGTGGATCAGGCACTTTTGAAATTCATTTGGAACAATAAATACCCTAGAATAGCTAAAAAATCATTGGGAAAAAGAATATGGGAGAAATTACTTTCCCGAACTTTAAACTGTACTACAAAGCAATAGTTATCAAAACAGCATGGTATTGGAATAAAGACAGGCCCTCAGATCAGTTGAATAGGCTTGAATACTCTGAGAATGTCCCCAGACATAGAATCACCTAATTTTTGATAAAGGAGCAAGAAATCCTAAATGGAGCAAAGAAAGCCTCTTCAACAAGTTGTGTTGGCACTGCAAAAAATTGAACTTAGACCCCCAGCTAACATAATGTACAAAGGTTAAATCCAAATGGATGAAAGACCTCAATATCAGACCCAAAACCATAAGATACATAGAACAACACGTAGGTAAAACACACCAGGACATTGAGACTAAAGGCATCTTCAAAGAGTAAACTGCTCTCTCCAAGCAAGTGAAAGCAGAGATTAACAGATGGGAATATATTAAATTGAGAATCTTCTGCACCTCTAAAGAAATAGTGCCCAGGATACAAGAGCCCCCCACTGAATGGGAGAAACTATTCACCCAATAACCATCAGACAAGAAGCTAATTTCCAAAATATACAAGGCACTGACAGAAATTTACAAGAAAAAAATAACATTGAATCCCATCAAAAAATGGGGAGAAGAAATGGACAGACACTTTGACAAAGAAGAAATACAGATGGCCAAAAGACACATGAAAAAATGCTTTACATCACTAATCATCAGGGAGATGCAAATCAAAACAACTATGAGGTACCACCTCACACCCCAGAGATTGGCACACATCACAAAGAATAAGAACAAGCAGTGTTGTCGGGGATGTGAAGAGAAAGGAACTCTTATCCACTGCTGGTGGGAATGCCGTCTAGTTCAACCTTTATGGAAAGCATTATGGAGATTCCTCCAAAAACTGGAAATAGAGCTCCCATACGACCCAGTTATACCACTCCTAGGAATATACCCTAGGAACACACAAATACAATATAAAAATCCCTTCATTACACCTATATTCATTGCAGCATTATTTACCATAGCAAGACTCTGGAAACAGCCAAGATACCCTTCAACAGATGAATGTCTAAAGAAACTGTGGTACATAAACACAATGGAATATTATGCAGCTGTCAGGAGAGATGAAGTCATGAAATTTTCCTATACATGGATGTACATGGAATCTATTATGCTGAGTGAAATAAGTCAAAGAGAGACAGAAAGATGCAGAATGGTCTCACTCATCTATGGTTTTTAAGAAAAATGAAAGACATTCTTGCAATAATTCTTGCAACTTTCAGACACAAAAGGAAAAGAGCTGGAAGTAACAGCTCACCTCATGAAGCTCACCACAAATAGGGATGAGTTTAGAGAAATAACTATGTTTTGAACTATCCTAATAATGAGAATGTACGAGGGAAATAGAAAGCCTGTCTAGACTACAGGCGGGGGTTGGGTGGGGAGGAGGGAGATTTGGGACATTGGTGATGGGAATGTTGCACTGGTGATGTGTGGTGTTCTTTACATGACTGAAACCCAAACACAATCATGTATGTAATAAAGTTGTTTGAATAAAAAAATAATTGCCACAAAGATAGAACAGTTAATGATCTTACCTTTTGCATGGCTAATCTTGGTTAAGATACTCAGCATGACATCTTGTTCCAGCATGGTTTATTGTCCCTGGAACATAGCTGAGATCAACAAGCAGAGAGTCAAGAGTGAAAACCGTTGGATATGGCCTAAAAGCAAACAAATAAAAATGTAAAAATAAGCGATCCAAATTTATAGAAATTATATAAATGGTTTTCAATAATATTAAATACACATAAAATAAATCAAAATTTGCTCTTTTATTGAGAGAAATATATGGAATCAGTAATCTTACAAGTATATATAACTAAATGTATCATGCATTATTTTATATAATTATAAGTTAAGAGTTTAGTAAACTCAGAATCAGGTTGTCATATGACCCAGCAATTCTACTTTTAGATATATATCCTCAAGACAGAAAAAAACATTTATTAAAATGGAAGTATGTTAGTCATTATTTAATGCAGCACTGAATATAATTGTTGAGTTGGAATCACCCAGTACCCATCAGATAAGAGGCTAATTTTTAAGATATACAAAGTACTGACAGAACTTAACAAGAAAAAAACATCTAAGCCCATCACAAAATGGAAAGAAGAAATTAACAGACATTTACTCCAAGAAAGACAGATGGCCAAAAAGGATATGAAATAAATGCTTTACATCACTAATCAGGAAGATGCAAATCGAAACAATGAGGTAATACCTTATGTCACTGAGACTGGCACACATCACAAAGAACAAGAATAATAAGTGCTATGGGGATATGAAGAGAAAGAAGCTCTCGTTCACTGCTGGTGGGAATGTCTAGTACAGCCTTTATGAAAAAAAATATAGAGATTCCTCAAAAATCTAGAAATTGAGCTCCCATATGATCCAGCTATCCACTCCTAGGGATATACCCGAGGATCACAAAAATCCAATACAAAAGTCCCTTCCTCACACCTATATTTATCACAGCACTATATAAAATAGACAAGATATGGCTACAACCCAGATGCCCTTCAACAGATGAGTGGCTAAAGAAATTGTGGTACATATACACAATAGAATATTATGCAGTCATCAGGAGAAATGAAGTCATGAAATTTTCCTTTATGTGGATGGACATGGAAACTATTATGCTGATTGAAATAAGTCAGAGGGAGAGACACAGAATAGTCTCACTTATCAGTATGATTTAAGAAAAATAAAGACATTATTATAATAATACCCAGAGACAATAGAGATGAGGGCTGAAAGGACCAACCCAAGATATGAAGCTTACCATAAAGAGTGATGAGTGCAGTTAGATAAATAACTACACTAACAATTATCTTGACATGTTAATGAGTAAGAGAATACAGTCAGGGGTTGGGGGAGGAGGGAGATGGGAGGCATTAATGGTGGAAATGCTGGACTGGTGAAGGGAGAGTTATTCTGAAACCCAACTACAAACATATTAGAAACCATGATTCTTAAATATAGTATTAAAAAAGAGTTTGAATCAACCTAGCTAGTGTATCATGAAGATGTGATTCGTTTATACGATGAGATACAACATAGCTGTAAAGAATGATGTAGTCATGGAATTCACTGCAACATGGATGGAACTGATAGATCTCATGTTACATAAAGTAATCGTTTTTGAGGCGGAGAGCAGCAGAGGCAGAATCTGCGGTAATCAGAGGCTGAGCCTGGGCTGCCAGGTACTGAGAGTGGGGCGCCCAGTGAGGCTCTCTGCAGCCTGCTAGGAGGCAGAGGGAGGAGCGGCAGGGGTGGGGAGCTGGTGGAAACCCGGAGAGAGCGTGGTCTGAGAGAAAGGCGCCTGGTGGTCCCTGCTACCTCCCAGGATGGGGAGGGGAGAACCGGCTAAACCCAGGAGTGCTCTCTAGCCAGAGCATCTCTGACTCCCAGGTGAGGGAAAGGACAAGTGAAATAGACTCAACAGGGCCATAGACCATTGTGGCCAGGATTGGAACGTCTCTGGCCAGCAGGAAGAGGGGAAGGGCACTTGATCAGACTTGACTGGAGGGAGGACAGGGGAGGCTCCAAACCACAGTGACCTCAGCCAACACATTTACATAGAACCACACTCCAGAGAAGGGACCCAGCCCAACTCCACAGGTAGCAAAAGCGGCCTGAAACCTGAAGGCACAGCACTCCAAGCCAAGCCAATGAATGCAAAGAAATATAGGTAAACTAAGGAAAACATTAACAACAGGGAAGATGGAGAGAAATCAGAACAAGACCCAAGAGAGGAAGACCTAAATTCAGTCATGAGAAAATAATTACAAGCCATGGTAGAGGAAATGAAAAAACACACTGGCCAGCAATTACAAGAAATCAATAGACGAACAAAGTAATCAAAAAGAAGACTTCAAAAAGAAGATGGATAAATTGATAGGACGGCATTACGTTTAAGTGGCATTAGAAAAAAATTGCATATAAGAATACTACCGTTTAAATGGGAGTTATCCAGAACACTCTTGCCTCCCAGATTATATATAGTGAGGGTAGAAATATAATTGAGTGGAAGAAAATGTTAGATTTGAAACAATGGGGGACAGGGACAAAGGGGACTTGGGTGTATATTGGTGGTATTAAAAAAGGACATAACTAAATGAAATTATGAGACAAAAATGAATCAACAAAAATGAAATAATGATACCCAAATTTTAACAACCAAATTTAAAATTATGCCACTTCTGATGGCAGAAGTGATGGGATAGACTTAAAACATTGGTGGAGGGAGATTAATACTGATGCTTAAACATTGTATGGCTAAAATTCAACTATGAATAGCTTTGTAAACCACAATGCTTTAAATAAAAGTTTAGAAAAGAGCTCAAATATGAAAACTTAGCATTGTATTTTTTTAGAAATTTATTTTAGCCATCAAAAACTGCTTACAGTTTTTCTTTTTAATACTGCCAACTGTAGGGTTTAATACAGACACCATGCTTACCGCCAGTGTCATTTTCTTTCACCATTGATTCACAGTCCTCCTCATGACCCTCCTCTCTGCTCTCAGCCTCTCATCCCAACCCCTGTGTCCTTCATAGGCTACATTTTCTTGACCAGTCATTAGATTATATTGCTTTGGCTCATTTGTTGTTAACTTATTATGGTTTATTTTATCTCACATCTGAGAAATATTTTCTTACATCTTTCTTTCTTCTCTTATTAATTTCACTCAACACATCATACTCAAGTTCTTTCCATATAGTGTCACATTTCAAGAATCTATATCTTCTTAGTAGTAATCCATGTGTATGGACCATATTCTCTTTATCCCATCATATATTTTAGGCCATCTGATTTGTTCCCCAATTTTTCCTACTTCAATGATCCTAGGACTGAAATTGTATTTTCTGAGTAGCTTTTGGACCTGGGTTAGATACTCATGAGTAAGCTCATATGAAAGCTCATTTCTTGGGGCCTGAGGGGTGGCATAAGCAGTAAAGCATCTACCTTGCCCACACTAGCCTAGGACTGACTGCAGTTAATCCCTCAGCATCTGATATGGTCCCCCAAGACTGGAGCAACCCCTGAGCATTACCGGGTATGACCCCCCAAAAAAAGCTCATTTCTAAAATTTTTGGGAAATATTCATATTGTTTTCCAAGGCTTAACTGTTCATCAGCAATGGTAAGGGGTCCATATTTCCCACATTTTTGCCAACACCGGTTGCTTTGTTCTTTATAATGTGTGCCTGTCTCATTGGTGTCAGTTATATCTCACTGCTGTTTTTGATTTGCATTCCCCTGATGAACAGGGTTGCAAATTTTTTTCATATATTTCTTGACCATCTATGTTTTCTTTGACCTTTCCATTTTTGTTGAGGTTGGTACTAGTACTTTCTTTTGCTTTGCCAATGTATACATATATGCTCCATATATGGAGCCCATCATCAAAATGGAATTTGAAATTCAGCTTGATCCCTCCAAGATTATCAGAAAATGAAATGGAGAATTATGTGTGCTCTCAATGATAGGGACAAAGATCTAATACAAAGGCCATGATAATCTAATTTGATACAAATAGATTTTAAAAACTGTGTTAGAATTTTAACATAAATATTGGCCTTATATATAGATATAATGATATAAGTATGTATAGGTACATATAGAAACACATATATGTTTAACCATAAATTTTAGATAAGTTCTCTAACACACATTGTCTCAGTATATTTGTGATTCCTTTCTGACCACTAGAATCTATGTCCTAATGTCCATATAAGTTCAATTTAATTGTGCTGCATATTTTATCAATAGTCAACATTGCAATATGAAGTATTCAACTGGATATTAAGTAAAATCCTGAGGTTTACTTCATCCCCTATATGTGTTCCATTGTCACTCTACAAAAACAGTAATATCTAGCAGTTGTCAGCATCCCAGCATACTATTGGGAGGTTGAGACTGATTCTATCTTGTGTCCATAGTCAAGTTAATAACCTTAAAAGTGAGAATTGAGTATTGTGTTTCTGGTTATTTTTAAAAGTAGTGGTGTCATTGGAGTCAATTCTAGATCTGTAGGCAAGAAGGTCACAAGAATAGATAATCCTGCAGACAGTGCAACCAATCGCCACTTCACAGCCTTTGACTCTCACTGTTAAGCTCATTAGGCAGTATGAGCACAACAGGGTCCAAAATGGAGCACAGCAGTGAGTCATACAATATCTGCCTCAAGGTTGTGGTAAATCTCTTACCTATGCCAAAGGTTCTGGGGATAAATATTACCCCCAGATTATTTTGGACACTGGGCAAATGTATTCCTTTCTCTTTGTGGAACTGTTGTCGTCACAGTACTGGGGACCTTGTTTTTTTGCTGCATGTCCCTCAGAAGGCAGTTTTTGAGAATCTTGCTATGTTCCTTTGGCAATTCAGAAAGCTCCTTCTCAAAACAGTGGGGGCCGTAGAATAGATTATTCTACTTCCCCTGTCTGCCCATTTCTCTGATTAGAAGTAGAAAGGGTTATATTGCTTTTAAGATCTCATGATTAAAGTGGAACTATGAAATAGTTTTGCACACGATTTTTTAAATCCTCAACACTCTTCTTTCCTCCTCCCTCCTCCTCCCCCCTCCTCCCCCCTCCTCCCCCTCCTCTTCCTCTCTCCTCTTTCCCCTCCTCCCTCCTCATCCCCCTCCTCCCCCTCCTCTTCCTCTCTCCTCTTTCCCCTCCTCCCTCCTCATCCCCCTCCTCCCCCCTCCTCTTTCCTCCCTCCTCCTCCCCTCCTCTCTCCTCCTCCCCCTCCTCTCTCCTCTTCCCCCTCCTCCCTCCTCTTTCTTCCTCCTCCTCCCTTCTCCTCCCTCATCCTCCTTCTTCTTCTATTTTTTTTGATATATATATCTTGAGTTTTGGTCATTGAGTTGAGACATTTTTCAAAGACTGGAGAAATTTGCTTGTTTTCTGTAGGAGACTTTTGAGACATATTCAACAGTTCTCAAGGCTGACTCCTGGATCTGTGTTCAGGGATCCTTCCTGCGATTGATCAGGGGTTTATGCAGTGCCAGTGATCAAACTGAGATAGTCCACATGTAAATACTATAATGAGTATAAATAAATAATTAACCCTGTCTTAAGACTTTAGATAAAATATTATTTTAAGTGGATAAGTGTACAGGCGTAGAATTTGATCAATCACCAACTTTTTTCATGAGGTATGAAACAAAGTTTTGAATTGGAAAACAAAAAAAATGAAAGGAGAATGAAAAAAATAAAAAGAGTGTCCCAGGTGTATTTGAAACCAAGATAGTGTATAAATGGCCTAACTTGCAAAGAGCCACTCTAAGAGTTTTGCAATATTTATTAAACATAAGAAATATACCCAACTTATTTAATACTTCAGGAATATTAAAGCCCAGAGGAAGAAATAGAAAGAAACTCAATATTCTAAAGATAGAGCATATACTTTGACTCTTTGGACAGAGTGAAATTATTTTGTAAATCTGCGATGGCACTTGCCAGTTTGGGAGATTGGCATTCTACATCATTTTTTTTTCAGCTGACTACCAGTAGAAAAGAGTTAGAAACTGTCAGTGCTGTTGATCTGATTTGTCATGTGGGATGACAGTTGCTCATAAGTTGAGCTTTGTGTCCCTTTCTTAAGATGATGGCTCTATAATTCTCCTTCTCTTCGCTTCCAGTACTGATTTCTGCTCAGATAGAAATAATCTTCCCGATGAGTAGATGCAGAATATTGAATGATTAGAGTCATGAAGTGTTGTTCTTATTTACAATGTGTCTATCAGTGTAATGTTTCTTCTAGATTCTGTGAAAGTGTCATGTGAGGAAGATGCAGATTTCCAAGGAGTCACTTCCCCAAGTTGTAACTAGCACTTGTTTCCAGTGGTGTGATTCTAAGGCATATGATTGGCAGGAACACTACTGCCACATACAGTCTCGCTGTGACTTACATGCCTTTCTTCACTAATAACTTGTTTAATTCTGGACTAAATATGACAGTTCCTATGATCCCTATTTTGTGTAAATTCAACTAATCTGCCTATGCTTCTGGGATTTAATTTATTTTATTTTTTGTTTACATATTCCATTTCTTTCTTCTCTGAACAAATTGCTTACACTGTCAGGATATTTTTCTTGAAGATTTCATGCCCACTTGCCTTTCAAATTCTCACTCCTTTATCTCAGTTTTCTCTCTTCCTACTCAGGCTATGATTTTCTCTCCCTCACACATGCACTGGTGTAATCTATAACTAACTAGTATAAAAGCAGACAGTAATATCCTGGCCTAAGCTCTACCTTGAATATATAATCCAAATGTTTCTGATAACTTACAGGTATTGCCATGAACCATAAATACATCATATGATTGATTGTTTCAACCAGTAAATTTGAAGAATAAAGTTGAACACAAAGAATTAAAGGTCTTGTGTACAGATAAATAAGAACCACTGGAGAACAACTGAAGAAAGTTCCTAAGCTGAAATCACTGATTCCCCACCTTGTTGACACACATTGATTAGGGAAAAATCATGGTTGCATGTTTATCTTTGACTAAATGTTAAATTGTTGTAAAATATATTTAGTATGCATGTTGGGTAGAATTTAAATTTACAGAGTTGTGCAATAACAAAGGCTGACTGAAATGACAAAATTATTTTGTGATAGTAAAGGCGATAGTAAAGAAATAAGGCATTTGCCTTGCAAACCACTAAACAACCTTCCATATAAAAATAGTCTCCTCACACCCCAAGCACTATTTACACCTGAACACAGAATTAGGTATATTATGACTGCCAGGTATGATCCATGAATGGAATGGAAAGGAAGAAAGGAAGAAAGGAGTAGGAAGGAAGGTAGGAAGGAAGGAAGGAAGGAAGGAAGGAAGGAAGGAAGGAAGGAAGGAAGGAAGGAAGGAAGGAAGGAAGGAAGGAAGGGAGGGAGGGAGGGAGGGAGGGAGGAAAGGAGGGAGGAAGGAAGGAAGTGAGGGAGGAAGGAAGGGAGGAAAGAAGGAAGGGAGGAGAAAGGAAGGAAAGAAGGAAGGAAGGGAGGAAGGAAGGAAAGGAGGAGGGAGGGAGGGAGGAAGGGAGGAATGAAGGAAGAATGGATAGGAGGGAGGGAAGGAAATAAGTAAGGGAGGGAGTGAGGGAGGGAAGGAGGGAAGAAAGGTAGGAGGGAGGAAAGGAGGAAGGGAGAGAAGTGAGGAAGGAGGGAAAAAGGAAGGAAGGAGGGAGGGAGGAAATAAGGAAGAAGGAAGAAGGGAGGGAAGGAAAGATGGAGGAAGGGAAGAAAGGAGGGAGGGAAGATTGGAATAAAAATGAAAGAAAGGAAAGATGAAAAGAGGGAGGGATGTATGGAAGGAGGAAGGGATAGAAAAGAAAAAAGAATGAAGAAGGGAGAGATGCTAGGAAGGGAAGAAGAAAAGGAGAAAGAGGAAAGAAAGAAGAGAGAATCATGGTAGTAAGAAAAGAAGGAATGAATGGAGGGAATGAGGGAAGGAAGTTAAAATAGGGAAGTAAAGAAAGATGGGAGGGGAGAAAAAATAATGAAGAGGGATGGAGAAAAGGAAGACACAAAGGAAAGAAAAAATGATGTAAGAAATAAGGGAGGAAGGAAATATGGAAGGAAATAATGAATAAAAGGAGGAAGGGAGGATAGAAGGGAGAAAGGAAGGAGAAAGAAAGGGAGAGGTAATGCTAAAGGGAAAAGGGGAGAGGAGGGAAGAAGGATGAAAAAAGGAAGGGGAGAAAGACAGAAGGTGAAGGAAAAAATGAAGAAATGAAGGAAGGGGAGGAGTATATAAGGAAGGAGGAAAGTTGTAAGGAGGAAGGGAGAGGAGGGAAAATAGAGGAAGGAATCCAGGAAAGGAAGAAAGGAAGTGAGAAAAAAGAAAGGAAGGGGAAATTGAAGGGGAGAGGCAGTGGGAACTACAATGTATGCATTCAGTTGAGCTGACTCCTGTGCAAAGATTTGATAATAATCAGAGAATATTTTTGCTTCTATAAATTGTTCTTCTTAGTAATTATATTTGTTTTTTACCCTTTGTAAACACTTTTCCAGGAAAGAGACAAAGACTTAATAATACCCTCCTTCAGAGTCATTTACTACATAGAGCTAATGAAGCCATCAAATTATGCTATGCGCTAGCTTTTGCTTCACTACTTAGTTATAAGAAACATCTTGATGGTGGTTAGAAATTTGAGTTTGCCTTCATTGCTCCTCTTAAGAACTGTGATTCATCATTATTATACTACAAAAATTCCTAGAATAAATTATGTTGGCGATGAAAAATAAACATAAGTGCCAAAGAACATTGAAGTAATATAGGTTAATGAAATTACAAATAACTGTGTATTGCCACTCACAGATAATCATTTCAAATTCCTTATAGATATTAAATAAAGGTTACTTTATTTAAAACACTTTAAATTTCAAGAATATAAAATGCACAGTATCCAAAATGTGGGTTAATTATGGACTGATATTTATTAAAAATCAAAGCTTAATTTCTAATATTGTCCAAAGGACCTTGGCATAGTAACTCAAGGTTATTTGTGGAATTCTCACAAGGGTATTTGGTTAGGATTATTTTCTTACTATATTACCCTATTGTTACTATCTATTAGAACATTTTGGCAAGGCCCCAGTCCAAAATTTCCAAACATGGGCCCTCAAAGACTGATATAAAGTCTTTACAAGTTGTTGATACAGTAAAAAGGCAAATTTGACTTTCAGTCACAAAATTTCTAACACTCTTCACCAGTGCACATTTCCAGCCACCAATGTCCTCCGTTTCCTTCTTTCCCTAACCCTGCCTTCCTCTGGGGCAGATATTTTTTCTTCTCTCTTTCCCACTACCCCTCACTCTCTCTCTCTTTTTCTCTCTCCCCATATTATGGTTTGCAAAATTGTTACTGCAGGATATCATTTATATCACTTTAGCTTTTTTCAGCTTTTTTTAGTACCATGTTCTTGTTTATTCCCAACTACCATTGTGATAGTAGTCCCTTCACTGCCTAATTGCATTCCTCCACTAGTTGTGGCAATCTGCTACTACAATTTTTAACTGTGCATATTATGGTGATTCAATTAGTTTACTTCTAAAAAAATAAGATAAAACATCAAAACTGAGAAAGAAATATATGATGAACAATACCTAATAAATATCTTAAATAAATAAAAGTGAAAACTCAAATATAGACATTATTCAGCCAGTTTTATGCAAAGTATTTTGTAACATTTTTATTTGATGTAGATAAGACCATTTCCCCCTAGTTCTACAGAGAAATTAAATTTTAAAATGTCTTATTTAGAGAAAATTTGCATGAAAGGTATTAAAAAGCATTTTTAAAAATAAACTAGATTAAATGGTGATGATTTTTATTTAATAACTAAAGAGCTGAGTCCAGTAACTCTGAAGTTTTCCTTTGGAATTATTAGTTCTAATTTACCTGTATATTTCACTATTTTACCCCTCAAAATGATGCTTTCATATAATTTAATTTACGTGCTATTGAAGGTAAGCATATAGTAGAATCAATCTATATTGTTAAATTATAAATTCAATATTGGGTAAGTTTAATTTTCTCAGTGATTTCATTTAAAAACATTCTAGCTTAAATGGAAGTGCTAATGTTTTCACCATAAACTGTAAAGGTGTTAAAAATGACAAAATTTTATGTAGAACACATTAGAGAGAAGTTTATCCAAAGTCCTAACTTATTAGAAAACATTTTTTTACACTTTTCTAAACTAAATAATTTCTTTAAACACCGTGATTACAAACATTTGTATTTGTATTTGTATTTGAGTTTCAGTCATAACAAGAACACCAGCCTTCACCCGTACAACCTTTCAATCACCAATGCCCTCATCTCCGCCTGTATTCAATACAGGCATTCTACATCCCTTACTCACTGACATAGTTATTTTGACAGAGTTATTTCTCTAACTTCACTCACCAATTTTTGTGCTGAGCTTCATATCTTGAGATGGTCCTTCCAGCCTTCATCTGGGAATAATTTCAATGTCTTTGATTTTTCTTAAAACTCATAGATAAGTGATACCATTCTGTGTGTCCCTCTCTCTGACCAACTTCACTCAGCATAATAGATTCTATGTGCATCCATGTATAGAAAAATTTCATGACATCTCTCCTGATAGCTGCATAATGTTCCACTGTGTATATGTACCACAGTTTCTTTAGCCATTCATCAGTTGAAGGGCATCTTGATTGTTTTCAGAGTCTGGCTATTGTAAATAGCACTGCAATTAATATAGGTGTGAGGAAGATTTTTGTATTCTCTGAATACTCTAGTCTATTCCACTGATCTGAGGGTCTGTCTTTATTCCAATGCCATGCTGTTTTAATGACTATTGCTTTGAAATACAATGTAAAGTTGGTAAAAGTGATGCCTCCCAAAATTCATTTTCCCAAAGGTTACTCTAGGTATTCTTGGAAGTTTATTTTCCAAATGAATTTCAGGAGAGTTTGATCAACGTCTTTGAAAATTTTATGGGTATCTTTAGAGAGATTGCATTAAATCTGTACAATGCCTTGGGGAGTATTGCCATTTTAATGATGTTAATCCTCCAAGTCCATGAGCAGAGTATATGCCTCCATTTTTGCATGTACTATTTTTGTTTCTTGAAGCATGGTTTTGTAATTTTCTTTGTATAAGTCCTTCACATCTTTAGTTAAGTTGACTCCAAGGTATTTGAGTTTGTGTGGCACTAATGTAAATGGGATTTTTTTTGATATCCATTACTTCTCTATCATTATTGGTGTATAAGAAGGTCATTGATTTTTTTGTGTCAATTTTATTTTCAGAATTCTGTCTCTATCTGTGGGTTTCGTCATTGTGACTAGGATGTGTCTTGGGGTAATTTTTCTGGGGTCTCTTTTGGTTGATACTCTTAGAGCATGCAGGATTTGATCACATATATTCTTTAGCTCTGGGAGTTTCTCTTTAATGATGTTCTTGACCATTGATTCTTCCTAGAAATTTTCTTCCTGGGTCTCTGGGACTCCAATGATTCTTAAGTTGTTTCTGTGAGCTTATCATAGACTTCTATTTTCATCTGTTCCCATTCTTTGACTAATTTTTCCATTGTCTGCTCATTTGCTTTAAGTTTTTTTTCCAATCTCTCCTGCTATATGGAATTGTTATTTATCTCATCTTCCACAGCACCAAGTCTATTCTCATCTTCTGATACCCTGTCCCAGAGCTTATTCATTTTGTCATTCACTTCATTTACTGAGTTTTTCAGGCCTGTTAGTTGGCATGTTATTTCAGTTTGGAGTTTTGTGATTTCTGTCTTCATATTTTCTTGGTTCTTATTAGTGTTCTGTTCAACTCGATCCATGGTTTCTTTGAGTTCTTTGAGCATCTTCCATATTGCTAGTCTAAAGTCCTTATCTGAGAGGCTGAGTAGTTGGTTGGTCATTATCTGGTCATCAAAATTGTCATCTTCATTCTATATGTTTGATGCTGGCCTGCGTTGTTTCCCCTTTGTCACACTTGTATTGTGGGTTTTTCTATGTGTTTTGGTGGTATTCATAGGCTATATGATGCAGGCAGCCACACTTCTCTGGCTCCGCCCTTTCTGGATGGGTCAACTTGCCTCCAAGGGAGGGGAGTCCTCAGTGGATGAAGCCTCACACAGGATAAAATCTTAGGCCCGAGCACACAGCAGAGAAGACAGTCCGGAGAGAAATGCTGGGCTTCAGTGATCCAGCACATTTCTTAGTGTGATTTTTTCTTCTTGTTGCAATGGTGTTTTGTTCTTAGAAAGAGCGCACAGCTGCGTAGCGAAATGAAGCTAAGTGCTCTTCTGGAGCCTCTTTTTGGCCCACTCCCAGAGGTTCATGCAACAGGACAGTAGACAGACACACACACACAGACAGCACTCACAATTTTTCATAGTTGGGCCCCACTGGGCAGGCGTAGTTTAGTGGATTTTCCCAGCCTGGCATCACAAACAGGGGACCTGGCTTCTGCAAAGTACTGCTTATAGCAGGTTTTCACTTTATGAAGCAGTTCCTTGGTGTTCCAGCCCTAGAATTGACCTCTGGGAGAGCGAGTTTTCTGGAGCCTCTTTTCAGACCACTCCCAAGAGGTTCACGCAACAGGACAGTAGACAGACACACACAGGCAGCACTCACAATTTTTCACAGTCAGACCCCACTGGGCATGTGTAGTTTCATGGATTTTCCCAGCCTGACATCACAAACAGGGGACCTGGCTTCTGCAAAGTACTACTTATAGCCGGTTTTCACTTTATGGAGCAGTTCCTTGGCATTCCCACCCTAGAATTGGCCTCTGGGAGAGCGAGTCTTCTGGAGCCTCTTTTTGGCCCACTCCCAAGATGTTCATGCAAGAGGACAGTAGACAGACACACACAGGCAGCATTCACAATTTTTCACAGTCGGGCCCCACCGTGTGTCAATTTTATATCCTGCCACTTTGATATATGAGTCTATTGTTTCTACAAGTATTTTTTGGTAATCTTTAGGGTTTTCTAAATATAGTACCATGTCATCTGCAGACAGTGAGAGCTAGATTCTTCCTTTCCTATCTGGTTGCCCTGGATATCTTTTTTTTTTTTTTTTTTTTTTTTGCCTAATCTCCATGGTAAGAACTTCTGGCACTATTTTGAATAGTAGTGGTGAGAGATTAGTGTCTTGTAACAAGAGGAAAGGCTTTTAGAGGAAAGACTTTTAGTTTATCTCCATTGAGAATAATATTTGCCATTGGCTTGTGGTAGATTGCCTCTACTATATTGAGAAAATTTCCTTCTGTTCCCATCTTAATGAGAGTTTATATCAAGAGTGGGCATTGGAACTTATCAAATACTTTCTCTGCATCTATTGATATAATCATATGGTTTTCATTTTTTCTTTTTGTTGATATGGTGTATTATGTTGATTGACTTACAGATGTTAAAGCATCCCTACATTCCTGGGATGAAACCTACTTGGTCGCGATGATTGAACTTCTTGCTGAAACATTGGATCCTGTTTACCAGAATTTTGTTGTAGATCTTTGTATCTGTGTTCATTGGAGATATTGATCTGTAATTTTCTTTTTGGCAGCATCTTTGTCTGGTTTTGGTATCAAGGTGATGTTAGCTTCATAAAAACTGGGAGTGTTCCTAACTTTGCAATTTCATGAAAGATCCTGCAGAGGATTAGTAGAAGTTCCTCTTGAAAGGTTTGAAAGCATTCCTTAGTGAATCCATCTGGGCCTGGCTTTTTGTTTTTTGGAAGGCACTTGATGACCATTTAATTTCCTCAGTAGTGATGTGTTTGTTTAGATATACAAGATCATACTGGTTTAACCATGGATGATATAAGAGTCCAAGTATTTATTCATTTCCTCAGGTTTTCATGTTTTGTGGCATAGTTTCTCATAGTTGTCTCAGATTACCCTTTGAATATCTGCAGTATCTGTGGTGATCTCCCCCTTTTTTGACTAACCTGGTGTATTGTTTTTCTCTCTCTCTGTTTCTTTGTAAGGTTTGCTAGTGGTTTAGCTATCTTTTTCAAAGAACCAACTTTTGCCTTCATTGATCTTTCTGATTGTTTTTTGGATTTCCATTTTCTGGATTTCTGCTCTAAGCTTTCTTATTTCCTTCTGCATACCTATTTTTGGTTCCTTTTGTTGGTCATTTTCTAGTTCTGAAAGCTGTGTCATTAATCTTTTTATATAGGCCTCTTTTTCCTTTATGGTGTGTGCCTACAAGGCTATAAATTTTCCTCTTAGTACTGCTTTTGTGTTGTCTCATAAATTCCGACAATTTGTGTGTTCATTGTCATGTTTCCAGGAATGTTTTTATTTCCTTTTCTATTTCATCTCTGACCCACTGTTTGTTCAATAGTGAACTTTTTAGTTTCCAAACATTAAATTTTTTCTTCTGTGTTTCTTTGTAGTTCACATCTAATTTCAGTGCCTTTTGGTCTGTGAAGGTAGTGTGTACAATTTTTATCCTCTTGATATTATGAATATATGTTTTATGAGCTAGTGTGTGGTCTATCCTGAAGAATGATCCATCTGGATTGGAGAAAAAGTGTATCTAGTTTTCTGGGAATAGAGTGCCCTATATATCTACTAGTCCACTTTCTTCCATTTCTCTTCTCAGAGATAATACATTCTTGTTGGGATTCAACCTGGTTAATCTATCAAGAGGTGTCAGGGCAGTGTTGAGATCTTCCACTATTATTTTGCTGGTTTTGATATTTTCTTTCAGGTTTGTCAAGACTTGTATTAAATATTTTACAGGTCCATCATTGGGTGTATATATGTTTAGTAGTGTGATTTCTTCTTGTACATATTTTTGATTAGTACAAAAGGACCATCTTTGTTCCTTTTAACTTTTCTGAATCTAAAGTTTGTTTCATCTGATACTAATATGGTTACTCCAGGTTTTGTAAGTATGCTGTTTGCTTGAATAATTTCCTCCAGCCTTTGATTTTGGGTCTATGCTTGTTTTGATTATTCAGATGTGTCTCTTGTATGCAGCAAAACGTTGGATTCAGCATTTTTATCCCTTTTGCCACTATGTGTCTCTTAACAGGTCCATTTAGTCCACTGATGTTGACAGAAATAATTGTCATGGGATTTAGTGTCATCTTTGTGTAGAAGTTTGGTCTATTTGTTGGTTTTACTTTCCTTAAAGTTGACCTTTCAGCTTTTTTCTAGGGCTGGTTTGGGGTCTGTAGAGTTTCTGAGCTGTTGTTTATCTATGAATCCATGTATACTGCCTTCAAACCTAAAAGTGAGTCTGGCTGGGTGTAGTATTCTAGGCAAGGCATTCATTTTGTTGAGTTTTGTCACTATATCCCACCACTGCCTTCTGGCCTTGAGGATTTCTTGTGGCAGGTCTGTTGTAAATCTTAAGGATGCTTCTTTCAATGTAATTTCCCTTTTTGACCTTATTGCTTTCAGTATTCTATTCCTATCTGTGGGATTCATCATCATGTCTAGAATATGTCTTGGGTGCTTTTCTTTGGGTGTCTTATAGCTGGTACTCTTTGAACATGCACGATTTGGTTGCATGCTGTCTTTAGCTCTGGGAGTTTCTCAGTAATTATGTCCTTAACTGTTGATTCTTCCTGGGATTTTTCTTTTTGGGTTTTTGGGACTCCAATGATTTTTATGTTGTTTCTGTTGAATTTATCAAAGACTTCAATTTTTAACTACTCACATTTCTTGAGTATTTTCCACTGTCTAATCATTTGCTTTGAGGATATTTTTCCCAAATCTCTTCTGATGTATGGAGCTGTTCTGTATCTGATCTTCCAGCTCACTGATTCTGTCCTCAGCTTTTGTTACTCTGTTGGAGAGGCTTTCTATTGAGGTTTTTACTTCATCTGCTGAGTTTTTCTGTCCTATTATTTCAGTTTGGAGTTTTCTGATTTCTGTCTTTGTGGTCGGTTCAGCTCAAGCTATGCTTTCTTTGAGTTCTATGAACATTCTCCATATTTCTACTCTATGCTCCCTATCTGAGAGGCTAATTAGGTGGTAGGCATTTTTCAGGTCATCAGAGCTGCCATCTTCACTTAATATTTCTGATGTTGCTTGCATTGTTTCCCCATTGTCATGCTTGCTGTGTGTGTTTTTTTCTATGTTTTATGGTGGAGTTCATTTATTAGAGATGCTCCTTTGGCCCCAACCTGCTCAGGTGTTGGTTTCAAACTCAGGCACTCTCAATGATATGTCAGTGGTTGTTGACCTGTTCACTTGCTCTGTTCAGGAGTGTCCAGGGCACCTCAATCTCTCAGCTTCTTTCCTGGATTTTGCGCTGAAATTGGTCTCAAACCCAAGGCGCTCAAGCACGCTCAATAATGATGTCGGCAAACAGGACTCACTCTGTTCAGGCATGCCCATAGCACCTCAGTCTCCCATCTTCCTTCAGGGATTTTGTGCTTGGGTTGTTCTTAAACCCACAGTGCTCACACACCCTTAGTAATGATGTTGGCGAACTGAACTCACACTGTTCAGGCATGTCCAGGGCACCTCAATCTCTCAGTTTCCTTCGGAGATTCTGTGCTGGAGTTGGTTTCAAAATTGAAATGCTCATGGCTTTCTTTTTCACTTAAGGTGCATGTATCCATCGGTTCTTACCATTAACCATGTGGGCTTTATTAATTTCTCATTTATTATGTGAATTTTTAGTTTATACTAGAAGGCAACACATTATATTTTATTTTAACTTCTCAATCTTGACAAAAATAATAATCACTATTATTACCCTAAAGTAGAAAGTTTAAAAACAAGAGCAACATCCATTACTGGAATTGTTTTAGAAAAAATAATTTCAATGTATTGATAAACACAAGGGCCAGAGTTGTAATACAGTTGCTAGGGCATTTGCTTTGTAAATGATGACCTGGTTTTAATCTCAAACACCCCATATGGTCTTCTGAACCCACCAGGAGTTATACATAAGTGCAGAACTAAGAAGAACCTCTGAGCTTTACTAGATGTGACCCTAAACCTCTCCAAATATATATCAAGAATAAATTTGTCAGACATGAGCATGAATCTCAACACATAAAGAAGCATGCTCTGTACTTTTATATTTAACACTTATTTTCCAACTGTTAAGTGTTCTTCACAAATCTCTAATATGTTGAGACCAGTTCAAAAGTTCTGGGTTAGATATAGCAGAGTACATAGCAGATAGAACTTTTTTTCTGTCTGAGTATTGTTCTTCCTTCTAGAATGTTCTAGAAAAGATGACTTTAATTAAACTGGTAACAAGAGTGGTGCCATTGGGCAGTTCTCACTATTGACACTAGCAACTGCAAATATTTCTTTGATGGATGGAAAATTAGAGGAAGCCTTTGAGCACTGGGGTGCACTGAGCAGAAGAAGAACTTGGGCACCATAAGTGATGAGCCCTTTGTTTCCCATACTCAATGGCTGGCACTTTCTCAATCTAGTGTCCCAGGAATGAGATCACTCATGCCAGACTCTCTGTGGAGTAGAAGCATCCAGGAGGTATTCAAGTGACCATCACAGAGCACAGTGACTGAGTGTCCTATGTGCCGGTCCCCCTGAGAGCTCATTCTAGTTGAATACTAAAATAGTCACTCACCCTCTCTCACCAACAGCAAGGTCAGAGTATTCATTTCTAGGCCAGAAGAGCTGTTGTATAATCACAAAGGGACTCACATATTGTAGAGTTGCTGGATTATGCCAACTGAGAAGTACATTTGGACAGGAAGGTAACCTGAATGTGGATGACAGCTCTACCACCTTGGGCTGTTTGTGTGGTAACACTGTCCCTAGCAAGATGTAACCAAGATTTGTCATTGTTGACATCACTTGAAATGTTTCCAGAAACATAGCCTTTCATTTGTGGATTTCTATCAATGGAACATTCCAGCCTTTATATCATAATCATTGATTCAGTATCCACATGGTAAAAAAACATATTTGTGACTTATATTCTCATTAAAGTTAGAAAAGATCTAGGGGATGGAGAGACAGTAAGTACAGTAAGTAGGGCACTTGCCTTTATTGTAGCCAATGGAAATCAGACTTTTAGCACCCCCATATGTTTCTGAAAAGCCTGTCAGGTGTTATACCTAAGTACAGAGCTATGACTAAGCCCTGGGCACAGCCAGGTTTGATTTCCCACAACAAAAGCAAACATATAAAATTAAAAATAAAGTTAGGCAAGGTCTTGCTCTAGTCAAACATATAATTTAACCTTCTAAAAGCCATGCAAATCCTGTTCCAATAAATACAACTGTTCAAAAACAGTTAAAATGGATGTCTGTGAAAGATATTTCTATCTATCTATCTATCTATCTATCTATCTATCTATCTATCTATCTATATATATATATATATATACACTCATAACTCTATATAGCTTTCAAAAAGAATGTAATTATTCAAATTGCAACTTCCTGAAAATGATGAAAAATAGTTAAATAAGAGTAGACATAAATTCCCTATAATTATGTAAGGTTTAATGCTTTGGTATTTTCTATGAAGATGCTTTATGTGAAAGAATCATTTTTCTTATTAAAACCAGGTTAAAAGCACATGTCTCTACCAGATTTACATCATCTCTTCTCTAAGGTACTTTAGACCTAATCCCAGAGTTCCCATTGAGGCTGTTCAAATCTTGCAGACACCATTAACATTTCAAATGTTTTAGATATGTATGATTTTAATCTTCATTACAGATAAAGAAGAGGAAGGCATTTAACATCCAATCTTAAAGTGAAAAATTAAATAAATTTCTTTTACATTATTTTTATCTTATTTGATTTAAAGAGTGATACACATAGTTTTAAACATCATAAGAGGTGGCTTTCTGTTTTATATGTCTTATATAAGAGTATTAGGGAGATTTCAACAACAGTTAATGAATGATACCTTAAGAAAGTTTTTATTAGGGCCCGGAGAGATAGCACAGCTGCGTTTGCCTTGCAAGCAGCCGATCCAGGACCAAAGGTGGTTGGTTCGAATTTCGGAGTCCCATATGGTCCTCCCCCATGCCTGCCAGGAGCTATTTCTGAGCAGATAGCCAGGAGTAACCCCTGAGCAACGCCAGGTGTGGCCCAAAAAACAAACAAACAAACAAAAACAAAAAAAAAGAAAGAAAGTTTTTATTAATACCTTAATGATAAAATATATAGTAATGCTATCAAGCTCATGGACATAATAACAGGCATTAACTACATTTAAGATTAAGATAGGCTATTTATCACACTTTTTCAGGCACCTATTTTTTCAGCGAAACATATTTATATATTTATTTAAGGGCAATTTTGTTAAATTACTACTTTTTCAATGTATATTCTTTATAGCAGAGTATTTTAATAAAATATTCAGAAGTATACAATGCAGTCCCATTCATTCTCATTGTTTTCAAAGCTGGTTTAAAAATGTTTTCCATATATGGTATATATGTTTACCATATATGGTATATAATGTATGCACCTGCAAGACAAAAGTTCAGCCTAAATCCATAATAAGCATGACAAAAAATTGTTATGAAATATTAGTATGGTTAAATTTTGTTATATTAACATAAATATCTATTTTTGTTATGGTGCTACACTCAGCTATATTTAGTATTTATTGCTGGCTCTGCACTCAAGAATTATAGGTAGCATATGAAATAACGGAAATCAAACCAGATCAGCTGGGTACAAGTGATACATCTTACCTGCTGGAGTATATCTGGCCTGTATGGTTAATTTTTAAATATAGGGAGAAATATTTTCAGGAAGATAGAAAAGCTGACCCAACTGTTATTTAAGCCATACTTTTCCTTAGATAATTAATTCAATGCTCTATTTTCAAAGATATTTTAGAACACTAGTGCAAAATTTACTGAACTATGTCCAGAGACCTACCACCTACCATGCAGTTTTCCTTTGTCTAGAGGATAATATCTGGGGAAACTGAAACAAAGAGCATAATAAAAAGTTTCATCACAGATGAGTACAGAATACTTGCCTACCACTTCTTATCTGACAAAAGGTTGATACCCAAACTATAAAGCACCGGTATAACTTTCAAGACAATAACAGGAAAACTCATGAAAAACTAGAGGATAAAGAGTTGAAAACTTTTTCATAGGAGAAATGCAGATGAGCAAGATTTTTTTTAAAAAAATAATTTGCATTACCAAACATCAGGAAAATGGAAAGTAAAATTACAGTGAGATGGTCAACTAGAGGCAGCAGAAGAGTGCGGCCATGAAGCAAAGCTTCACACTCTTTCTAACCAATGAATCCCACCACAACATGCAGGAAAAACCACACTATAAGCGTGACAATGGGGAAACCTCGCAGGCAAACACCATGCACAGAGAATGAAGACAAAAGCTCGGATGACCTAATAAATTCCAACCACCTCATTAAACTCTTGTATAAGGAACTTAAAATAGCAATATGGAAGATGCTTTAAGAACTCAAAGAAAGCATAGATAGATCTGAACAGAACACAAAGACAGAAATCAGAAAACTCCAAACTGAAATAACAGATCTGAAAAACATGGTAGCTCAAGTGAAAATATAATGTATAGCCTCGCCAACAGGGTATTAGCAGCTGAGGTGAGAATCGGAGTACTGGAAGATGTGATGCAGAAAAACTCAACACAACAGAAGAAATTGGAAAAGAAACTTAAGACAAACGAACAGGCAATGGAAAATGTTCTCAAGGAATGCGAACAAATGAAAATAGAAGTCTTTGACAAACTCAACAGAAACAACATAAGAATCATTGGAGTCCCAGAGACCCAGGTAGGAGATCTCCAGAAAGAATCAACTGTCAAAGACATCAACAAAGAGATACTCTCAGAGTTAAAGACCATATGCAATCAAATCCTGCATGCCCTAAGAGTACGAGCTAAAAGAGACCCAAAGAAAAACACCCCAAAACACATCCTCATTACAATTACATATCCCACAGATAGAGATTGAATACTGAAAGCAGCAAGATCAAAAAGGGAAATTACATTCAAAGGAGCATTCCTAAGACTTACAGAAGACATGTCACAAGAAACCCTCAAGGCCAGAAGAGAGTGGTGGGATATTGTGACAATACTAAATGAAATGAATGCCTCACCGAGAATACTGCACCCAGCCTGACTCACGTTCAGGTTTGAAGGAATACATAACTTCATGGATAAACAACAGCTCAGAAACTTCACAGATGAAAAACCAGCCTTAAAGGAAAAACTGACAGGTCTACTCTAAGACAAGAGAGACCAACAAACACAGCAAACGTATCTACAAAGATGACATTAAATCCTATGACAATCATCTCCCTCAGTGTCAATGGATGAAATTCACCAATTAAAAGACACAGAGTGTCAAAATGGGTCAAAAAGATGAATCCAACCTTCTGCTGCCTATAAGAGACACATCTGAATAGTCAGAACAAACATAGACTCAAAATCAAAGGCTGGAGGAAAATAATCCAAGCAAACTTACCCTCAAAAAAGCTGTGGTGGCCATATTAATATCTGATTACACCAACTTTATACTTAGAAAAGTGGTAAGGGACAAAGATGGACACTATGTACTAATCAAGGGATATGTGCAACAGGAAGAAATCAGACTATTAAACATATATGCACCCAATGAGAGACCAGAAAATTATCTAACATAATTACTGACAAATCTGAAATAAGAAATCAATAATAACACAATAATTGTGGGAGACCGCAACACGGCCCTGTCAACACTTGATAGGTCAACCAGATTGAAACCCAACAAAAACATACTAGCCCTGAAAAGAGTAATGGAAGAAAGGACTAGTAAATATATACAGGACACTCCATCCCAAAAAAACCTGGATACACATTCTTCTACAATGTACATGGGTCATTCTCCAGGATAGACTACATACTGACACATAAAACTTACTTCCCAAAAATCAAGAGGATAGAAATATTGCAGGCTACCTTTGCTGACCACAAGGTTCTAAAATTAGATGTGAGCTACAAAGCCACACAGACAAAAAACTTTAAGAATTGGAAATTAAACAGCCTGCTACTGAACAACCAGTGGGTCCGAGATGAAATCAAAAAGGAAATCAAACTTTCCTGGAAACAAATGATAATGAAGACACAAACTGCCAAAATCTATGGGACACAGAAAAAGTGGTCCTGAGAGGAAAATTTATGCTCTGCAAGCACACATCAGGAAGGAAGAAGGGGCATACCTGAATAACTTAATGATGCAGCTCAAAAAATTAGAAAATGACCAACAAAAGGAACCAAAAATAGGCAGACAGAAGGAAATAACAAAACTGAAAGTAGAACTCAATGAAGTGGAAAACCAAAAAAAATCCAAAAGATCAACGAAAGCAGAAGTTTGTTCTTTGAAAAAATAAACAAGATTTATAGACCGTTGAAACAACTCACAAAGAAAGAGAAATCTGATAACCTGTATAAGAAATGAAAAGGGGAGATCAAGACAGATTCCGCAGAGATACAAAGGATAATCAGAGACTACTTTGAGAAACTTTATGCTACTAAACATGAAAACCTAGAAGAAATAGAAAAATTCTTGGACACTTATAACCTTCCACATTTAAGTAAGGAGGATGTAGCATATCTAAACACCCCCATTACTACTGAGGAAATTGAAACTCTAATCAAACATCTGCCCAAAAAGAAAGTCCAGCCCCAGATGGATTTCCTAATAATTTTTTTCAAATCTTTCAAGAGGAGCTACTACCAATCCTAGCCAGGCTCTTCCATGAAATTGAAAAAAAACAAGAACACTCCCAAACAGCTTTTATGAAACCAACATAACCAGACAGAGATGCTGCCATAAAAGAAAATTACAGACCAATATCCCTGATGAATGCTGATGCAAAGGTCTTCAACAAAATCCTGGCAAATAGGATCCAATGCGTCATCAAGAAGATTATACACTACGACCAAGTAGGTTTTATCCCAGGAATGCAAGGATGGTTTAACATCTGTAAATATATCAACATCATACACAACATCAACAAGAAGAAAAAAAATCACATGATCATATCAATAGATGCAGAGAAAGCATTTGATAAGGTCCAAGGTCCAACACCCATTCTTGATCAAAAGTCTCAGCAAGATGGGAATGAAAGAAACCTTTCTCAATCTAGTTGAAACCATCTACCAGAAGCCAATGGCAAATATCCTCAATGGAGAAAAATAAAGCATTTCCTCTAAATTCTGGTAGAAAACAAGGCTGTCTGCTCTCACCACTCCTCTTCAACATAGTACTGGAAGTTCTTGCTGTAGCGATAAAGCAAGAAAAATATATCAGGGGAATCCAGATAGGAAAGGAAGAAGTCAAGCTCTCATTGTTTGCAGATGACATGATACTCTACTTAGAAAACCCTAAAGACTCTACCAAAAAGCTTCCAGAAACAATAAATTTATACAGCAAGGTGGCAGGCTACAAAATCAACACACAGAAATCAATGGTCCTTTTATACACCAATAGGGAATAGGGATAGGGAAGAGATAGACGTCAGGAAGGCAATCCCATTAACAATACTGCCACACAAACTCAAATATCTTGCAGTCAACTTGACCAAAGACGTGAAGGACCTATACAAAGAAAACTATAAAGCCCTGCTCCAAAAAATGAGAGGACAAATGGAAATGGAAACACATACCCTGCTCCTGGATTGTCAGGATTAACATCATTAAAATGGCAATACTCCCCATAGCATTATACAGATTTAATGCAATCCCCTTAAAAATACCCATGACATTCTTCAAAGAAGTGGAACAAACACTTATGAAGTTCATCTGGAACAATAAACACCCTCGAATAGCTAAAACACTCCTAGGAAAAAGGAAAATGGGAGGCATTACTTTCCCCAATTTTAAACTGTACTACAAAGCAATAGTTATCAAAACAGCATGTTATTGGAATAAAGACAGATCCTCAGATCAGTGGAATAGGCTTGAGTTCTCAGACAATGTTTCCCAGACATACAATTACCTAATATTTGACAAAGAAGCAAGAAATCCTTAGTTAAGCAGGGAAAATCTTTTCAACAAGTGTTGCTGGCAGAACTGGTTAGCCACTTGCAAAAGCGAACATAGAGCCCCAGTAAATATCATGTACGAAGGTAAAATCCAAATGGATTAAAGACCTTGATCAGACCTGATACCATAAGCTATATAGAACAACACTTCGGTAAAACACTCCATGACATTGTGACTAAAAGCATCTTCAAGGAGGAAACTACACTTTCCAAACAAGTGGAAGCAGAGATCACTAGATGGAAATACATTATACTTAGAAACGTCTGCACCTCAAAAGAAATAGTGCCCAGGATACAAGAGTCACCCACTGAGTGGGAGAAACTATTTACCCAACACCCATCAGATAAGGGGCTAGTATCCAAAATATACAGGGCACTGACAGAACTTTACAAGAAAAAATCATCTAATCCCATCAAAAAATGGGGAGAAGAAATGAACAGACACTTTAATAAAAAAGAAATACAAATGGCCAAAAGGCACATGAAAAAATGTTCCTCGTCACTAATCATCAGGGAGATGCAAATCAAAACAACGATGAGATACCACCTCACACCACAGAGATTGGCGCACATCACAAAGAATGAGAACAATCAGTGCTGGCGGGATGTGGAGAGAAAGGAACTCTTATCCACTGCTGGTGGGAATGCCGTCTAGTCCAACCTCTTTTGAAAGTGATATGGAGATTCCTCCAAAGTCTGGAAATTGAGCTCCCATTCGACCCATCTATTCCACTCCTAGGGATATATCCTAAGAACACAAGAATACAATACAAAAACTTCTTCCTCACACCTATATTTATTGCAGCACTATTCACAATAGCCAGGCTCTCCAAACAACCAGACAAATGGCTAACAAAACTAGGCTACATATACACAATGAAATGTTATGCAGCCATCAGGAAAGATGAAGTCATGAAATTTTCCTATACATGGAATCTATCATGCTGAGTGAAATAAGTCAGAGGGAGAGAGAGAGAGACGCAGAATAGTCTTACTCATCTATGGGTTTTAAGAAAAATAAAAGTTATTTTTGCAACAATCCTCAGAGACAATGAGAGGAGGGCTGGAACTTCCAGCTCACTTCATGAAGCTCACCACAAAGAGTGGTTGATTGCAGCAATAGAAATAACTACACAGAGAACTACCATAATCATGTGAATGAATGAGGGAACTGGAAAGCTTGTCTGGAGTATAGGTGGGGGTGGGGTGGGATGGGAGGAGATTTGGGACATTGGTGGTGGGAATGTTGCACTGGTGAAGGGGGTGTTCTTTACATGACTGAAACCTAATCACAATCATTTGTGTAATCAAGATGTTTAAATAAAAGAAAAAAAAGAACTGCAGCCAAATTGAAAAATTTAATTAGAACATTGTCTTTATGATTAAATAATAGTCTTTTAACTAATAAAAAAATAACAAAAAAATTACAGTGAGACAAACTCACATCACAAATAACACAACCACTGCTGTTGTGCATGTGGTAGGAGAAAGGAACTTGCATTTCTTGCAGGTTAGAATATAAATTGGTCCAACCATTTTGGAAACTAATGTGAACACATCTCAAAAAACTGGGAATTGAACTTTTTATAAAACCCATCAATTCCAAAGCTTATCTTAAGAACCCAACATCTCTATTCAGAAAAGGCAAATATTCTCCCATATGAGTGAAGCACTCAATATAGCTCACATAGCCAAAACCTAGAAAACCCAAAATTACTGAGAATAGATGACTAGAAAAGATACTATGGTACATATCCTCAGTGGAGTACTACTTGGCTTTAGGAAAAGATGAAGTCATACAATTTTCAGCTTCCTGGAAGAACTTAGAGTATCATGCTGAGTGAAGTTAGTCAGAAGGTACATAATAGACATAGAGTGATTTCTCTCATATTTGGGGTGTAAAGAACCACAATAGGGAACTAACAAGTTCTCTAGGCAAAAGAAATTGAGAAATCTCTGGTCTTTGGTAGGAAACTTACAATGGGGTGTTGAAAGAAGACAGTAATTGGGGGCAGTGGTGAAGGGAAGTGGAAAACTTGTGGAGAGTGTGGTGCTGAAATGTCTGTATGAATACATACCAAAACTTTTTAAACTATGGTTCTAAAATAATATTTTTTTCAAAAAGGAGCACTAGTAAAGATTTCATGTCTATATTAAAATTTCTGTTTTTAAATGTTTCTAAATTGTCATTAAGTAAATTTTTATAAATTTATGTTTGTTTCAAATATATTAATCAATACTAATGAATTTGTGAGTCCCTATTGATAAATTGCCTAAACTGACTTTTTTTAATTATCACAATTCAAGTAAAACTGTTCTGTTTAATATGTTTGTTGTTATAGTATAGTAAAAGGCCTAAAATTAAAAGATTCTTCTGTATTGTCAACTATATCATACTCCCACTCCAAAATAAAATATGACTAGTGCACATTAAAATCTGAATAAATGATTGATTGCCTACTTGGCAATCTAAGTCTCTATTTTTTCAAGCAACTTTTTTGTGTGTGTTGCAAGTGGTTCCATTTTGCTTTACTTTCTTTGTGGGGAAAGGACATTTTAAAATTTATTATGTGATTTTTTTGCTCATTTTTCAACCAATTATAGCAAAAATTATTTTCTTCATTAATAGTTTATCAGTATTATAAGTGTACATTTCTAGATTTAGTTGCTTATTTAGATTCTCAAAAATAAAATCATAATTCTGTACAAATGTTCCATTTCAGTTATATTTAGTTTTTCTTGTCAAATATTTTCCCCCCTGAATATATATTCACATATGTACATATATTTATATATTTGAATTTGCTTACATAGATTTGTTTGTACAGTAATAAGCTAAAGGATGCATATATTCAGTTAATTAATATGTGTTCATTTCCTCAAATAAAATATTATGATAATATTTGGGACTGGACACGTAATTATAGTAATCCAGGGGGATAATTTACAAATATTGAAAGTAGAGAAATGTGTAATAGGATTCTGAATGGAAAAACATTTTTTCAAGTGAAGGTGAGTCTATCACAAAGCAGCAGTTAAGTAATTATTGAGGATATTTAATTATTGCACATTTTATTTTAAATCTATATGTGTGCTCTCTATGACTTCATCTGTTCCCTAACTTACATTTTTCAACTACTCTGAAGATTTTCAATTGCTGAAATTGATTTTCAATATTCTGTTAAATTTTTGCATATTTTTATGTTGTCTAACAATTTACCAGATATAAAAGTAAACGCAGAATGGTCTCACTCATCTATGGGTTTTAAGAAAAATGAAAGACACCCTTGTAATAATAATTTTCAGACACAAAAGAGAAAAAAGCTGGAAGTTCCAGCTCACCTCAGGAAGCTCACCACAAATAGTGATGAGTTTAGTTAGGGAAATAACTACATTTTGAACTGTCCTAATAACGAGAATGTATGAGGAAAATGGAGAGCCTGTCTAGAGTACAGGCGGGTGTCGGGTGGGGAGGAGGGAGACTTGGGACATTGGTGATGGGAATGTTGCACTGGTGATGGGTGGTGTTCTTTACATGACTGAAACCCAAACACAATCATGTATGTAATTAAGGTGTTTAAATAAATTAAAAAAAAGTAATGCTAGTAGCTTTGGTGTCATGCACAGCATTATTTCATATTTGCATTGCAAAATAATAAAATGTCCTTTGCCCTCTGAAGCACAGTATCCCCACATTGTCTGAGCAGGCCTCTCTAAACTTGCCACTTTGGTCAGAGAATTGTTTCTAGTTCTGATCAAGTGAGACTTTGCAAGATGACCCTTCTCTCAACTACCTAGGGAAATGCAAATTTAAGTCTTGCTTGGAATCAGGATTCTGCTGGAAAGAACTTTCTGATAGGAAATCCCTATCAGTGTTGTAAAATAAATACCGAATTATCAAGCACTTGGGTTTTTTCTCAAGAGCCTCCAAAGCCTAGGTCCCTTTCTATTACTTACCTCAGTATAAATCTATCATCCCATTTTTCTCCACTTGTTTCTACAGAACCCATATATAGATTTGCCAAAAGTATGTGATTATTCTTTCTTTCCTCTGATTTCCATTTGTCTTATGAGCTTGAGGGGTAGGAGATATTTCCTCTTTCCAACCATTACAATTGCAAAAACTGAGTATTTATAACAAGAATTGCAAGACCTTGAACTGCTTCTAGAATGGCTAAAATATCATCTTTCCTGAGTATAGCACAAATTGCATTCTAACTTAGATAGGCATATCCCGTTTTACAATTAGTTTTTGAATTTTTGTATCCTCTCATCTCATCTAAGGAAGAACAGTCACCATCCTTACCTAACCTGACTGTAACACATTAGTCAACTACCTGATATTTGTATGCTGCTTGTTGGTTGAATTTTCTGATTTCCCTGCAGATAAAAGGTACTTAGAATTAAAGCACATGCTTATCTCATTGCTGTTTGTAAGGAGCTTTGCATGTTGCATTAAAAAAGGACATTTGGTATTTGTTGTGTGATGAGTTACCTGAAAATATAGGCTCATTTATTTCACATATGATATTTGGTGTCCTGGTTAAATTAAAATATAACAGTATTTATTAAAAATATATATTATATCACAAAATAAACAATAAACTCAGATAATGGTGAAGACCCATGATAGTATTTTTAAAACAGAATGAAAAGTCCTACAAATAAGTGAACAAAATCTAAGTCAGAAAAGATGAGGAGCCAAAGCAAAAATAAAGATGCTAGGGACATTGGTGGAAAGAAGTAAGCACTATTAAGTGATGGATATTGAAGCATTGTATACTAGAATTCAATCATAACAACATTATAACTCACAGTGATAAAGGATAGTAACATTAATAGGCTCCAAAAATGACAATGAAAATTCAGAAAAATAAAAATGTGATAATTACAAAAATAACCAATATTTTTTATGTCTATAGATTAGTCCTAGTTACAGTAAATTTTTAGGGTAAGATTTAATTTAATTATTATTCTTGATAAAATTTTCAAAATGTTTTGTTTAATGACTATAATTCTGGCCTTCAATCTCATCTATTAACCACATCTGAAAAAGTAAATGCTGCAGTTATAAGAATTGATAATTCAAGGCCTGAGTGGTGGCGCTAGAGGTAAAGCATCTGCCTTGCAAGCGCTAGCCTAGGACTGACTGCGGTTCAATCCCCCAGCATCCCATATGGTCCCCCAAGCCTGGAACAATTTCTGGGGTGTGGCCAAAAACAAAACAAAACAAAGCAAAAAAAAAAAACAAACAAGAATCGATGGTGCATCATTACTTTGATAATATCAATAATCAATCAGTATCAGTTTCACATTTATTCATATAGAATACTTACATTACTATGACATCCATATATTGGGAAGTTACTTATTTCAAACATGATTATACATTTTATTTATTTATTAATATATTTAAGCATTATGATTACAATGATGTTTGTGGGTTTAAATCATAAAAAGTACAGCCCATTTACCAGTGCAACCTTTTGTCCACCAATATCCCCATCTCTCTTCTCATTACCATTATTATGATAGTTGTTGTTGTAGTTATTTCTCTAACTGTACTCACCAATCTTAATGGTATGTTTCCTATCATGGGCTGATCCTTTCAAACCTCATCTCTCGTCTCTGGGTATTATTACAATACTATCTTTTATTTTTCTGAAATTAAACAGGTGAGTGAGACTATTCTGTTTCTATCTTTCTTTCTCTGACTCATTTCACTTAGCATAATAATTTCCATGTCCATCCATGCATAGGAAAATTTCATGACCACATTTTTTTCTGACAGCTTCATAGTATTTCATTTTGTATATGTATCACAGTTTTTTTAACCACTCATTTATTGTTGGGCATCTACAGATTCTGGATAATCTAAATCAGGGGTCTCAAACTCAATTTACTTGGGGGCCACAGAAGGCAAAGTCGGGGTGAGGCAGGGCTGCATAAGGAATTTCACAAAAAAAAAGTCCTCAAACATCATTATTAACAGTTTTAATTTTATTCTGAACATGAATAAAACATTGAGTGAAGATTATGAACAGTTCTGAACATGGCATCTTTTGCCTATTCCTTGCTGCCAGAGACTTGACACCGCTTCTCACAAATCTGAACCACATTTTGCTTTCGAGAGGAAGCAGTTAAGACCCTCAGTATGGCTTGAAGATGATCATCATTAAGTCTATACCTGTACTTTGACTTATTAAAGTTCAATGTGGAGAATAACTTTTCATACAAATATGTGCTCCCAAAAAGGCACATGGTGCACTTGAACATTCTGGAAAGCTCAGGGAAGCTGGGGGGCAATTCTCTCAAAAATTGCCCATGCGTGTCTGCTTTTCCACTAATCTCCCTGAACTTGGCTTTGAGAGCAGAGTTGCATTGCAGGTCAATGAGCTCCATTTGAAGCACAGGAGGGGCATCTTGCACATCAAAGGAAAAAAGGGGTCCACAAAAATTTGGAAAGTGGCTCTGTGCTTTTTGAAGTCTGCAAATCTGTGATCAAATTCCTTCACTAGCTTAAAAATAGCATCAACATATTTCTCCCACTGAATGGTATGCCTGCATCCACAAGTTCCTTGCATGCTGGGAAATGGCAAAGGTTTGTCTGAGAGAGCTGGGATTTCCATAACTTAAGTTTTGTGGAGAATGCTCTCACGTTGTCATAGGCAGCACTAATAAGCTGCCCCGGGCTTGAACATCTTTTTTAGTACATTCAGCTTATGTGTGATGTCAACAAGAAAAGCTTATCCATGAGCCATTTGTGATCACTCAACTCAGAAACAGCATTCCCATCCTTCTCCATGAAGGCTTTCACTTCTTCTCTCAACTCAAAAAATTTTTTCAGGACATTTCCCCTGCTGAGCCAGTTCCATTTGGGGTATGCAAATGTTTAATGCAACTTTTTCCCTACTAATGCGATTTTTATTGCGATTATTTGGTATGCAAATAATCGCAAATACTGCGATATTTGAAGGCCGGCTGCTGGCCACAAAATGTTGTATGGAGGTCTGCAAATGGCCCACGGGCCACGATTTTTAGACCCCTGCTCCAAATAGAGCTACAATGAACATACGCATGTAGAGGGCATTTTTGTAGTGTGTTTTTTGTTCCTAAGGTATAACCTGAGGAGTGGTGCTATTTTTTTTTAAGAATATCCATATTATTTTCCAGAAAGGCCAGAGTAGATAGCATTCCCACCAGTAGTGATTGAGAGTTCCTTTCTCTCCACATCCCCGCAAGCACTGATACTTCTTGTTCTTTGTGATGTGTGCCAGTCTCTGTGGTATGAGAGGATACCTTATTGTTGTTTTAATTTGCATCTCCCAGATGATATGGAACATTTTTATGTGTCTTTTGGCAGTCTCTATTTATTCTTCGAAGAAGTCTCTGATCATTTCTTCTCCCCATTTTTATGGGGTTAGATCAAATAAGGCAAATATAAAGAGTAGAGAAGTGTGTAGTAGGTCTCTGAATGGAAAAACATTGTCCATTTTTTATGGAGTTAGATGTAATATTCTTGTTAAGTACCTTGTATATCTTAGATGTTAGTCCTGTATTTGTTGGGTATTGGTGGAATAGTTTCTTCCATTCTGTGGGTGGCCTTTGTATCCTAGTCATTGTTTCTATTGAGTTGTAGAAGTTTCTCAGTTTAATGTAGTCTCATTTGTTTATCTCTGCTTATAATTGTTTGGACAGTGATATTTCCTCCTTGAAGATGCTTTTAATGGCAACACTATAGAGAGTTTTACATACATATTCTTCTATATAACTTATGGTTCTGGATCTGATATTAAGGTCTTTAATCCATTTGGATTTGACTTTTGCACATGGAGTTAGAAGGATGTCCAAGTTTACTTGTCTGCATTTGGCTAACCAATAGCTCCAAAACTTCTTGTGAAAGAGGCATTTCTTGTTCTATTTTATGTTTCTTCCCCTTTATCAAAGATGAGTTGATCGTATGTCTCAGGAACATTTCTGAATACTCAAGTCTATTTTAGTGATTTAAGGGTCTGTCTTTATTGCAATACCATGCTGTTTTAATGACTATTGCTTTGCAATACAATCTAAAGTTGAGGAAAGTGATGCCTCCCATCTTCCATCTACGTTTTCTTAAGGATTTTTTTTAGCAATCTGTGGGTGTTCATTGTTCCAAATAAATTTAATCTTCTTTGAAGATATGGATCAAATACTCTGACAGTCATAAGAAGTGGATCAAGCATTTTATTATTGTGAATTATAGTAGGCTATGTGTGCTCTGATTCAGTTAATCTAAAATAATGTGTGCACTCCCAAATAATTGTATGTGTGTTTCTGTCTCTTTGGAATGGAGAAAAAGTTGGTAGAATATATCAGACACTATTAAGCATATTTATTTCTATCAATAAAATTAGGGAGTCTTCTAAGTATTAAAAATGTGAATAGAGTTGTTATGTTCCAAGAACACAAATATGGATGTACTTGACAAAGTTTGAGTCAGGAATTTGTTATTAGCCACAAAGTGACAAAACTTCACTTTGGACATACAAAGTGCAGCCCTATTAGAATTTCTCCAAACCTTTGAATGAATAGAGCAGATCTTCCTAGAGAAGATGCCCACAAGTATATAAACAGATTCTCAAACCCAAGATATAAAGTCAAGTTTCAATGTCATTCTAGCAGCTATTTTAGAAAAGTAGTTAGTCATTGTCAAAAGAAAGTCCCCATCTCTGGACTTGGCTATTTAATTCTATGAAGCTTGTTTCTTAAAAACAAAACAAAACACTACTTTGGACTGATAATCAAGAGAACCATTTTGACCTGTGTAAACCTATTACATACAGATATAAAAATGAATATTAGTAAAACTTTCTAAATTTTTATTAACTAATCAATCATCAATTTCAAACAGAGACATTGTAAGCCTTGTATCTATCACTAAACCAAATACTTTAATATTTTGAGAAAGCACCCTAGTTTTGCCCATTTGCTTGTGACAGGGCTACAATATTCTAAGCAAAAGCAAATGACCCACTCTGTTCTGTTCTATACTGTAGACATGTAGAATCTGTTTACTTGTGGGCCTCTTCTCTAGGAAGATCTGCTCTATTCATTCAAAGGTTTGGAGAAACTCTAATGGGGCTGCACTCTGGATATCCAAAGTTAAGTTCTGTCACTTTGTGGCTAATAACACATTTCTGACTTAAACTTGCCAAGTACTTCCATATTTGTGTTCTTGGAACATAACAACTCTATTCACATTTTTAATACTTAAAATACTGCCTAATTTTATTGATAAAAATCAATATGCTTAACAGTGTCTGATATATTCCACCAGCCTTTTCTACACTCCAAATCACCTTGTGGTTTCTAAACAAGGTGCTCCTTACTGACACCTGACACACTCAGTAATATCATTCTGCATTATATCTTCAATAACACTATGTTTTTGATCATGAAATCAAACACTTTTGTCTGCTTTACCCATAGAGAAGACTCTGTGTAAACTTTCCATGTATAAACTTAATTTTGTGTAATATTTTTAGTAAAGTCACACTGTATTTATATGAGTCTAGAGAATACTTAACAATCAAGATAATTTGGGTAAAAAGTTTAAATCATAGAAAAATGAGACACCAGTATGTAACATATAGTAAATATTCTTTAGAAGTTTGAATGTTTGAATAATATTTAGATATAACTGGAACAAATAGTATCCAATTAGGATATCAAAATAACGAGTAATGAATGGTGAGGTGATGGAGTTTCTCTCCATACACATGCACACAATGTTTGAATGAAAGCTTTTTGTATTATAGCTTTCAGAAAATCTTATAAGTAAGAATGTGGGCAGTGAATGCAAAGAGACAGATGGAGGGCCTTGTCTGCAGTGAAAACTGAGAGGGATTGTGAATCTTTTCTAATCACTGATCTGCCTCTGTATGGTCTGTCTCTTTTTTATCGTAGAAAAACTCAACTGTGAAAGAAAGGGAAGTAAATAGGTATATAAAAAGAAAATAATATGAAAAATTAGTTTCTGATTTTTATAAAAATTTATTTCTTCCTAACTATGGCATTTTCAAATGACTAAATTTGTCAAGATGAAGATTTTTCTTCTCTCATCATGCCAGTTAGAAAATAAAATTTTGCAGAGAACTTGATATAGATCATTGGTTATTTTTACTTCGCTGCAAGCTATGAAAGAACTGGTAAGTGGCTAATATGTATGAAAATGAGATGCAGATTTGTGTTGAAATAACGGAAAGGTCACTCTTCTAGCTGGGGCAACAGCTGCCTAGTGACATTTCTAAACAGATGTCGGAATTCACAAGTTGAGATATTATAGGAAAGTTTGATTTTGGGGGGGTTCTATTTTTTCAAAGGCTAATGAGCAGTTGTCACAATGTTATATGATATACCTGACTAAATATGAAATATTTAAATAGAGAATGATTTACTATGATTCAGTTTATTTGTCAATTTCTTAAGCAAGGCATATCAACAAAATATATTTAACTTAAAGGAATAGTGATTTAATATCTTTAGTTTTTTAATTTCCATTTTGGCTCAATTTATTGATAACATTGATAACACTTCTTAGCCAGTAACACAGTGGAAATGATTCAAAACCTGCTATTGTCTGCAAAGTTAGATATAAATGAAGAACGGAATTTTAAGAAATCAACTCCCATAATGGGGGCAGTCATTAAACTTGCTTTCTTAAGATGGGATAGTAAGAAACCTAGTGCTATATACCTAATTCAAAATTTACCTTTAAGACCAAAGGGATAAGTACCAGTCCAGGTACCAAGCCTGAGAGCATCAATGTCTAAGGAAAGAAGAAATTAACCTCTTCAGCAAAACGGCAAGCACAGTTTGAGCCTCCCTTTGAAACTGACATTGTTAGGGTTCAGAATCAAAGGACTAGACCACATAATCGGACTAAAGCTGAATAAGACTTTATTCCTTCAGCCACAAGCCCCATATGGAGGAGATATACCCTGCCAATATCACAAGCAGGTTTATATAGGGAGAAAAAGTAGGAAGGTTCTAGCTTATTATGATCTTTAAAATGATTGGCTGTTGTCTAGGGCTACTTTCCTACTATTCCATCTTGTCCTTTCCAGATAGGCCACCTGGTATGCCCAGGTAGTTTGGAGTGGTGTCATTGGAAACAGGCCTGAGGAAGCCTAACATGTGACTTACACATGTGGTTCTTACAAAATAAGGTCCTTCTTATTCAGAGCCCGGGGCCCCATAACATATGAATTAATCACAACCCTCCCATGCCCAGGGATTTTAGTTACTCTTTCTCTTTAGAATCCTGTAGTTTATTTTGCTCCTTTCTGGGATCAGAGTTTTCTGAAGACAATTCTCTTTTAATGATTTAGACCTTTGTTAATTAAGATTTGATAATTAGCAGAATATAGAAAGCTTTTCTTTTACCTAATGCCTAACAGAGGAAGAAGTAACCTGGGTTAATTAAACCTGTGATGAAATACAATATAGAATCTTAATCTTTTTTTGGGGGGGTTGGGCCACACCCAGTGATGCTCAGGAGTTACTCCTGGTTATGTGCTAAGAAAACGGTCCTAGGGGATAGAGTGTGATGCAGAGCAGCAAGGCATTTGCCTTGCCGGCTCAAGCCTAGGACAGACGGGGGTTCAATCCCCCAGCATCCCATATGGTCCCCCAAGCCAGGAGCGATTTCTGTGAGCATAGCCAGGAGAAGCCACTGGGAGTCACTGGGTGTGGCCCAAAACACACACACACATACACACACACACACACACACACACACACACACACACACACACACACAGAAAATTGCTCCTAGCTTGGGAGACCATATGGGACTCTGGGGGATCAAACCATGGTCTGTTCTAGTCTAGTTTGCACAAGGAAGTCTCCTTACCACTTGCGCCATCGCTCGGGCCCCCAATCTTAATCTTAAAGCTGTATAGAAAATATTACCTGTACAAAAATGTGTGATATTTTGTTCATGATTATTATAATACACATTTTAATAATGGTTATTTTAAGCTTTGTTCAAATAAAATATTGCTTAACATCTCTGCAACCTGTTTTCTCATAAAATGGAAGACAATTATAATACAATAGCACAAGATTGTATGGAGTGATTGATTCAAAGGTAAATCATTGGTTTACTCCTTGTTAAGTAACTCTTGCAATGGAGCTTGTTTATTTTAAATAATTTAACATCTCATCAATGAATCTTGATTTGTCTCTTCAGTGACTCTATTCTGGTATCATGGCTGACTGTTTATTTTTAAATATTAATATTTAATTCACTATTTATATATTTTGTTTATTGGTCATGTATTTGTTTGCATTGGGTTCTCTAGCTAAAATACCTATCAGGACAGGCTTTTGGCAAACAATGGATGAATTGAAGGAGATTTCGTAAAGTAGTCCCTTTATAAATGTAAATGAGCACAGAAGTGGGCAGGTAGAAAGGATATTAAGAAAAAAGATGAGAGTAGGTTTGGGTCTAGACAAAAAGCAAACAGGCTCTTTACCTGTTAGAAGTTAAATCTCAGGAATTGGCCATTATTTTTGGCCACAATCTAGTGTAAGAAACTCTTTAGTATTTAGTTTGTTCATCTGTGAAGTATAAAATCATCAAGTGCTTCAGCAGGCTGCTTTTTGTAGAAGAGTAATGAGCTGATAAGCTTAGCCTGAGTGAGCTCTCTCTAACCTTTCTGCCAGGCAAGCAGAGAACACTCCTTCCAGGGTAATAGGGCAATAGAGGAACCATTGCACCATGCTTTGCATAATAGTTGAATGCATAGGAAATCTCTTAGCATTGATTATGCTGAATGTAGAAAAAAGAGGGGTGAAGAGTGGTCAGTTCTCCCTAAAAAGACTTAAAATTATGCAAAAGCGTAGAAAAAAAATGAATTAAAACTGTGACTTCTAGTATATTCCAAGGGGCATTAGAAGAATGTATAACCCCAGGAGCAAGATGAAATGGAGCATCTCTTCCTGTATCATTTGTCAACTTCTCCCACCCAGGTCCTCATGGTGAGCAGAAAAAAGAAGATGGGAAGATGCTGTTAGATTTCTAAATGAAATGGCCCTGCTGGCTAGTTCTTCTCTTCATGGTCGACAAAGGCCTGACAGATGGCAGGCACAGTGAGAACTTAAATATTTAGACTCATGCATAAAATTTAAATTAATCATTCACTCAAGAAACACTTAGAACCAGATTTATAGAGGCAGTGTGCTGATGTGTGGAATAAAGATAGGAAGTGGGGGAAAATTAAAGAGAGAAGCCAAGACATCAAATCTACAGTCCCATGTCCTGCAGAAATTCATTGTCCATCAGGGGGGCAAAGAAAACAAAAACAGGAAAGCTCACAAAAATATTTTTCAGAGCAAAATCTGCCCAGGGTGTCAAGAAAAGGAAATTAGCACTGCCTTGGGCATTTCATTTATTAACTTACTTGGAAAGTTTATGTCCTGGTGAATGATATTCAAAACACCATGCTTCCTGGGTCCAATTAAATTCAATTTAAAATGTATTAAGTAACACTGTGAAAAACACTTTACAAATGTCTTAGTTCTAAGGGACATATTGATCTCTAAGGCACAGCTTGGTCTTGGGATATTGTGACCACAAACTCTTCTTTATATGAAAGAAATCACGGTTGTAAGGCATAGTGCTATAGGAACCTAGTAGCCTAGAGACTGGCACATGTGATCTAGAACAGTTTTAGAGGGTGAGAGTTGATTTTAGAGTTAAAATAAAATTTTAAAAAATGATAATTGAAGTATCAGTAGGTGTGAAATGATTATCCTGACAGTCTGAATTGCCCTCCCCAAGCACTGCCAAAAAGTTCAAGATGGTTCCAGAGAATGTCTCCTTTGAGACATGGATTTTGTTTGGAGAGGGGTCATCTTTAATAGTTTTCAAGCTGTCCTCTCTCCAAATATTACTCCCTGGCCTAATGAGAGTGGGTTGTAATTACTCATAACATCATCCTAACAGCCATGATGCAAGGTAAAGACCAATGGAACATAGGGCTGAGTTCTGCACAAATACAAACCAGCCTCATTTCATTTTTCTCAAAGGAGAAGTGAACATGGCATACTGCAGAACTGAGAAATTTATTTACATTTGAATGGATTTGCATAGTGACTGTTAGATACTTACAGAACTTGTGTGAGTTTATATGTGTGTTCATTTACAGGGGTAAATAGTTGGAACTTTAAGAGAGTATATAGAAAAAGAATCCACAAATGCTTTAAATGGAATAATCACAGCCCTTGAAGAGGGAAAAGTAAGGCTGCTCTTTTGCAAGAAGAGTTTTTATGAAATCCATACAAGTCCTTTGACTAGACTTGGAAGTGATTTGGGAGAGTTAAGTCTCTGAGTGCCACTGGAATAAAATGAGCAATTATAGAACGCCATTGTGCCAGCATCAGAAAATCTCTTGAAATAATCCCTAACAACTTTTCTCCCCCACCCATACATATTTAAATGAACCAGACACTACACAATCAGCTGTCATATTTTCAGAGATTACTGATTGATTTTAAGTCTGTAAATCTTGAAGTCACTGTTGCAACATTCACATAGTGTTAAGTTAAAAGATCAGCCTTTGAGGGGCAAGAGCAGGGTACAAGCAGTAGGCCATTTGCCTTGTACGCGCTAACCTAGGACAGACCTCAGTTTGATCCCCTGGTGTCTCATATTGTACCCAAGCCAGGAGCATTTTCTGAGTGCATAGCCAAAAGTAACCCCTGAGAGTCAACCGAGTGTAGCCCAAAAAGCAAAAAACAAACAAACAAACAAACAAACAACATAAGGCAGTTTTGATATGACATTCTAACAATGAGGAAATAGCAGCAACTTGATCTAAGAGCAGGTTGTCTTATCTCACCACCTAACAATAAGATGAAATCAGAAGACACTCTATCCTTTGATCTGTGCAGAAACCAAGTTCACTAACTACAGAAGACTGACTGTGACAACCATGACTGGGCAGAACTTGATAGGGACCAATAAAAAAGACCCTCATCTAGGCTTTGGCCTACAGTCTGTACAACAACCAAGATCTCTAATTTCAGAGGTTTGACTGAAACAACTGCAACTGAGAAGAACTACTGGAAACATAATGAAATACTATCATAGGTTTCATCCTAGGATCATGCAAAAACCAAGACCACCAACTAGAGAAGACTGATTAAAACAACAGTGATAGAACAGAACTTCAAGAAACATAAGAAAGACTCCATCCTGGGCTTCATACTATGACCTGTGCAAATACCAAGATCTCTAGTTACAGAGGCTTGATTTTATCATCCATGACTGAGCTGAAAGTCTCCAGACACCACAAAAGGACCTAGGGGAGAATAAAAGAGCATGTACGGAACCTTTAGTTATTCCCATGACAGTATACTTCAAGGGCAGAGAAACCCTATATCTCCTAGGCCAAGTGAATTCCCTTTCTAATCTCCCCAATATTTACTGTGCCTATGCAAAAAAAAAAAAAAAGAACCACAAATTAATTTTTTGTTATTGTTGTTGATTTTTTTGCTTTATTATTTTATTTAGCTATCATGGCTATTGTTTAGTTGTTGTCTTTATTGCTGTGGTGCTTTTCAGGTTTTATATTTGATTTATTGTCATTATATTTTTTTGTATTGTTATGTTTTTCTTCCTTTTTCCATTTCTTCTCTTAAATTGATATTTATAGCCTCTAGGACTCCTCTTAATTTTGCTCATTTAATTTTTGCCCCATTTTTTATTTCCTTCAAACATAAACACATAACTTGAACCATCTTTTTCTGCCTCTTAAATTAAGGGGTATCAAGACCAAACAGTAATATGAATATTAAGTATAAATAAAAAATTATCAGACTTAAACACCAAATCCAAAGACAACTACAACAATCTACAATGATACCCAATCTACAACAACCTAGACACAGAGGGGACCACTTATACTAGCAGTCCAGGGGGGAAAAGAGAGGAATAAGGGATGCATGCTGGGAACAGGGGTGGAGGGAGGACAACATTGGTGGTGGGAATGCCCCTGATTCAATGACACTATGTACCTAAAATATTACTGTTAAAGATTTGTAATCCACTTTGGTCAAAATAAAAATTATTTAAAAAAACACATCAGCCTTTGAAATTAGAGTTGAATTTTTCATATGTTTATTTGTGATCAGCCTTTAATTTAAATTTTAATTCTAGCTTATAAATGAACTATTTTTATTTTTCATTCACTGTTTTCTTTTAAATAGTATTTCTACTATTATATGCTCTTAATGTCGAGGTGAGCTGATATTAGAGGCTTAAGACTTTAATTATAAGTACACCATGCCATTTGTTTTATTTCTTAAGCATTTAACTCATAATAGTCCTCTACTCATAAATTTTTATAAAATATCAGAAAACAATTTCTAGTTGCTTTCTTTTTATTTATTTATTTTTACTATTATCTTTATTTACCTTTATTCACCTTGAGTACAAACATGAATGTGGTTGGGTTTCACTCAAAAAGAACACCCCCCTTCAGCAGTGCAACATTCACACCACCAATGTTCACAGTCTCCCTCCCCTCCATGCCTGTATTCAAAACAGGCATTCTACTTCTCTCACTCATTTACATTGTCACCATAGTTGTCAGTGTTGTTATTTTTCTAACTGCACTCACCACTCTTTGTGATGAGCTTCATATTGTGAGCTGTTCCTTCCAGCCCTCATCTCTATGGTCTCTGAACATTGTTATAAGAAAGTCTTTTATTTTTCTTAAATCCCACAGATGAGTGAGACTATTCTGTGTGTCTCTCTCTCCCACTGACTTATTTCACTCAGCACAATAGATTCATGTACATTCATGTTTAGGAAAATTTTAAGATACCATTTCTCCTGACAGCTGCATAATATTACATTGTGTATATGTACCACAGTTTCTTTAGCCATTCATCTATTGAAATGCTTCTTGGTTGTCTACAGAGTCTAGCTATTGTAAATAGTGCTGCAATGAAAAAAAGGTGCAAGGAATGAATTTTTGCTTTCTTTTTAAATTGCAACTCAAGAAAACTCAGTTGATAAATGAAATTCATGGATTGATGGGTTATTATTTCAAATTTGTTCAAGTAATTAAACAAGGTAGATATTAGACAAAGGTGTTCTTACATCTCCTGAGTCTGCCCAAGCAAACCAATTCTTGTTAAGGACTAACAGATTCCTGAGTTTCCCCAATTTACTCACCCACTTGAAATGTAGAAAATCAATAACTCCTTTGCATTATTTCTTTCTATGCTTTTTATGTCTTTCCAAGCTCATGTCAGGGAGCTTGTTAATTTCTGTCTCTTGGCTTACCCAAATAAGATACATGTTTATATCAAGAAACTCCTAAAAAATTGTATAGACTTCAGTTTATCTTATGTGTTTCTTAAATTATATAATCTTATAAAATTGTATTGATTGCATAGCAACTTAAATAAAATCTAGCAGTTAAATAAAAGTATAACATGCTTGAATAGTTTTAAGATGGAATCCAAAACATAAGATGGAATGACATTTAAATAAGGATTTGTCATATATAATAAAAAAAGAAATTATATCTTCTCCAGATACAGTGTAGTTTTATGAGTGTCACAATTAATGAGACAATCTATGATCAGACATGAACTTTGAAAATGCTTAACAATGGAGAATTGTTGAAAGCCATAAGACTTAGAGAGCAAAATGGAGTCTCTGATGCCTGAGAAACCAAAGGCCTGCATACCTGACAGGCTGTACTGTAGCATTTCCGCCATGGGCCTAAAGGAAAGAACAGCCATATAGTTCAGTTAGCAATAGTCACAAGATGCTCCAATAAACCTTCTGAGTTGATAAGATATAGATCACATCCTATTAAGCTACCATTGTGAAAGAATGTCTGTATGATCTAAGGGTATGCTGTAAAACTGGAAAGTCCATCCTGTACGACCCCCCTACTTTTCTATAGACGCCATGGAAAAGTACTGACTGTTTTTTCCTTATTTTGCTTATCTACAAAAACTAGCCCCCTTCCAATAAACCTCAGCTCTTGATCAGCCCACTTGACTTGAGCTCATTTCTTTCTCAGCTTCTTTCCTCCATTTCAGGTGGGATCCCGCTCGTGACCCACGAATTACTTCGTGATCCTCATTCTCACACCCCCGCGGGTCGGGGGTCCCCCATCGGGGGTCACAGAGAATGTGCTTCATAAATGAGTATAGAAGACATTTGACCCTATGGGATGCATGACTTCCTTCCAGGATCCCTATTCCATCCTCTGATTACCCCAGACTACACACCTGCTAGTATAGTTATCTTAGCAATGAGGTTAAATATGTTTTCTGCCTCTGACTTTGCTCAAACATAACTATTATCATTAATTCACATTTCAATAAAATGTAGAATTGTGTTAAATCCCAACTTCATTTCAAATCACTGCATCAAAATCAGTTTTGATTTTTTTTTTTTTTTTTTTTTTTGGTTTTTGGGCCACACCCGTTTGACGCTCAGGGGTTACTCCTGGCTATGTGCTCAGAAATCACCCCTGGCATGGGGGGACCATATGGGACGCCGGGTGATTGAACCGCGGTCCTTCCTTGGCTAGCGCTTGCAAGGCAGACACCTTACCTCCAGCGCCACCTACCCGGCCCCCAGTTTTGATTTTTACATATAAGTTATCTGATGTTCTAATATACTGAAAAATATAAATGTAAATTTCTTAAATGCTACTAAATTATAATATGTAATTTGTATTACTTACTTTCCGGGGCTTAAATAAAAAAAATTTTATTCAACTCTGAAAAGATAATGTGATTATAAAGTTTAGAATCTAATTGGAACCAAAAGGAAGAAACCCAAATATTATTAGCACATTACATAATTAAATTTTAATTATAACTTAATTATAAAGTTTTAATTATAATGAGTTGTTGTTTATTATTCACCTTAAAGTTAACTTAGTCAGAGTGTAATAATGAGCCCAGATTTAATTTCATATTTCTCAGAAGACCACAATACTGTTAGACTAGTGAATCACAAAATTGAATCACCTTTAGATTTTTTCTTATATAAAAATTTGTTTATGATTAAGAACACTTCAAATAAAATCCTGTCCACTAACTTGTTATTAAAATAAAATTTTGCTATATGACTCATCCGTATGTTTTCTTTGAGAGAAAAATCATTGATTTAGAAAAACACTCTCAAAATAGATTGTTAAAATCACTACATTACATAATCCATGAAAAATACTTTTCAGAAAAATATCTTATTTCTCAAAGTATTAGCTTTTTTCATGACATTGAAGGATTTGAAGATGTTTTGTAAAGTAAAATGCTCTTGAATTTTTTTTTTTGTTAAATGGCAATTTAGTGAGATAAATATATTTGTTTTGGCATCTCAGCAATATGGGCATTACAGAGAAAGAAGACAGAGAATGGGAGTAGAGAACTGGGAAGGAGAAAGAAATATATAAGGTATATTAGACAACCCAAAGATTTATAAATATTAAATAGGTCAAAGTTATCATCTGAATACAGATTGAGTGTATTAAACATTTCTGACCTTTTACTTCATCCTACTTGTAGCATCAACTGACAAATATTCCTCCTGACTGTCTTGTTCTCCATTGCGTGAAGAAATCTAAGTTAAACAACACTCTGTTCTCAGGTTATTTATTGATTCACAGCTAACCCACCATAGTTCTTCATAAGGCAGAGCAATTTCTAGAAAAGTAGACAAAAACAAGAAAAAAATGACAGAGCAATAAGGAAGGCAAGCTGAGAGATAGAATATAGTTAAATCGTGTAATTCTAATATCCTTTAGTTTCTTACAGCTAAAATATATGCAGCTAATAAGGGATATATCTATATATGCTTATATTATCACAGATATTATTTATTTTCATTGTTCTTTGTATAAAATCTATTGGTAACTATCTCACTTTCATTTCTCTGTAGAATGTAACTACATTATTACCTTATCTTACACTTTTAGATCCAATGACTTTAGTGTTTTGTTTATTCAATTTAAGTTATATCTTTTTCCTTAATATGTAACATTGAATTATGTTTATTAAATTTTCCTGAACTTAATTTTATACATAGCATCATAAAAATGTCCATGAAAGTAAGGCATATTAGCCTTTATATTCATAATTAACATTACTACTGTGATGAGAAGAGTCCTGAGAATTTTACATATATACTATTTCTTTGTCATTGACTACTATGAAAGATAGCATTTTTATTATTCCTTGCTGGAATTAAAAAAAACTGAGGTACACTCTATCACAAAATCACACAGATGGAAAAATATAAATATTTTTTCTTTGGTAGTAATATCTTATAAATTTATCTTATGTGAAATGAAGTAAAGAAAGCCAGTCATTTTTCATAAAATTAAAGGCCAAAATGTAATTCTATTGTAAATCTAAAATAAAATATCAGTGATACCTAATGGGAAGCTATAAATTAGAGGGATAAGGAAGAAAATATAAAATACAGACAACTAAATTCTTTATATCTGTCTTTCTTAAAAAAATAAAGCTTGGTAAGATGAAATTAAGAATGAAATTACAATAAAACACTTCTCATTTCCTTTTGACCAAGATTCCCTCTAAGTGTACCTCCCACAGAAACGTCTGTTGGAAAAATCCAATCATTTTCCTACTTTTCCATTCTCCTCAATTCTATGTCTGATGACAAATCCTTCCCAAGGAGGTAAACAGGAAGCTAGCCTGTGTGTTTATTACATACACAGAACATGTTACCTTCTTTAACCTCCCTCAACATTTTACTACTTGACTCATCTTCCAGTCTTGTCCAAATGTGTTCTCTTTGTTCAAAAGGGTTTAAGCTGCCTTTTTTATTGTTTTTTTTTTTTATTTTTATTTTCCTGTGGCCAAAGTGAATTACAAATCTTTCCCCGTGATATTTAAGGTACATAGTGACACTAAATGAGGGACAATCTGCCTTTTAAAAGCAGCATTTTCCTTGGCTGCTCCCAAGCTTCAAACCTTTAAGTACCCTCTTTACTTTTAGGTGTTTGTTATTCACCTTATTTTTTATTGGTCCATTAAATTATGGTCCCATCTCTGGCTTTTCTGTATGAACAGAGAGATCCATTCAACATCTTAATCACGTCTGTAGTTACTTTACCTACTCAACCACATTCGCTGGTCCTCCAACCCTGTTAGCTTCTGTTTAAAGGATACATTCATTGTGGTCCAAAGCTTTATATACAAAGATATACTTCTCGCAATTTCCAATATTGCTTCCTCATGCAAGCCATCACAGGACAACGTATGGAGGAATGAATATATTCGGTCTTGTCTTTGCTACTCTAGGTGAGTTAAAAGAAAGAGACTCACTGTTGAAAAGGAAGTATATACTCTTCTTGTTATTGTGGGTGGCAGAATCAGCTTGAGCTGCTATGGCAAAATAACAAATGTGGAATAATTAGAAATTAAAGAAATTTGGGGATGGAACACTCATACAGTAGGTGGGATGTTTGCCTTGCAAGTGGTTGACTCCAATTCTATTCTCAGCATTTTGATGGTCCCTGAGTACCAGAGACTGGAGTAACTTTTGAGTATCACCAGTTGTGCCAACTCAAACAAAAACAAATGTTAGTTAATAATTTGGGGACATTTCTATTTAAGATATGGTCAGGAGGTGGTTCTTCCAAGACCACTATCTTTGGTATATAGAATTCTCTCTCTCTCTCTCTCTCTCTCTCTCTCTCTCTCTCTCTCTCTCTCTCTCTCTCTCTCTCTCTGTTCGTTTCTGGGTTTCCTATGTCTAATGATTTTATCTTCCACTGTACCAGCTTGGATTAGGATCTGCCAATGTCACATTTTAAGTTACTTATTTCTTTACAGGTCCAATCTCCATCATCAATCATTTTGAAGAATAGGGACTAAAGTCTAAAACACAAGATTTCTAGAGAAACACAATTTCATCCAGAACTTCCTCTTTCCAGCTAGAGAGATGAGAGTTGTGCATTTATCTGGCAGGTTTATAAAAAAAAATCCCCCATCCATGATTTTATGAACTTTTCACAATGAATTATTTGAATACTAACACCCAAAACTTGGGCACTTCCCAGTTAGTAACACCATTGCCATTATTTTTATTATAATCTTTAAAATGATGTTCTCTTCATGTTACGCAGGCTAATAGAGAATTCACTACATTCTATATAAATTCCTAAGGTCTCTTCCAAAAAGAACATGTTTAATCTTCATAATGACATTATGAGTTAAGTACCTAAAATACCTATGATTCCTCTGCTGGGTCATATTTCTCCTGTCATTTCACTATGACAGGATTCCAGATGTCTGAAGGCCCATATCCTCATATCCCATGCCACTGTAGAGAGGATGCATGCAAAAAATGGCAGTGTTTCTTACAGAGCTCTGAATGCATTTCAGTGTCCTGAATAGACATTTCAGCAGTTTAGTTGTAAAAATTAATTAAAAATTTGGTCCCAAAGTGATAGCACAGCAGGTAGAGTGTTTGCCTTGCACACTCCAACTGGAGTTCAATCCCTGATATCCCTTATGGTCCCCAGAATATGCCAGTCATATTTCTGAGTGCAGAGCCAGGAGTAGTCCCTGAACACTGCCAAATGTGGTCCATAAACTAAACTAAATAAATAAACAAACATTGTTCATCAATATTTAACCTTTCACTGTGTATTTTCTTGGTCTTTTTTATTAAGGAATATAATGTTATCTCCAAAATAATTCATGGTGGAAACAGTATCTTTTCAATTGAATGCATTTCTTTTGTTGATCAAAACAATCAATTTATATTTTTTTTTCAGTGACTAGTCCAAGACTAAGGAGAGTCCTTGCTGAGGTCCAGAAGTGCTGGGGTTAGGCAATGCTATGGAACGAGCAGGAAACTGGCTTGAGCCTGTCATTTGGTTTGAAATATTTGTTTTGGTGCATAAAAGTCTGCACAAAAAGCAGGACAGCTTGCTTGGCCATCATCAGTTTTGGGCCCCTCTATTGCTTTCTGAGTTGCTCATAAGAACTAGACATGCCTTTCTTTTCTTTCTTTTAATTCTTCTTTTTTTTAATTCTTTATTTCTTTTCTTTCTTTTTTCCTTTCCTTCTTTCTTTCCTTCCTTCCTTCCTTCTTTCTTTCTTTTTTCTATTTATTTCTTTCTTTTCTTTATTTCTTATTTCTTTCTGATTTCTTTCTCCTTCCATTTTTTTGTTCATGGTTCCTGAAAAAAGAGGAAAGGATTCTACAGACAAGTGAAGTGACTCAGGCAACTTTGTGTATGTGTGTGTTGTTGTTGTTGTTTGTGTTTGGGGTACACACCCAGTGGTGCACAAAAATTACACCTGGCAGATTCCGAAGACCACATGGTATACCAGGATTTAACCTTGTTTGGCCTAGTGCAAGGCAATGCCTCCTTGCTGTGTTATCAGTCCCTACTGCTTCGTTTTGCACTCATTTCTCACCATGTGAGTTAGAGTTCAGTTGGGTTTTTTAAAGTTCAGGTAGTTTTCAGACCTTTCTTGCCTTATTTTCTCTTATATTCTCTTAATATAAAACCCTTGAATTTAAATATATTATTGTATTCTGAATTAAAACATCTCAGTTCTTTGATTAAATGTATTTACAATGATAAAACTTTATTGAAGGCATGGGCCAAAGAATAAATATTTTTAATTCAGGGTCCATATCACAACAGTAAGTATTTATAAATGCTCAATCCCTATCCACTGCTATATGCAAACTTCTTTGGAGCAGTATGATGTATTCAAAGTATTTATTCCATGCCTGTCATTAAAAATGCATTTGAAAGGCCTCTCAAGGGCAGAATTTATGTGTACTATGAGAATGGCTTCTTTATAGTGATGCATGCGTGTTCATATGGAGCCGTTTTACGGAATGAGGCATTTGGTATAAATTATAAGTAGAAAATAACTTTACCATTTCCCAACACTCCCTGTTAAAATCATTTTGTCAGTTTCTGGCTGCCCTTGAAAGAAATGACAGGATAAGTCCCATCGATTTTCCAGGTGCTCAAAGATGATAAAAGCCAGACTTTCATAGTCACCATAACAATCTGATTTATTTAGACCGAACTCCATTTGTGTTTCTTCTTCAATACCAGCCTGCTTGGTCAGAGAAATATTTCCTGACCAAAATTATCGCAAGCTCACACTGTTTTATTTCTTTATTCCCTGGCACTGTTTTATATTTCTTCACTGTTTATTGTCCCTTTTTACCTAGCAGGAGGTTGAGGGGGGGCAGAGATCAGCATTTTATCTTATTCTGTATCTTCAATACCCTATGTGATCTGACATCATAGGTAAATTTACACATATGTGTTTCAGGATTAAATCATCAATGTTCTTGGTAATTGAAAAAATTTTAAACTATTATTATTAATATATTTATTTAATCACCATGATTACAAAAATGTTTGTAGTTGGGTTCAGTCATCAATAGGTACACCTCTTTACCAGTGCAGCTTTCTACCACCAGTGCTTCCCTTCTCCTTCCTTCCCCACCCCTGACTGTCTTTGAGATAGGCTTTCTATTTCTCTCACTCACTACCTTTGTCATGATAGTTGTTAGTGTAGATATTTCCCTAACTGTACTTATCAATTTTTGTGGTAAACTTCATATGATGGCTGGTCATTTCAAATCTCATCTCTATTTTTTCTGGATATTAGGTAAATGAAAAGTCTTAAGTGAAACTTTTTCCTTCCAGAGGAACTGAGATTTATGCTACTGAGAAAGAAGTTAGGCAAAACAGTTTTCTCTCCCCTTATACTTCTCCTAACTTTGTACTTAGTCCTGGATATAGCCTGCCTCCACCCACAGTGAATTCCAATGAATCCTGATTTGTGTTTTGTAAGGTTGCTCACACATACTTGGAAGGAGTTCAAATGACCCAACACCTCCAGGAGCAGAGTTTGGCCTAACTAGGGAACTGTCAAAGGTTGCTGTAATCTCTAGCTGGTTTCTAGAATATCATGAAAGTTACAACGACTAGGATTTTCTTTCTCAGGTTTCTCTGTGAAAGAGCTTATCCCACTAAAGATTTTTAAAATTCCTGAGTCCTGCTGTATTTATGGAGCAAGCTGGTCTCCTACTCAGACTTCCTCAGGGCAATTTCTTTGGTTCATTTGTTTCTTCATCTTGTGTCTATAATCATCGAAGTTTAGTTCTGTTCAGGATTGGTGTAATCAATAGTAGGCCCACGATGGGATTTTGGTCTGCAGTATACTAGGCAAACTTTTTAATCCATGGAATATCTCTCCAGTCCCTGGGTCAACATTTTTTCACCCAATTCTCACATGTTAACATGATTCACAATTATCTGGAAGTTTTGTGGATACTAAGATGCCTATCACTCTGGGGCAGGCACTCTAACTTCATACTTCTCCCAGGATCTCGGTGGTGGGACTGTTGTCGGTGATTGGCTACACTCTAAGAAACATTGCTTTGTTTTTGCCGTCAGGGCTGAAGACTGAGTCAGTCCTCTCTCAAGACTTTCTGTACCTCTCCAAAGTGGTAAATTGTAGAGTCACTGTATACCTGAAGACTTAAAAAGATCTGAGGCCCAAATCCCAGGAACAGTGGGCATGGATATTTTCTTTTCTGTGAATATCAAACATTTTAACCAGTAGCAGAAGAAAAGGCATCTTAGGTCCCTCAGTCTTCGTGCCATTTTATTGGCTGCATTGCTTTTTGGCTTTCGAGCCCCCAACAATCACCCCTTCTTCCCCCACAATAAAACCTAAAGCAGAAAGACCTTCCCTTAGTAATGTAGTGGTACTGGCTAGGAGAAAAGCCAGGTGACTACGTGACTAATGATATCAAACTCAGAGCCATGCACAGCCCAGGTATGTGGGAATATGTTCCCCACTGGAACCTTCTCCCTGGTTTTCCCCTGGGCCTTTTCTATGTCATGGCGTAATGTTGATTCAATCTCTGAGAACCAACTCTATGTTCTGGGTCTATATTTTCCCTTCTGCTAGTAGAATGACAGCTGCGACATGTAAAACGTGGGGAAAGTACTTATTTAGCACCATTGCCAAACTCAATAAGCTAAAACAAATCTTGAGAGTGGAAGATTTTATTGCTTTAGATATCCTTCAGTATGTAGAAATACGATAAGAAAGACACAAGTCTATTGTAGTCAATAGACTCTGAGATGTATCTTTCCTTTGGGGACCACAGGTTTGATCTTCTAGTACGTGATACAAAGACTTTTTTCCATTCAAAAGCAGTAGCACATTCCTTGTGTTAGCTGCAAAAATCTTACTCTCAGGATCTACACAGATTGAATGTAAAGCCCCATATGATTATGTTTAACTCAGCTCTAAGGAAGTTCTAATCTCTAATATAGTCAAAAATCAAATGGGATGTGTTCTTTGTTTTGTTCCTTTCCTTTCAAAATATAATTTTGACAATACCCAAAGTATAAAATTTATTACTTTTTCTCACTTACTCCTTTCTTGTAATTTATTGTTTGTTTTGGGGTCACATTTGACTGCTCAAGGATTATTTCTGCTTCTGTACTAGAGAGGATCATTCCTGGTGTTTCTCGGGGGACCATATGCTTTACTAGGTATTAAACCTCATTAGATGAATAGAAACAAGTGCCTTCTCCACTACACTTCCTCTCCCATCTTTTGCTTTATACTTTTATGAAATTTCATGTTTCACATATCATAATCCAGAATTACAAACTATTGCTCAATAATAAAAGATTAGTCTTATAGACAGTTCACACTTGTTTAAGGTGGATATTGGACTAATTTTAAAAGATGAGACTATTGGCAATCAAGTTTTATTTTTCTCTAAATTCAGATTATAAAGAAAAATTACATTGGGAGATGGAGAAATAGTATTGCAGGTGGGACACTTGCCTTGCATATAGCCACCCCATTCAATCACCAGCACCACATATGGTTCATCAAGATCTTCCAGGAGTAAGCATTAAGCACTATAGGTTGTGTCCCCCAAACTAATACCGAAAAAACAACTTTAAATTATATTTTTTCTATTGACTGCTCTCATTTTATGACTAACTCTGAAGAAAAGCAACAATGAAGTTGGAAAGATGTTGAGATTGAATGGAAGATCTTGAATTTAATGGCGTAAAATGTCTGCAGTATTATCAAACAGAAATTATGTCCAGCTGACCTAATATCCATTGAAATTAATTAGTCAAATGGTTAAAAGATAGGAAGGAGGCTTCCTTGAAGATACTATGCAATAAGTCTCTGTAATGATCTATTTATTGACAAGTTTGTTGGTTGTGAAGGATACAGACATTTGGAAAACCTACTATGCTATATTTTGTGAATGTCACATATATTTATAAATTAAAAATTAGTTTAATAGGGGCTGGAGAGATAGCACAGTAGTAGAGCACTTGCCTCACATGAAGTGGATTCAGGATTGACAGTGGTTTGAATCCCTGCATCCCATATGGTCCCTTGTGCCTCCCAAGAGTGATTTTTAAGTGCAAAGCCAGGAGTAACCCCTGAGAACCACAGGTGTGACTCAAAATCAAAACCCCTCCTAAATTAAAAAAATTAATAATAATGCCAATTTTATATTTCTATATCTGCTAATATACCTTTGTATCTAGTACTTTCTTTTACAATACTATTGCAATATAAATTATTATTACTGTAGTTACATAGGTTATGAAGTATGTGTGCATATTTTATTTTTTTATTATTTTTATATTTTTAATTTTGGGGAGGCACACCCGTTTGAAGCTCAGGGGTAACTCCTGGCTAAGCGCTCAGAAATTGGCCCTGGCTTGGGAGGACCATATGGGATGCTAGGGGATTGAACCGCAGTCCTTCCTTGGCTAGCGCTTGCAAGGCAGACACCTTACCTCTAGCACCACCTCGCTGGCCCTGCGTGTGCATATTTTAATAACTAAATATTATTGCTGTAATTTTAAAGTATTGATTTTTTGCTTTTGTTTTTATTGTTTTTAGGGCTGACTTAATGATCACCTCTGCTACTATTTAGTGTTTCCAGGGATCCAGATGTAGTCAGCTACAGGTAAGTTAAGTCCTTTAATATCTATGCTGTCTCAGAGCCCTCAATTCTGTTACTGAGTATTGTTCCTTATGTCTATGTTAATTATCTACATATTCATTTTAGATGAACATCTAAATGTCTTACAATTTGAGGCTATTGAAAAAAATGTCTACACCAGTCTTGCATATAAATTTTGTTTTCACATTACTAAATTCTTAGGAGTGGAATAGTTGGATCACAGGTCATGTGTGTGTGTATACACATACATACATACACACAGACATATATATATAAATTATATATATATATGTATGTATATATATATATATATATATTTGTTTTTTGGATCACATGCAGTGGCACTCATGGCTTTGTGCTCAGAAATCGCTCCTGACAGGCTCGGGGAATCATATGTGACCCATGGAATCTAACCAGAGTCAGTTCTGGAATGGCCTTGTGTAAGGCAATTGCCCTACTGCTGTGCTATCTCTCCAGTCCATCATAGTGTATTAAACTTATCAAGGCATCTCAAAACTGGTTTTTAAATGTGGCATCATTAAAGTTCTATCTCCAATGTGAAGTTTGCAGAATCTAAATTTCCACTGAACATTTAGTATGGCCATTTGGATTTTTATGACTATCCTCAATTAATGATAAATGATAAAATATCTCTTTTATGGATTCATTTGTCATTTAAATATCCTCTTTTGTGAAGTGTTCAAATTATCTACAAAATTATGTCCTGACCATTTCTTTATTCTTGAATATTTTTGGACAAATTTATCTCATTTCCTGCCCCTCTCCTGGAGTGCACCAAAATACTGAAGATAGAACCAAAACAAAACATTATATGTCATGTCATATTCTAAGGACTCATATTTATTCCTACTAAGATTCCTATAATACCTTTATTATTATTGGTGAATCATTGTCATTATTTAATTACATATTTATACTTCTTTAGTTATTTTTTCTAATAAAAGCCTTTTTCTTGTCCCACAATATAATCAGTATCCAGTGTAAACATTGTACATTTTATTTTTATTTATTTATTTATTTATTTATTTATTTATTTATTTATTTATTTATTTTGGTTTTTGGTTTTTGGTTTTTGAGCTACACCCAGTAACATTTAGGGGTTACTCCTTGATATGCGCTCAGAAATTGCTCCTGGCTTGGGGGACCATCTGGAACTCCAGGGGATTAAACCCGGGTCCGTCCTAGGTTAGTGCATGCAAAGCAAACACCCTACTGCTTTTGCCCCTATTGTTCTTATTTTAAACATAAAAATCAGACTCATTTTTATATTTATGTATTCAGCATATGCAATTATCTGCATGGTGTTATGCCAATATATAATTTAAAGTTTCTCAGTTTTTGATAGCAATTTCTAAAGATTTTTTTAAATTTTACAGTAAATTGAAGAATCTGCAAAATTATTTTTGTACTTAGAAATTTACAAAAGGAAAAGAATTTTCATATAATCCAGGATAGCAAGCTGTTCATTTCTTCTATTTTTATACTCACTCTTAAACTCTTCAAGACTTACCTAGTAATCAACATGGCTTCATTAATTCACTTGACTTTTTATAGATTAAGAATGTATAGCAAATTAAAGATCTTTGAAATGACTCTGTAGAGCCACATAATCACTGCAAAGAGTTACTTAAAATTTATACCCATAAAATGGGTAGCATCTTACGTTCCTATGGTAGGCAACAGAGCATTCCCTGCTGTTTGCAAGAGCCACTGCTTTAAAAAGACATGCTACTAAAGTCAGATTTCAAGAACATTTCTATAATGTCAAATAATTTCTGGAAATGCTAACAATATAGTTGACCTTAAAAGTTTTATAGAAAATGTAATCAAGAGTTTCTCAATATAAATGCATTATCATCAATTAGATGGGATAGAAAGGAAGCAATACTTTGTGTGTATTGATATTTCTACTGTTGCATGCCAATCATATCTAGCTGTACTCAAGTTTATTTCTGACTCTGTGCTCAGGAATCATGCTGGAAATGCTGGGGGTGGTGGAGCATGTATGGTGCCAGTTATCCAACCAGAACCAGGATTAGTAATGTGCAGTGCAAGCACCTTAACCCCCATTCTCTTTTTTTGGCTCGATTAGTGATATTTTAAAATGTAAATTTGTATTGCTAGCTTTTATTTAAATTATATATATTTTTTCTGAATGGATAGAAATAGATATACCATATATTATAGACTTCTTGTCTTAGTTTTGCTTTGACAGTTCCTTTACCTCTTCTTGATGATTCCCTTCGCTCATGTTCTTCTAAAACTTTACTTATGCAATAACTATGTTACCTTGGATTTCCAATCTCTGGAACTATGTGCAATGCATGATTTATTTAAATCTCTCCTTCTAAGCTGTTTTTTACATAACATTTGAACTAAGAAAACTTAGCTCAAAACTTCTAAACAAAACTTAGCACCACAACTTCTCAGAGCAATTAATGGTGTGGCAAAGTATAGTGTCCATAATTAAATTGTGAAGGAAAGAAATTTAAATCAGCCAAAGCAATGGGAACATGCAATTATTGAAACCAGCTTGAGCATAAAATGAATTATTTGTAACATTAAAATGATCTCACATTACAATCATATGAAAGCAAATTTTCTTTGCTTTTCAAATATTATTTGGCTGCTTTTGTATGTTTCAAAAAGAAGACAAAATATGTAAAATTTATTTTCTAGTTTGAATATCTTTTTATTATTATGAAGCTGAATTTTCTTTTCCAAAATTATTTAGTTATAGTGTGACTTGCTTAATGTATTTGAGTCATGCATGTTCATTACTTAATAAAACTTTTATTATCATAAGGGAAATATAAAGATTAATAACAAATGTGTATAACTGTCTAAAGAAACTAAGTTCAGTATTAAAGTGTTAACATAGCAGTGATTTATTAAAATATACATCAACAAAGTTGTAAAAACTTTGATTTGTTTACTTAATTCTTAAATTAATTAATTAATTAATTAATTAATTTGGGATGTTTCAGACCACACCTGGCAGTGCTCCGGAGTTACTCTTGGCTCTGCATTTAACAATCACTCTTGGAAATGTTAAAGGGTTGCATTTTGACTATGTTATTTTCACTGCTTAAGTATCATAAAAATAACCAACTTAAAAAAATAAAAAATAAGCAACTTATGAGTGGTACAAAACATTAAGATTGGTATTTTAAAATTTAGCATATTATACTGAATGTATTATTTTATATTCCTTTTACAGGATTTGTTTCAAATAATTATTTTTCCAAATGTCTTTAGTCTTTCATATATTAATAGAGCTACTGAAACTTTTAAAATAATTTGATTCAAGATAGCAAACAAAGGGAAAGGAATAAAAATGATGTTAAAATAGAAAAATAGAAAAGAAAAACCATGATAATTGCTATATGACTTTAAAGAAAGATTATTTCTCTCTCTTATTTATTTATTTATTTATTTATTTATTTATTTATTTATTTATTTATTTATTTTGGTTTCTCTGGCTCAAACCCATGGAGCCCAGGGGTTACTCCTGACTCTGCACTCAGAAATCACTCCTGGCAGGCACAGGGTACCATATGGGTTGTTGGGATTCGAACCATCATTCGTCCTGGATCAGTTAGTTGAGTGCAAGACAAACGTCCTACCACTGTGTTATCCCTCTGGCCCCCAAGGATTGATTCTTGATTTCTTCCTTTTGCTTCAGTACAAATAAAATTAACCAATTTTGAAAGGCATTTTCAGCCTGACCAAAGACTATATTTTATTAAGTTTTTATCTACATTTTGTGCAATGGCAAAAATTTAATAAAACCTCGTAAGATATTCCTAATACTTTGCTTTTATTGTGCCAATTAAATGAGATAATTAAAAATTAAACTTTTATTGAATATTTATAAACAAAGGAAATTTAGCAATATTCACCAGATGTTTGATTTTATGCCATAAATTATTGCAGAAAAATCATTCATTAAATATTATTTATCATTTATGTGAGTCTAAAGACAATTCTCTCTATTGTCAATTATCAACAGATACATCTGGAATCTTTCTTCATTAAATAACCAACATTATTTACTATTGAAGAAAATATTCTAATTATCAAGGTAATTTATAAATATGTATTCTAAATATTTGTATTGTTTTAATTTATGGAAGAATAGTAAAGAGAATAATTTTCTCCAATATATTGCTACTATATAAAAACAATGAGGGTTATTTTCATTTTAATATTATCTTATTGTCCTAGTTTGTTCATTCGAATGAACTAGAACACTATTTCTTTTTTTTTTTTTTTAATATAATTTTTATTTTGATCATAGTGGCTTACATATTGTTGACAATAATATTCTAGGTACATATTTACATAAAATCAGGGGGGATTCCCATCCCCAAATTGTCCTCCCTACTCCCCCGTTTCTGTCTTACCTCCCATTTCCTCTTCCCTCACCCCCAGGGCGGCTAGAATATGTGGTCCCCTCTGTCTCTAACCAACTACTTAGTAGTCTTGCATCAGTTTGGTCTTGATGCCTCCCTTATTTCCCCCTCTAAGTAGGGGCAGGGGTAGCTAGTTCAAGTTGCGTGGTTTTGCCTGAAAAAGAGAAAATAAATAAACCGGGGTAAGAGTTTAATACCCCGAAAATGGGCAGAATCCTTCTAGAGGTTCTCATCATCGATTTGGGAAATGAAGGAGAAAAAGAAGTTGAAACACTCCACCAGTACCAAAAGAAGTGTCAAATATCCAGTGAGGACTCCAGCTATAACGATAAGCACCACAAAAAAACAGATAAAAAATAAACCAAAACAAACTAAAAACAAACACAAACAAACAAAAAACACGCCGTGGTCTTGAAATAAGAAACATGGCGTAGCACATAACGAAAGAAAAGAAAGGAAGAGAAAGAAAAGAAAGAAAAAAAAAAAAAGAATAATTGGGGACAACAATTTCAATAATCACATCCAAACTGAGGAATCGACCAAAATAGCTAGGTAAATAAAAATAATAATAACAATAATAAATGAAGGTTTATATACATAACCAAGGTTTTGTGTTTTTTGTATTTTTTTTTCCCTCCTGCCCTGGCACAGTAAATATTGGGGTCATTCGAAAAGGAATTCACTTGCCCTATAAGATATGGGGTTTCTCCGTCCTTGGAGTATACTGTCATGGAATCAGCTCTAGTCTTTGCTCAGGATCATTACTCTCCAGGTTGTGGTTTTTTTTTTTTTTTTTTTTTTTTGGTGTGTGGAAAGCTTCTGCTCTGTCCAGTGTGATACCGTCAGAGCTCTGTGTTTAGCAGTCCCAGTATCTGTACATATCCTGAGGTGGGACTTATGGTGAAGTCAGTCTTTGTGAATCTGGAGGTTCTGTTACCTCAGTGCCATTTTAATCCATCTTCTGTGGTTGGTGATCTTGGTCTTTGCGCTGAACCTAGGAAGGCATCTAGGATAGCGTCTTTCTTTGTTCTTCTAGAAGCCCCTTTCCATTACAATTGTCTCTGCCGGACCTTTGGGACTGGGGATCATGCTTATTGTGCAGGTCTTAGTTCAAACCCTAGACTAGGGCTTTTTTATTGGTCCCAAGATGTATACAGTCTGGTCGTGGTTCTAGTATCCAGTCATCTGTAAGTCACGATCTTGGCTTTTGGACCTACCAAAGGGTGCCACGTCTTCTGGTTTTGTCTTGTCGTTAGCTGGTGAGGTAGGCTAAACTGCTCTAAGGTCAAGTTGTTCACATTTTCCTCATTGTCGAGATATCATGTTAGAGCTGGCCCTTGTTGTTGACCCTGCAGTAATAAGGCTGTCCCAGATGGAGATTGTTTCTTACAGCTGTTGTGAGGAGCTGTGCCGTTTCTATGTCTGGGATCCAGGGTTCAAGGCTGGTTGAATGGTATCTAATCACCTGAGGTCTAAGTTGATTCCACATGACATATTTTCAAGGTAGGAGATAACCCTGTATTGTAAACAACTATGAGTTCCTATCTCTAGTAGATAAGAGCTCTTTTTTTTTTTTTTTTACTATGTAAGATTTCCCCTTTATTTAGTGTGCCTTTGCAGGGGGAAGTGGTGCTCCATTATATGTCGGAGTATTTGGGGTGGACAGAGTGAGTAACAGAGATAGGTCACATACCCAAAGACGATTAAAAAAAAAAAAAAAGGAAATAAAAGTGTATGTGCCCACAAATGTATATGTAAGGCAAACATTTAAATAAATAAGTTAATTAAAAAAATATAAAAAAATTAAAATGAGTTAGCGAAGTTTTTAAAGGACCAATGTGGTGCAAAAGACTACTTTGCATTTGGGAGAGAACAGGTAAAGAGTTGGTGTATTACAGGTCTTATGCCTATGTTGGAAGTACAGTTTTCCCATTGTCTTTTGGATTTTTCTTGTGGTGTGTGGGTTCCCAGGCATCTTCCAATCACACCCCCTGTCCCCCTTCAGATTGGTAAAAATTTGCAGCTGGGAGGTCTTGGAAGAGTTCTTGCATTGGGGATACTATTGGACCTAAGTCCGGTTTCAAGAAACAGTCCATGTTAGGGGGAGTTGGTAGGGAGGGTCTCGCAGCATGTGTCCACAGGGGAGTTGGCTGTCTTTTCTTGCAGGAGACGATGTGTGGGTTCGGTTGGGTGTCCCCTCGCCTGGGTGCTGGGTACTGGTTCATTGGGTAGGAGGTCGATCTTGATGCCTAAAAGATTAAGGACTGAGGGTGGAGAGTTTTAATATGGTGAGAGATCTGGATGGGATTGAGGGGTGAAGGGATAGTTGGATTTCCGGGGGGGAGAAAGGGGAAGATATATGGGAGGGGTATGAAGGAAGAGAAAAGAGAAAATACCGTAGAAAGGGAGAAGAGAAAGGGAAAAAAGTAAAGAGAAGAGTAGAAGAGAAAAAGAAAAGAGAAAAAAAAATAGAGAGAAGAAAGGAGAGAATAGCAAGGGAATGCTGGTTTGGTTGAATGTGTTCGATGACTAGAGCCTGTAGTTTAGGTCTGTACATCGCAGGTACTGCTTTGGTGGTCTGACTGGTCACGTGCTTCGATTCCTAAAAGAAGGTTTAACCTAGAGATAAAGTGAATGTTAAAGAGTTTTCTCGTGGCCGTCTCATAGTGCAAGCAAGGTATGGTATCTCGTGTGGTATCCCGAGTTGCCATCTTAGTTTGTCCGCCCTTTGTATCTAAGGGCGCCTGTGGAAAGAAAAGCTGAGAGGTTATTTTTAAAATATAGTAAGGTAAAGGGATTAAAACGTAGTGTTATGGTATGTTGCCATTGCATTACGTGATTTCCCGCGGTGTAGAACACTATTTCTAATGAGAATATTAATATCACATTATCAGGTAATATTTTCCTTAATGGGATGGAAAATATTTACACAATGAAAAACATGTCCTGTGTTAGTATTCATGATGCACACTGAGCATTCAAAGTACAAAGAAAACAATTATAATACTTTAGTCAAAATTTTGTTTTGCTAGTGAAGACACTAAATTTTTCATACTTATAGACTGTTTCAGACTATTCTGACATGGTTTTTTTCCACTCTGTTGAAAATGATTCTTTGTTTTTAACTTATTTCTACAGAAAGTACAGATTTTGGATACTTTTATCTACCCTCGTTTGAATGACTCCACCCTTAAAATTATTTTTTACATATAGTACAAATGAGATTAAAATAAGAAAGACACAGACAAGAATACCATACCAACCAGAAAATAGTGAAATGCCCCCCTTTCCTGACTTATATTATAACAACTGCATCTCAACCAAGTACAGAATTTGCCTTCCTTCATATTTCCATATCATAGGTAAAATTGACTAAGTTAAGGAAACAGAATTTTCATTTTCTGACAGCATTCAATATTACACAAAGCCCTGCTTCCTAGAACTTTCCTCAAAATTACCATGCGGTACTCAAATCCTATAATTAGAACTTTCTGAAACCTTTTCATCCTAATAGACAGAGCCCCTGTGCAATAGAATTCTGAATCCAGACTCTTGTCCACTACAGGTGTATGTTTGGTCATCTCTGAATGGAGAACACTGGCCAAGCCAACTTAACTTGAGGCAGAAATGCCATTTTTGTTCTTATATGTCGTATATCTGAAATGTTTGATGAGTCCCTCCAGCCCTATCCCGAAATGCCAGTTGCTATGGGAACAGTATGGCATGTTTGACAATGAAACCAGGCTAATGATAGCTTTGAAGAGTTATTTCAGCTCACACTGAGATAAATCTACTTGTAACTTCTCCCTTCATATATTTTAGTACATTTAATTAGCCCTGTAGGACATATATAAATTCATATTTGACTGTGCTCACTTTATTTATTCCTAAAAGATGAATAGGCACCACAAGATACATTAACATTGAATCTGTACTTCTCATTATAAATTAATTCATGTCTTTGGCATATAAGCACCTAGTTGGTTATTAATAAAAAAATGAAATGTTCCAGATAGTTATTGTGTTGATGGTCATAGTTAAATGTTTTATTGGATAGGGAATCCCAGCAGTACTGAGGGGTTATAAATGGTTCTTGGCCATTAGGCTATTGATTCAATGCAAGGACCACAGCATACAATAATGGGGGTAGCTGAGCATTACTGAAAATATTGGAGTCATCTTGATGATGTTGGGGATACCTAGGGCATCCCTAAGATGCTGGGGGCCTCCATGGCTTGGAGTTGATGTGGCGCCAGAATTCATCTCAGGACAAGTGAATGCCTGACCAGGACTTCAGTGGTTTTTAAGTTACTTGAAAATTGGGGCATTTCATTTTAGACCCTCAGCCCTTCCAAAAGAAATTAAAAGACAATTTGCAGACACTCCTATTTTCTTTTCCTTACTCCCTGGCAACCAGAGAACAAGAAAAAAAATCTTTGTGTTATTACTTTATTTTTTAATTGAGGTGTCATTAGTTTCTGTAGGAGTAGAGCTTCCCCTCCTTTTTTCCCTCTTCTTCCACCTCTTTAGTTCCTGTAGTATAGGTTGCTGGGGATCAAACCAAGGTCTGTCCCGATAGTCTGCACGCAAGGCAAATGCTATACTGTTGCTCTATCACTTTGGACACTCTTTTTAAACTTTAAATATAATATCAAACTATAATTGTGTGCCCATAAATCTAGGTAAAAGGAAGTGCATACAAAGAGCAATACCAAGTAAATCTGATAAACGGAAGTTACTAATTTCCTTTTTCTCAGATTTTTACTATCCCAGATATACTATCTTAGATGGACTGTTCTTCAGAATTTTTAGAAAGTCCCTAATAAAATTTATTTTTACATTTTTGCAATCATAATTGAAGGACTTAAGAAATAGTAAAGTGGGTAAGGTAATACTTGTCTTATTAAATGTAAAAGTTCAATTTCTTTCAATACAATTGTCATTTAAGAGATTCCTAAGAGCCACTATATTCATTAGGATCTATTTTCCTCTATTTCTCTCCTGTATCATGATCTCTTTTTCTCTCTCTCTTTCTGCCTGGTCTGGCATAAGGTTCCCTGGATTATATTCAGGACTGATCCCTGAGAACAGAGTCAGAAGTAATCCCTGAGCATAGCTGGATGTGACCCAACCCCTGTTCATATTTTTGAACAATGAAAATAACTATTTTTCTACTAAATAAAATAAAACTTGCCTAAATGTTTGTACCTGATAATAGATTCCTGAAATTTTAGTCAGAGAATTCTGGAGCATGTTAATATCAATTAATTTTGATACTATCAAGGTAAAAATTAACTATAAAGAAAAGACTTGGCAATATTTAGCAGCAAATGTGCTCTCATTCCATTCTCAGAAATTGTCTACTAGCTATTTGTGATTTCATTGGTGCTCTGAAAGAGAAAACCTATTGGTTACTCCTAGTCTTATTAAATGTGATAAAATGTCAGTGTGAAATTACTTGGTTTTGTTTGTAGTTTATGTCACATTTTTCTGTCATATTATACTTTAATCCATGACTGAATGTCTATTATTAATGTGCAAATACAATTTTTTATTCTGTACAACTCAGGAGAAATACATCATCATAAATGCTTCTTCAAAAAATTCTAATAAAATATATATCAGCTGCCATCTATAAGACAAATGAGAACAACATGGAGCATATGCAAAATTGAATAACACATACAACTCCTGCCTAAAGATAATTATTCTTTTAGATGGAGAGTCAAATTTCTGTAAACATATGCATATGTAATCTCAATTTGGTCTATGTGCTACTTAAAAAGATGGCATGTGAGCATAAATTTCAAAGTCGAAGGGAAGTAAAATATATGCTATACCAACACCATGAGATGAATTACAGAGTGAAGGGAAAGCTTGTGTTTATGTGCTAAATGAAAACAGGGTGTGTTCAGTGGCTGAGATGACAAAGAGGGAAAAGGTGAAACAAAAAGGATCAAAGAGATGAGGAAAGTCAACTAGCTGATTCACCACCTTACTTTTTTTTTTTTTTTTTTTTTTTTGGTTTTTGGGCCACACCCGGTAACGCTCAGGGGTTACTCCTGGCTATGCGCTCAGAAGTTGCTCCTGGCTTGGGGGACCATATGGGACACCGGGGGATCGAACCGCGGTTTGTCCAAGGCTACCGCAGGCAAGGCAGGCGCACCTTACCTTTAGCGCCACCGCCCGGCCCCTTTCTTTTCTTTTCTTTTTTTTTGGGGGGGGGGGTTCACCACCTTACAATGGAGGTGTTTTCTTTGTTGTATTTGTTTTCTCTATTTTTGCACTAAATGCAAATGATTACAAAGAAATATGAGACAGTAAAGAGAAATACAGAAAGACAAATAGACAGAGACAGAGTCAGAAAGAGACAGAGGAAAAAAAAGAGATCATGATGCAAGTGGGAAACAGCGAGAGGAAAAGAGATCATAATAAAAATAGAGGTCTCAAGAATCTCTCAAATGGCAATTGAATTGAAATAAGTCAAACTTTTACATTTAATTTACTTTACTTAATGTGAATTTAAATATGCATATATGGCTCATGGCGACTGACTGGAAGAATTTTGATGGTCGCAAGAAACTCTGGTGTGGAAAGAAACTATAATATAATATTTAAATATCAAAAGAGACATTCCACAGTGTTATTACTTTTTTACTTTGTGATTTTGGAACTCTGCTTTATAACTATTGGTAAAACATAACTTTATTTTATGTTCTATAAAATGTTCTGTGTTATATTATTTATATTCTCTCTCACACACAAGTCAACCTTATATAAAGAAGGAAAAATATAAAGATCAGCAGTACAGATGAGTTTTTGAAGAAGCTGAGTTATAAAGTTGAGAGTGATTAGAATATAATATAGAGCATAATCATATTAATTAACAAGCTAAATGATACCTAGTTAATTAGGTTGCAAAATCTGTATGCTAATTATTGCATGGTTACAAGAACAAAGTTTTAAAGCTTGACACCAGCATATATGGTAAACAAAAGAACAATTATAGCTAAATAAGTAATACAATATTACTTATTAATAGGAAATTTCCTATTGTATCTATGTATAGTGAAATTTATAAGTGAGTGATCAGAAGGGGGTAGCATTTTTATTAACAATATTTTCTCTTGTAAATGGAAGTAATGATACCTTGAAAACCATTGACCTTCCCTTCTTTCATGGCTATTATGAAGTAAACATTTTTAATAACTTGTATTGAGACCAGTGTGAATTACAAGTCTTTCACAGTTGTATTTAAAGTACATAGTGACAGTGAATCCAGACCATTCCCACCACCAGTGTTGATCTCTCTCCACCAGAGTTTCCAGCATACCTCCCATACCTCCACCCAGAGCCCCTTGGATAGCTAGAGTAACAGGTCCGTTTTGTATATAGCTTGTTGTAGTTTGGGTCTCTTGATTCTATTGTCATTGACTTTGGTTTGGGTATTCAAGCTGACCATTTTTTAAAATTGTTTCTATGGACTGTACATTATCAAAAATATTTACAGAATATTGTTTTTTATAATGGTTATTAATTTTTACTTTATTTGGAGCCTTATCTTGATGTAGAAATATAGATATCTTCACATAATCATTTATCCTTTAATCTGGTACCCATTTTGCTCTGTATTAAATGTCTTTTTGGATTTTTATATATATACCAAATTTTTAAATGCTTTTGTATCTAAATTTTATTATAATTTTTATTTTAATCATAGTGGCTTACATATCATTCTCAGTAATATTCTAGGTACATATTAACATTGAGTCAGGGGAATTCCCACCACTGAATTGTCCTCCCTCTGCCCCCGTTCCCATTCTGCCCCCCATAGCCTCCACTTTCATCCTGGGGGCTGCTAGAATGAGTGGTCCCCTCTGTGCCTAGCTAACTACTTAGTGATCTTACAACTGTTTGGTCATTGTACCTCCATTATATCCCCCTCTAATTGGGAGGCAGGACTAGATAGTTAAAGTTATGTGGTTTTGTTTGAAGAAGAGAAAAGTCATAAGATGGGGTAAAAATCAAATATGCCGAAAATGGGTGTAGTCCTTCTAGAGGCTCTCATCCTCGATTCCAGAAACGAAGGGGAAAAATAAGGTGAAACACCACATCAGTATAAAAGGAAGTATCGAATAAAATATCCAATGAGCATTACAGCAATAAATGTAGGCACCACATACTTACCATGTTCTTGAGATAGAAAACATGACAGAGCACAAAATGGAAGAAGAGAAAAGAAAAAGGAAAAAACAAATAAATAAAAATGGATACAACCAGTTCAATATCCACACCAAATCAAAGAAATCAACAAAAACTAGATAGAATAAAAAAATTATTTGTGCTTTTTGTCTCTTTTTTTATTTTTTCCCCTTCTGAATAGGCACAGTAAACATTGGAGTCATTGGAAAAAGAATTCCCTTGGCCTAAGAGATACAGGGTTTCTTCATTCTTGGAGTATATTGTCATGGGATTAACTATAGATTCCTTTCTAGTTCATTTTCTCTCTCGTTGGTGCTTTTGTGGTGTATGGGAAACTTCTGCTCCGTCCTGGGTGGTCAAGTCAGGACTCTGTACCTAGAGATTTCAGTCTCTGCACAGCTCAAGGATGGAACTTATGGTGAAGTCTTTCTTTGTGGTTCTAGAAGTTCTGTTATCTTAGTGTCATTTTAACCTGTCTTCTGTGGTTGGTGGTCTTGGTCCTTGCGCTGATCCTAGGATGGAGCCTGGGATAGCGTCTTTCATTGTTACCAAGAGACCCATTCAAATGCTACTGTCTCAGTTGGACCTCTGGAATTAGAGATCATGGTTGTTGTGCAGGTCGTAGATCAAACCCTAGACTAGGGCATTTTTATTGGTTCCAGGATATATACTGCCCAGTCATGGTTCTATCAGCCAGTCATCTGTAGCTCGCGATCTTGGCTTTTGCACAGACCAAAGGGTGACAAGTCTTCTGATTTTGTCTTATCATTAGCTGGTGAGGTAGGATAACCTGATCTTAGGTCAGATTGTTCCTAATTTCCTCTTTGTCAAGATATCATATTAGAGCTGGGCCATGTTGGTGTTTGAACAGTATTAAGGATGTCCCAGATGGGATTTGGTTCCTGTAACTGTTGTGAAGAACTGTGTCGTTTCTATGCCTGGGATACAAGTTCCAGGCTGGGCGGTCAGAGTCTAATCATCTGGGGTCTAAGTTGGGTCCACATGACATATATTCAAGGTGAGAGATGTCCCTATGTGTAAAAAAAAGTATGAGTTCTTATCCGTAATAGATAAGAGCATGTTTTTATACATAACCTTACCCCTTTTTTTAGTGTGCCTTTGGAGGAAGAAATAGTGCTACATTATATTGCCAGTGCATTTTGGGGTGGAAAGAGAAGAAAACCGAAGCAAGTCACACACCCAAAAAAGATAAAAATAGAGATAAAAGTATATGTATAAAGAAAGAAGTTTTTTAATAAAAATTAAAAAATGAAATAAAAAGTAATTAAAGGAAAAAATAGTGATGCAGGAGACTACCTTATATTTGGGAAAGAGTCGGTAAAGAGGTAGTGTTATACAGGGCTTATACTTATGATGGAACTATAGGTTTCCCAATTGTCTTTTGAGATTTTCTTGTGGGGTGTGGGTTCCCTGGCGCCTTTTCATCATACACCCTGACCTTCTTGAGATTGGTAAAAGATTTGCGGCAGGGAAGTCTTGGGTAGAGTCCTTGCATTGGGAATCCTTTTAGAGCTAAGTGTGGTATCAAGCAACAGTCCACGTTAGGAAGAGTTGGTAAAAAGGGCCTCACCGCATGAGTCAGCAGGGGTGTTGTCTTTTTCTTGCCAGGAATGAGGTGTGGGTTTGAGTGGGTGTCCCTTCGCTTGGATACTGGTTTGTTTGGGGTAGGAGGTCAGTCTTGATGCCTAATAGATTAAGAACTGAGGGTGAAGAGTTTTAATAAGGTGGGAAATCTGGATGAGATTGACAGGTGAAGGAATAGTCGGATTTCTAACAGGGGGAAAAAGGGGAAGTATATGAAAGGGACAGAAAAGGAGAAAAGAGCAAATAAGATTAAAAAGAAAAAGAAGAAAAAAAATGTGCAACGATAGGAGAAAAGAGCAAAGGAATGTTAGTTTGCTTGAATATGTTCAATGAGTAGGCCCTGTAGTATAAATATGTAGTTCACAGTTGTTGCTTCGTTGATCTGGCTGGTCATGTACTTCAGGTCCTAAAAGAAGGTATAACCTAGAAATAAAGAGTATGTTCAAGAGTTTTATCGAAGCCTCTTCATATCGCAAGATGAGCATGATATCTCATGTGACTGAGTCCCGAGGTGCCATCTTAGGTTGTCCACACTTGGTATCCAAGAACACCTGTAGACCAAAAAGCTGAGAGGTTATTTTAAATATAGTAATATTAAGGCATTAAATCATATTGTTTTGAAATGCTTCCATTGGAGTCAGTGATTTTCCATGGTAATATTTACCTGTAATCCTGTATAGGATCCCTAAGAGATTATTATGGGCCTTTGTAGTAAAAGGCTGGTTACATACTTGTTCTCTCTTTGCTGCTGTTTTTGCTCTTGTTAGTTTCTTCATGGTATAATGTGTAGTCAAGAGTTTGTGTTATTCCTCTTTCATGTGATTTGGGCACTACTCCCCAGTATATGTTGACTGTTACAATGTTTGGAGTTTCTACCCAGTTAAACCCTGTTATTTGACCATTGAGTATTAGTTGTATATATGGCGTATGTTCTAGGTGCTTCAGAATAGTACTATCATTCTGTGTTTATCTTTCATCTTTTGACTTACTTCGTTTAACATAATATGTTCTAGGTCCATCCACGTTGCTGCAAAGTCCATGATTGTATCATTTCTGACTGCCAGGTAGTATTCCATTGTGTATAAATACCACATCTTAATGATCTACTCATCTGTTGTTGGACATCAAGGTTGGTTCCAAGACTTGACTATTATACTGAGTGCTACAATAAATAGTGGGTTGCACACATACTTTGGGATGAATGTCCTTCCGACTTGGGGGTAGATACCTAGGAGAGCAATTGCTGGGTCAAATGGCAGCTCAATTTTGAGTTCATTGAGGACTCTCCAGACTATTTTCCATAAGGGTTGGACTAGGAGTCGTTCCCACCAGCAGTGGATGAGAGTGCCTTTCATACAGCATCCCTGTCAACAGAGACTTTTCCCATTATTTTTGATGTGAGCCATTCTCACTGGTGTAAAGTAGTACCTCATTGTTGTTTTGATTTGTATTTCTCTGATGATGAGTGAAGGTGAGCATGTTTTCATGTGTTTGTTGGCCATCTTTCGGTCTTCCTCAGAAAAGTGTCTATTCATTTCATCTTACCATTTTTTATGGCTTTATTTGGTTTTGGGGGGTTCAGCTTTCTGAGTGCTTTGTATATTCTGGATATCAGCCCTTTATCTGATATGTTGAGTGAAAAGCTTTTTTCCCAGTCTCGTTAACTGTCTTCTTGTGTTAAGTAGGGTTTCTTTTGCCATGCAGAAGCTTTTTAGTTTGATGTAGTCCCAGTTGTTTATGTTTGACACTAAAGTTCTTGCCATTGTTGCTCCCTCCTCGAAGACCTTTTTGATATATAGGTCTTCGAGTGTCTACCTATTTTATTCTCAATAAACTTTATAGATTCGGGTCTGATTTCAAGGTCTTTGATCCATTTTTAGTTGACTTTTGTATAAGGAGTGAGGTATGGGTCAATTTTCAATTTCTTACATGTGGTTTTCCAGTTGTACCAACACCATTTGTTGAAGAGACTTTCTTTGTTCCATTTCAAGTTCTTGGCTCTTTTGTCAAATATTAGTTGACTGTATATCTGAGGGTTTATGTCTGGAAATTCTGTCCTAACCCACTGGTCTGAGGTCCTGTCTTTGTTTCAGTACCTATTTTTTTTAAAGTTTATTTAAAATTTTATTTTATTGAAACAATTGTAATATCCAAAGTTCTTCATAGTTGGATTTTATATATACAATGAGCCAGGGCCCTTCCCACCACCAGTGTCAACCTCCTTTCACTATTAAGAAGTAAACTTTAAAAGAATTTGACATAGTTAGAATAAGAAATCAGTGTAGGGAAATAATGGGCCTAGAAAGTAATTTAAAACTTGGTTAAAATAGATCACTAGAACTACGGGGAGAATAATAAAGCTGTATTTGTCAACCATTCTGGAAATTTTGAAGAATTCCATATGTGTGGTGGCTCTGTGATTCTTGCAGTACATAGTTTTGAGGTAAGATCATTTTTATCTTCATTTCTTCCAGTGAAGGTTAGGTTGGAAATAAAGCCAATTATCTTGCCAAGTTTTACTGTTGATCACTCCTGTCACACTGCAGATAGACTAGTCTTATCACATTAGTTCTCTAAATCCATTAACTAAAGGAAAACAAAACAAAACAAAAGTATATAATTGCATTTTTTTTTTGCCTTGGGAAAGACATAATGTGGATTACACATTAGTGTCAACTAAGAGGGTTTAGAAATGATTGTAGCTCAAGATATTTTCTAGGTCTTTATGTCAGAATTAAAGTTGCCCACAGCAGTCTCTTAACATCTAAATTACAAACAGTTCTATGAGACTGTGGACACCGAAACAAAAATGTCAAAGGCAAAGAATTAATAATAACCACAAGGTAGAAAACCTCATTAAGTAATAAAAGAGTATAATAACCTCTGCTATGCAGACATTTTTTGCTTTTCATTTGATAGAAAGTTATTTTAGAAAATTGTTGTATTGTTACTTCTAGTTTCATCCAAATTTTAATATTTTGCTTCATATTACTCCTTAAAATCTTTCGACCTTCACATTGCCTCTATAAACATCAAAACCCTTTTTATCAAAAACATATCCACTCTCATTGAAAGAAGGCATAAATTCTGCTATCCATCCCTGCACATAAAATCAAAGTTTTACAAATTTTAACATAGGAAAGCCTTCTTTTTTTTTTTTTTTTTTTTTGGTTTTTGGGCCACACCCAGTAACGCTCAGGGGTTACTCCTGGCTATGTGCTCAGAAGTTGCTCCTGGCTTGGGGGACCATATGGGACACCGGGGGATCGAACCGCGGTCCGTCCAAGGTTAGCGCAGGCAAGGCAGGCACCTTACCTTTAGCGCCACCGCCCGGCCCCCAGGAAAGCCTTCTTAAGATTATTTAATTCGGGGCCGGGCAGTGGCGCAAGAGGTAAGGTGCCTGCCTTGCCTGCGCTAGCCTTGGACGGACTGCAGTTCGATCCCCCGGCGTCCCATATGGTCCCCCAAGCCAGGAGCAACTTCTGAGCGCATAGCCAGGAGTAACCCCTGAGCGTTACTGGGTGTGGCCCAAAAACCAAAAAAAAAAAAAAAAAGATTATTTAATTCAACATGAATATTCTATTGGCAAGTGAAAGAGAGTAATAAAATTTACGTTTAGAATTTATAGATCACTTACATCATAAAATATATATCGACACATAATTCTACTCAGATATGACATGTAAATATAATTATAGATTCAATATGTAGAGACATAAATATTTTATCAACATTTTGAAATAGTGCAGTTAGATATGTTACTCAGACAAAAGTGCTACTAAAGTAATAAACAATACTCAATAGGAGAGATTGTAAGGGGGTTGCTTGCTTGTAGTTTAGCCAAACTAAAGCCTGGCTTTGCATATGGCAAACCTGACATTGGCTAGTTTATCATTGAGCACAGAATAAAAAATATAGGGGCCGGAGAGATAGCATGGAAGTAGGGTGTTTGCCTTTCATGCAGGAGGTCATCGGTTCAAATCCCAGCATCCCATATGGTCCCCCGTGCCTGCCAGGAGAAATGTCTGAGTCTGGAGCCAGGAATAACCCCTGAGCACTGCTGGGTGTGACCAAAAAAACCACACACACACACACACACAAAAAAAAGAATAAAGAATATAACCAGTGCAGAGCCCAGCATAAAAAAAAATGATAATAACAACCATTTAACTTGTTCATATGGCATTGTTTCCTTAGAGCTTATTTTTTATTCCTTTATTTTTTTTCCAAATCAAGTATCATTTTATGTTTCTTTATATTTAAACGTAGAGCTTTATTTTATGCCCATGAAATTTAAAAAAGGTTCACCGTGGCAGCCAATATCCTCATTCTTACGTACAAATACAGGTTTTTTTTTTTTTTTTTTTTTTTTAAAAATTAACATGTATAAAGGTCCGAATGCAATTTGGTCTTCATTCTTAATTTTTTTTGGTGGTTATTATTAATGTGCTCTTTCCTCAGCAAATCAGAAATCATTTTAATCAAGGCAGCAGTCATTTTACTATGTAATGAGATTATGCCATACAAAAAATTATTTTGTTTCAGAAGAGCAATTATGGCTTACCCTGAAAGGAGCAGTGCTAGGCAAGTAAATGACCTAAATATAATGAGGGGAATTTCTAGTTAACAGACTTGAGAAAAATGATTACATGGTGTGTTTAATACCTAGATTTTGTTGGATATAATAATTCTCAATAGGTATGTAATATGGTGAGATTAAGACAAACCAAAAAGATGGAGGAAAAGAAAAAGAGAGGAAAAAATGCTTTCCCATTTAGGTTGCTTATACCATCTGAGAATTGTTGATTAATATCTTAATTACCAGTTATGATATGAGAACTCAATGGTGTGTGAAGGCAATGTTAACTGGAATCGATGAAATGCAAAAGCCAATTTAATTGTCACATGTTATTTGCTATTATCAGTATATTGATGTGGTACATCATTAGCATAATGACTCTTTTAAGCAAAACACCTTTATTTTTAATCGACTGGAGAGCCCTCATTATTTCCTTAACCTTTCTTGACTTTTGAAGGATGTACATTTTGTTTGTTTGGGAACTGTTGGAAGGGTGATTGTTCCTGCTTCCTGAAAGCCGTTCCACAAAAATCAGCTTAATAGTTTTTATTTATCCTGCCAATCAACAAATAAGCTGCATGGTGCAGGGAGGGGAAATAGAAGTGAATGAGACAATAGGCTGGATTTGTAAAGCTCACAGTCCACTGGAAGAAAGAGCCATTTGTAAATGTTCTGATTAATAATAGAATAAGTTAGCATGACCAAAGTGGGAAGACTTGAATTGTTAGAAAGAGGAGAGAAGCCTAAGGAAGTATCACAAATATTGTTCTTTTCTTTTTTAGTTTTAACTTCTTTAAAAGTAATAATTTCTTCACTTAAGCATGTGGTTACAAAAATGTTCATAGTTGGGTTTCAGTAATAGAATGTAGACAACTTTTCATCAGTGCAACTTTTCCATCACCAATGTCCCCTATTTCCTTTTCATCCTCACATCTGCTTGTATATGAAACAGGCATTCTGTTTCTCTCTCACTCTCTATATATCCTTCCTTCTGTTTTGGTTTGCTTTATTATTAATGAGTAGTGCCATGCATATCACTTTGTTTAGCACCCAGTTTTTGTTCAGAGTGACCAGTTCCAAATGTCATTGTCATGGTAGTTGTCAGTTCAGTTAATGCTCTAACTGTGCAAGCTTCAACTCATGGGATGGTATTCCTGGCCCTCATCTCTACTGTTTCTGGATATTATTATCATATTATCTTATATTTTTATTGCACAGGTAAGTGTGACTATTCTATGTTTATTTTTTGACTCATTTTAATCATAATCTATTCTGAACTTTTTTATATTTTTATATATATAATTTTTATTTTGATTATATTGGCTTACATATCTTTCACAGTAGTATTTTAGGTACATATTAACATTGAATCAGGGGAATTCCCATCACCAAATTTGTCTCCCTTCCACCACTGTTCCCCTCCTGCATCCTATATCCCCTACCCTCACCCCCCCGGGCTGCTAGAATAAGCAGTCCCCTCTGTGTTTTGCTTACTACTTAGTGATCATATATCTGTTTGGTCCTGGTACCTTCCCTTAATTCCCCCTCCATTTGAGAGGTGGAACTAGATAGTTCAAGTCATATTCTGAACTTTCTTAATGATTCTTGGGACCTATTTTTCTTACACCTACTGTCCAATAAATAATTTCTAGATGATATTCACTTGGGTCTTTAAATATATTTCAACTTTATTATATTTATGAAGCCATGGCCTTTGGTCTAAATCTAAACTACTCAGAAATTCTCTCCAGATTTTTTAGGCATTGTTCCTTATCTGTGTGTATTTGTCACTCAAAATCTACCAAGGAATGCAATCCTTCTCAAAAACATTCTAAATCCATCAAAGTAGGTGCTGGATTATCACCCTAGTAGGTGTCTTCTTCTGAAAAAGAAGACATTATCGTTTCTGTAAAACAATAAGAGATTATGCAGTTTACATCATGTGATCCCACATTATGAAGCCTGGCTGCACAGTATTCAACTGTGTAAATGTACCACAATTTCTTTAGCCACTCATCTGTTGTTGGGCATCTGGGTTGTTTCCAGATTCTGGCTATTGTTAATAGTGCTCCAAATAATATAAAATTGCAGAAGGCAATTTTATATTGTGATTTTGTGTTCCTAGGCTATAACTCTAGAAGTAGTAAAGCTGTATAGTTAGGGAGCTCAATTTTCAGTTTTCTGAGGAATCTCCATATTGTTTCTATAAAGGCTGAACTAGATGACATTCCCACCAGCAGTGAATGAGAGTTCCTTTTTCCCCACATCCCCACCAGCACTGATTTTTCTTGTTCTTTGTGATGTGTGCCAGTCTCTGTGGCATGAGATGGTACTTCATTGTTGTTTTGACTTGCATATCCCTGATGATTAGTCATGGGGAGAATTTTTCCATGTGTCTTTTTCTATTTGTATTTTCTTTGAGAAATTGTTCATTTCTTCTTTTATGTTTTATCTTGTTAATATCTGTCAGTACCTGGTATATCTAAGATATTAGACCCTGATATGATGGGTATTGGATGAATAATTTCTCCTATTCTGTGGGTGGCCTTTGTATCCTCATCACTATTTCCTTTGACGTTCAGAGCTTCACAACTTGATATAGTACCATCCACTTCCACTTGTTTGGAGAGGCTGTTTCCTCCTTGAAGATGCATTTAGTCTCAATGTCATGGAGTGTTTTATCTATGTGTTCTTCTATATAATTTATGGTTTGGGGTCTGATATTAAGGTCTTTCATTCATTTGGACTTGACCTTTGTGCATGGTGTTAGATGGAGGTATGAGTTTGCTTTTTCACATGTGATCTTTTATTTTTAGACAGTTGCTAACAGTACAATTATTTTCTGATGACCTTCCATTAAGTAAAATCCAAGACAACAATTCAGTTATGGATAAATTAAAACAAATAAAATGGCTTTCTACTCAGCACTCAGCATGGTGACATTTATCTTTATAGGCCTATTTTTTTTTTATAATTTTTTTTTATTTAAACACCTTGATTACATACATGATTGTGTTTGGGTTTCAGTCATAAAAGGAACACCACCCATCACCAGTGCAACATTCCCATCACCCAAGTCCCAAATCTCCCTCCTCCCCACCCAACCCCCGCCTGTACCCTAAACAGGCTCTACATTTCCCTCATACATTCTCAATATTAGGACAGTTCAAAATGTAGTTATTTCTCTAACTAAACTCATCACTCTTTGTGGTGAGCTTCCTGAGGTGAGCTGGAACTTCCAGCTCTTTTCTCTTTTGTGTCTGAAAATTATTATTACCAGGGTGTCTTTCATTTTTCTTAAAACCCATAGATGAGTGAGACCATTCTGCGTTTTTCTCTCTCTCTCTGACTTATTTCACTCAGCATAATAGATTCCATGTACATCCATGTATAGGAAAATTTCATGACTTCATCTCTCCTGACAGCTGCATAATATTCCATTGTGTATATGTACCACAGTTTCTTTAGCCATTCGTCTGTTGAAGGGCATCTTGGTTGTTTCCAGAGTCTTGCTATGGTAAATAGAGCTGCAATGAATATAGGTGTAAGGAAGGGGTTTTTGTATTGTATTTTTGTGTTCCTAGGGTATATTCCTAGGAGTGGTATAGCTGGATCGTATGGGAGCTCGATTACCAGTTTTTGGAGGAATCTCCATATCGCTTTCCATAAAGGTTGAACTAGACAGCATTCCCACCAGCAGTGGATAAGAGTTCCTTTCTCTCCACATCCCCGCCAACACTGTTTATTCTCATTCATTGTGATGTGTGCCATTCTCTGGGGTGTGAGGTGGTATCTCATCGTTGTTTTGATTTGCATCTCCCTGATGATTAGTGATGTGGAACATTTTTTCATGTGTCTTTTGGCCATGTGTATTTCTTCTTTGTCAAAGTGTCTGTTCATTTCTTCTCCCCATTTTTTGATGGGGTTAGATGTTTTTTTCTTGTAAAGTTCTGTCAGTGCCTTGTATATTTTGGAGATTAGCCCTTTATCTGATGGGTATTGGGTGAATAGTTTCTCCCACTCAGTGGGTGGCTCTTGTATCCTGGGCACTATTTCCTTTGAGGTGCAGAAGCTTTTCAGCTTAATATATTCCCATCTGTTAATCTCTGCTTTCACTTGCTTGGAGAGTGCAGTTTCCTCCTTGAAGATGCCTGTAATGTCCTGGAGTGTTTTGCCTATGTGCTGTTCTATATATCTTATGGTTTTGGGGCTGATATCGAGGTCTTTAATCCATTTGGATTTTACCTTTGTACATGATGTTAGCTGGGGGTCTAAGTTTAATTTTTTGCAAGTGGCTATCCAATTGTGCCAACACCACTTGTTGAAGAGGCTTTCCTTGCTCCATTTAGGATTTCCTGCTCCTTTATCAAAAATTAGATGGTTGTATCTCTGGGGAACATTTTCTGAGTATTCAAGCCTATTCCACTGATCTGAGGACCTATCCTTATTCCAATACCATGCTGTTTTGATAACTGTTGCTTTGTAGTACAGTTTAAAGTTGGGAAAAGTAATTCCTCCCATATTCTTTTTCCCAATGATTGCTTTAGCTATTCGAGGGTGTTTATTGTTCCAAATGAATTTCAAAACTGTCTGATCCACTTCTTTGAAGAATGTCATGGGTATCTTTAGAGGGATGGCATTAAATCTGTATAATGCCTTGGGGAGTATTGACATTTTGATGATGTTAATCCTGCCAATCCATGAGCAGGGTATGCGTTTCCATTTCCGTGTGTCCTCTCTTATTTCTTGGAGCAGAGTTTTATAGTTTTCTTTGTATAGGTCCTTCACATATTTATTCAAGTTGATTCCAAGATATTTGAGTTTGTGTGGCACTATTGTGAATGGGGTTGTTTTCTTAATGTCCATTTCATCCTTATTACTATTGGTATATAGAAAGGCCATTGATTTTTGTGTGTTAATTTTGTAGCCTGCCACCTTGCTATATGAGTCTATTGTTTCTAGAAGCTTTTTGATAGAGTCTTTAGGGTTTTCTAAATAGAGTATCATGTCATCTGCAAACAGTGAGAGCTTGACTTCTTCCTTTCCTATCTGGATTCCCTTGATATCCTTTTCTTGCCTAATCGCTATAGCAAGTACTTCCAGTGCTATGTTGAATAGGAGTGGTGAGAGAGGACAGCCTTGTCTTGTGCCAGAATTTAGAGGGAAGGCTTTCAGTTTTTCTCCATTGAGGATAATATTTGCCACTGGCTTGTGGTAGATGGCCTTCACTATATTGAGAAAGGTTCCCTCCATTCCCATCTTGCTGAGAGTTTTGATCAAGAATGGGTGTTGGACCTTATCAAATGCTTTCTCTGCATCTATTGATATGATCATGTGGTTTTTATTTTTCTTATTATTGATGTTGTGTATTATGTTGATAGATTTACGGATGTTAAACCAGCCTTGCATTCCTGGGATGAAACCTACTTGATCGTAGTGGATGATCTTCTTAACGAGGCATTGAATCCTATTTGCCAGGATTTTGTTGAGGATCTTTGCATCTGCATTCATCAGTGATATTGGTCTGTAATTTTTTTTTGGTAGCGTCTCTGTCTGGTTTAGGTATCAAGGTGATGTTGGCTTCATAAAAGCTATTTGGAAGTGTTTCTGTTTGTTCAATTTCATGAAAGAGTCTTGCCAAGATTGGCAGTAGTTCCTCTTGGAAAGTTTGATAGAATTCATTAGTGAATCCATGTGGACCTGGGCTTTTGTTTTTCGGCAGACATTTGATTACTGTTTTAATTTCATCAATGGTGATGGGGGTGTTTAGATATGCTACATCCTCTTCCTTCAACCGTGGAAGATTATAAGAGTCCAAGAATTTATCCATTTCTTCCAGGTTCTCATTTTTAGTGGCGTAGAGTTTTTCAAAGTAGTTTCTGTTTACCCTTTGAATCTCTGTCATATCAGTAGTGATCTCTCCTTTTTCATTCCTGATACGAGTTATCAAGTTTCTCTCTCTCTCTTTCTTTGTTAGGTTTGCCAGTGGTCTATCAATCTTGTTTATTTTTTCAAAGAACCAACTTCTGCTTTCGTTGATCTTTCGGATTGTTTTTTGAGTTTCCACTTCGTTGATTTCTGCTCTCAGCTTTGTTATTTCCTTCTGTCTTCCTATTCTTGGGTCCTTTTGTTGAGCATTTTCTAGTTCTATTAGCTGTGTCATTAAGCTACTCAGGTAAGCTCCTTCTTCCTTCCTGATGTGTGCTTGCAAAGCTATAAATTTTCCTCTCAGTACTGCTTTTGCTGTGTCCCATAAGTTCTGAGAGTTTGTGTCTTTATTGTCATTTGTTTCCAGGAACCTTTTGATTTCCTCCTTGATTTCATCTCAGACCCACTGGTTATTGAGCATGAGGCTGTTTAACTTCCAGGTGTTAAAGTGTTTCTTCTGAGTCCCTTTGGAGTTCACAAATAATTTCAGAGCCTTGTGGTCAGCGAAGGTAGTCTGCAAAATTTCTTTCCTCTTGATCTTATGGAGGTATGTTTTATGTGCCAGCATGTAGTCTATCCTGGAGAATGTCCCATGTACATTGGAGAAGAATGTGTATCCAGGTTTCTGGGGATGGAGTGTCCTATATATATCCACTAGGCCTCTTTCTTCCATTTCTCTCCTCAGGTCTAGTATATTCTTGTTGGGTTTCAGTCTGGTTAACCTGTCCAGTGTTGACAAAGCCATGTTAAGGTCCCCCACAATTATTGTGTTGTTGTTGATATTATTTTTCAGATTTGTCAACAGTTGTATTAAATATTTTGCTGGCCCCTCATTCGGTGCATATATGTTTAGGAGAGTGAATTCTTCCTGCTCTACGTACCCCTTGATTAATATAAAATGTCCGTCTTTGTCCCTTACAACCTTCCTGAGTATAAAGTTTGCATTATCTGATATTAGTATGGCCACTCCAGCTTTTTTATGGGTGTTGTTTGCTTGGATAACTTTTCTCCAGCCTTTTATTTTGAGTCTATGTTTGTTCTGACTATTCAGGTGCGTTTCTTGTAGGCAGCAGAAGGTTGGATTGAGTTTTTTGATCCATTTAGCCACTCTGTGTCTCTTAACTGGTGCATTTAGTCCATTGACGTTGAGAGAAAGAATTGTCTTGGGATTTAACGCCATCTTTATTTCAAAATTTGGTGTGTCTTTTGGGTAGTCTTGTCTTAGATTAGGTCTTTCAGTTTTTCTCTTAAGACTGGTTTTGTGTCTGTGAAGTTTCTGAGCTGTTTTTTGTCTGTGAAACCATGTATTCTTCCATCAAACCGGAAAGTGAGTTTTGCTGGGTATAGTATTCTGGGTGAAGCATTCATTTCATTCAGTCTTGTCACAATATCCCACCACTGCTTTCTGGCATTGAGTGTTTCTGGTGACAGGTCTGCTGTAAATCTCAGGGAAGCTTGCTTGAACATGATTTCCCCTTTTGATCTTGCTGTTTTCAGAATTCTGTCTCTATCTGTGGGATTTGTCATTGTGACTAGGATGTGTCTTGGGGTGGTTTTTCTGGGGTCTCTTTTGGTTGGTACTCTTCGGGCATGCAGGATTTGATCACATATATTCTTTAGCTCTGGAAGTTTCTCTTTAATGATGTTCTTGACCATTGATTCTTCCTGGAAATTTTCTTCCTGGGTCTCTGGGACTCCAATGATTCTTAAGTTGTTTCTGTTGATCTTATCATAGACTTCTATTTTCGTCTGTTCCCATTCTTTGACTAATTTTTACATTGTCTGCTCATTTGCTTTAAGTTTTTTGTCCAATCTCTCCTGCTGTATGGAATTGTTATGTATCTCATCTTCCACAGCACCAAGTCTATTCTCAGCTTCTGATACCCTGTCCCAGAGCTTATCCATTTTGTCATTCACTTCGTTTACTGACTTTTTCAGTCCTGTTAGTTGGCATGTTATTTCAGTTTGGAGTTTTGTCATTTCTGCCTTCATATTTTCTTGGTTCTTATTAGTGTTCTGTTCAACTCGATCCATGGTTTCTTGGAGTCTGTTGAGCACCTTCCATATTGCTAGTCTAAAGTCCTTATCTGAGAGGTTGATTAGTTGTTCAGTCATTATCTGGTCCTCAGAATTGTCATCTTCATTCTCTATGTCTGATGCTGGCCTGCGTTGTTTCCCCATTGTCACACTTGTATTGTGGGTTTTTCTACGTGTTGTGGTGGTATTCATTGTCTATATGATGTAGGCAGCACACTCCTCTGGCTCCTCCCTTTCTGGATGGGCTGACTTGCCTCTAAGGGAGGGGAGTCCTCCGTGGATGAAGCCTCACACTGGCTCAAATCTTAGGCCCGAGCATGCAACAGAGAAGACAGTCCAGAGAGAAATGTTTGCTTCTGTGATATAGCACCGTTCTTAGTGTGATTTTTCCTTCTTGTTGCAATGGAGTTTTTTCCTTAGAAAGAGTGCATGGCCGCGTAGCGAAGCGGAGCGGCCGTGCTCCTCTGAGCCTCTTTTTGCCCCACTCGCAAGAGTTTCACGCAAGAGGACAGTAGACAGACATAGACAGGTCACACTCACAGTCTTTCACAGTTGAGCCCCACTGGGCCAGTGTACTTTCACGGATTTTCCCCGCCTGGTGTCACACACAGGGAGCTAGCTCTTGCAAAGCTTAGCCGGTTTTTATGCTCTGAAGTCCCTCCCTGAAAATGGAGTCTGGGCGAGCGAGGTTTCTGGAGGCTCTTTTTGCCCCACTCGCAAGAGTTTCACGCAAGAGGACAGTAGACAGACATAGACAGGTCACACTCACAGTCTTTCACAGTTGAGCCCCACTGGGCCAGTGTACTTTCGCGGATTTTCCCCGCCTGGTGTCACACACAGGGAGCCAGCTCTTGCAAAGCTTAGCCGGTTTTTTATAGGCCTATTTTTATAAAGGAAATATAAAGATTATTTGGGGAGAAAATGTGTATTTACACTCTTGAGTTTTCATCTTTCTAAGTGAAAAATCTATAAATGAGAGTGAGAGAGAATAGAGAAATGAGGAGAAAGAGAGAATGCCAACTTATACTCACTTTAACAAACTCTGTCTTCAAGTTGAAAGTTTTAGTGCTCTTATTCTATCTTCAAGAAAATAAATTGATCTGTGATCTGTCATCTGAACAGATGTTAGTATCTGTAAACAGAAAGAATGAGAGAAAATTCTCCAGTCATGTGTATCTTTCACCATTTGGCAGGTATCAAAATTTTATTATGAATGAGCCACAGAAAAATATAGGTCATCCAAACAACACTTAATTTTGGGGGGGGGCTTGGGACACACCCAGCAGCACTCAGAGGTTATTCCTTGCTCTGTGCTCAGAAACTGCTTCTGGCGGGCTGAGGGGACTATGGGATGCTGAGATTTAAATCACCACCCTTCCTGGGTGCTATTTCTCCAGCCCAGTACTTGATTTCTTGACACATTGACTATAATAATAGGGGAAAGAAGGGAAAAACTGGAAAGCTCCATCATGAGAATTATTGCATAAGAATATAATGGAGATTAACTTCCAATTCTTGAAGTAAGAGAGAAAGGCTGTAAAATATAAATCTTTTAATAATTTTAGGAAAAAGAATGATCCACATGAAGATGAAAATCAATGACTACATTTTATACCAAAAAAGTCTGTGTCAGATATGAATCTTGTTCTTGATCATTGGGAGGGTGGAATGAGGGGGAGCAATTGTCTTGAATCTTTTATATGGTCCCCAGAAAGGTGCTGGACTATTAAGGAATGAATAAAACTACTATTTTTATACCTTTATTTTTGAATCAATGATATTATTTAAGATTTCCAAGAGAATCTTTGACTATTCCCACAGTTATCATCTGCTAATGCAAATATAAAGGTAGCTTTTCCCATTCCTTTTTTTCTTTTTAATTTTTATTTATTTATATATTTATTTATTTATTTTTCTTTGCTCGTTCTGATTCTGCTGACTACAAATTATAGAAAAAAAGTCTTGCTTGGGATAAAAGCTCAGGTCAAAACCAGGGCACAGAAATTGTATAACCTGACATTTTTGCTCTCTAATGCACCAACAATATAATATGGCATAATTCCTTTTGCTTTTGCAGAGGCATACTAAAATGGGGAAATCTTATGCATAGAAACAAGCTCTCACCTACTGGAAGAGCCCAGAAAGTTTATAATACAGGAGCAACTCCCATCCTGAACATTTGTCATGGGAAAGCAACTTAGATTATGTGATAGGACATCGACCATCCAACCTGGAACCCCAGATCCCAACTTTAAAGTTGACACAGTTGCTTGCAAACAAGAATAAAACTCCCCCCGGGGGAGATTTTCTAATACAGCTCTGGCATGAACTTGCACTAGGTTATCCTTTTATGACATCCTGAATGTGTAAAAAGAGCAATAACTTGATCTAAAGGCAGGCTGCCCCACCTTGTCACCTAATGGTGAGATGAAATAGAAGACACTCAATCCTTTGATCTGTGCAAAAACCAAAATCACTAAATACAGAAGACTCACTGCAATAATCATGTCTGAGCAGAAGACAAAAGACTGACTTTGCCAACCACAGCTGAGCAGAATGTTCCCTGGCACTATAAATATACCTTGGTATTTGACAATGAACATAGCCAGAGCCTGTAATTAATTGATCCCATGAGATTATGCTTCAAGAATGGAGAAACTCTATTGTCTCTTAGGCTACATGCCTTTCCTTTCTAATTTCCCCAATACTTACTGTCTCTATGCAAAATAAAACCAAAAAAAAAAAACTTGCCATACCACTCCCCTCCCTGCCTTCCTATCTTTTCTCTTTTGCTTATTTTTTGTGCTGTTCTGTTTTGTTTTGTTTTGTTTTCTTTCTGTATTACAAAGCAATAAATATCAAAACAGCATGGTATTGGAATAAAGAGAGACCCTCACATCAGTGGAATAGGCTTGAGTACTTAGACAATGTTTCCCCGACATACAATCACCTAATTTTTGATAAAGGAGCAAGAAATCCTAAATGGAGTAAGGAAAGCCTCTTCAACCGGTGGTGTTGGCACAATTGGTTAGCCACTTGCAAAAAAGCAAACTCAGACCCCCACCTAAGACCATGTCTGAAGGTAAAATCCAAATGGATTAAAGACCTTGTTATCATACTTGAAATAATAAGGTATATAGAACAGCACGTAGGTAAGATACTCCATGACATTGAAACTAAAGACATTTTTTCTTTCTTTTTTTATTTTTAATTATGTGAACAATGATGCAAAGAAAGAGGACAAGGTAAAGTTACAGTGGAAGGATAATCACCCAAAAACAGAGTTCTCAGAAGAAATTCCCCAGCTGACACTTTAATTTTGAATTTAAAGTCAAAGAACATTAAGAAAAATAAAACAGAGCCCATGCACAATTACTTTGTCCCTCAAGACCCCAAAACTAAAGGCATTTTTAAGGAGGAAACAGCACTCTCCAAACAAGTGGATGCAGAGATTAACATATGAGAATATATTAAACTGAGAAGCTTCTGAAACTGAAAGGAAATAGTGAATAGTGCCCAGGATACAAGAGCCACCCCAGTGAGTGGGAGAAACTATTCGCCAAATACCCATCAAATAAGGGGCTAATATCCAAAATACACAAGGCACTGATAGAACTTTAAGAGAAAAAAAACATCTTTCTTCTTTTAAATTTTATTCATAGCTTCTTGACAGGGACTCCTCCCACTTTTTTCTTTTTTTCCCCCTAGAACATGAATTATCTTGTTCTACCTAGTAAATTAAGAAAATAAAAGTGGAAGGGAGGTACCAAGAGGCAAGCAGTCCCAGGAACATTGAGTGGAAATAAAAATGATCAGACCTCCAGGCCAGAGAGATAGCACAGTGGTAGGGCATGTGCCTTGCACTCAGCTGATTCACAGAGGACAGTGGTATTTTTTATCATATCCCGGCATCCCATATAGTCCCCCATGCCATGCCTGCTAGGAGTTATTTCTGAGTGCAGAGCTAGTAGTAACCCCTGAGCACCGCAGGGTGTGACCCAAAGAAAAACATGATCAGAAAAAAAAATGATCAGAAAAGAAAATAATGGTCAGACCTAACTAGCCTATCAAAGTCAAGGACAATAGACTCAAGAGACCCAAACTACAAGAATCTATCCACAGATGGGACCTGTTACATTTACCAGTCCAGAGAGATAGGCTGGAGGTATGGGGCACATGCTAGGAACAGAGACAGAGGAAGGTCAACATTGGTGGTGGAAATTGCCCTAATTCACTGTCAATATATACCTTAAATATAACTGTGAAAGACTTGTTATTCACATTGGTTTCAATATAAATTAAAAAATAAACATGTAAATTTTGTATTTTGTTCCATATTATAATTCTGGTCATAAAGTGTTTTAAATTATTAAATCATTGTGAGATCCATAGTTTCTAATTTTGCCAATACTAATTTCCCATTTATTTAATCTAATCTATTATATTTCATCTAATTTTTTGGTTATTTTGTATTTGTTAAGAACTTGAGTATCCCCTGATATTTATGTCATATATTTCTGAAATCTGGGTAAAAAAAGAGTACTTTAGCCTGACATGTTGACATAATTAGAAAACATAGCATATAGTCACATTGTAATATAATTGAATAATTAAAATTATATGTGTTTATGTCATCCGATCATATTGATATCATATATAATATAGTAAAAATAGTCCTCTCCATTAGTCACATCCACTGATTTTTAAACAATTATGAATGCCAAGTGACCTAAATAAATATACAAGGAGAAAAAAATTAATTCCATCCTTAATTTGCATTATATGTATATCATTTCTATGTTTTTATAATATGCCTATTTATACATATTTATTGTAGGTGTCTCAAAACTGATTTCAGAAGACATGTGCACTCATTCCCCTCTGAATAGACAAGATTTTGACTTTTCCCTCTGGAGTCTTATAGAAAGGATCCATCACTGAATCGTGTTTCACCCTCTGCTGTATCCTCTCTTCAGCCAATCTCACTGGTCATTGTATTGTGTGAATTTTCTATATCTTTTGTATCTTGCTATATCTTCTCCAGCCATTGTAGCTCTAAATTCCTTTGAGCATTTCCCTTCTTCTCTCCCCTAAACTCAACTTCCTCTCTTGCCTCTTTCCCTGGTCTGAAACCTATTCCCAGACTTTCTTACTCAACTTTGTTTTCAACATCAGTCTCCTCTGATCCTTTTCTCTCTTCCCACAGTTACCCTGAAGCTCTTCTTTGCTTTCCATATTCATTATATCCCTCTTGCAATAAGCACATTTTAGGGCTCGTTTTATTTCAATTCCTAGACTCAGGCCATTCAATTAATAAAGAATTCCTGATACCTAGTATAATACTTTTCATTTATTTTTGGTTTCTTTGGTTGACTTCTCAGGTTTAATCATAACAAATTTTCAAAATTAGGCTTGTACTTCTTTTCCCATGCCTACCTACCTTTCTCATTTTTTTAAAAGTTTCCTGATAATCTAACTAATATAACTCATAAATCGATGCCATTATTTGTGTAACCTTAAAGGAAATGGCCAGAAGTAAAATCATTTTTTTAGCTTTGCCAGTTGAGAGGAGGCATTTCAATTTCACTGCTGAGTTGGCTCTAGCCCCAATCTGGTCAATATTCCTTCATTTCTCTTGCATTCTTCCCAAGAACTAGTGCCTCCACCAACCCTTAATGTCTTTTTTTAACAACACTCCAGAACTCCCGGGATTACTCCTGCCTCTGTATTCAGAATTCACTTCTAGCGGACTCTGGAGACCTTATGAGATGCAGGGTATTGAAAACTGCCTGCTACATGCAAGACAAATGACCTATCACTTGTGCTATTGCTCAGGCCTCCACAACTAATATTTAATCCCAAAATAATCCAAAACATATCCAGTGGAAATATCATTACAGGAATCTCTCATTTCAGTCATCTCTACGGCAAACTCCTTGCCCAAGCCAAGCTCATCTGTCTGCGTGACTCTAATTGGCAGTTTTCTGTTCTTAGCTTCATTTTTACCACTCCATGGTGGTATTGGATAAATTCCTTCCACTAGATATAATAGTAAAACTTTTAGTTTAAAAATGTGTTCTCTTAAAATCCTCAGTCAGAGGCCAGAGTGATTGTACAGCAAGTAGGTTGTTTGCCTTGCATGATGCTGGCCCACGTTCAATCCTTGATTTTTCATATGGTCCTCCAAGCCTGTCAGGAGTGGTTCCCTAGAGCCAAGAGTAACCCATGAGTGTGTGTTCCCAAAACAAAAACAAACTAAAGAAACAAAGCAAAAATCCTCAATCCCTTTGGTTGCTTTATCATGAGAAGAAAATGTGGAGTAGTTCATTACTACAAACACAGAGATCTACATCCTAAGTCCTACATTTCGATGTCAATGAGGCCATTCCCTCCCTTTCATTAGTGTAACACAAACATATGAATGATGCTATAATTATAGTCACAGTATTCTAAATAAATAGTGAATAATCATCCAGCCAATAAATAAACACTGTACATTCTGAGAGGGATTATGGCCCTTCAATGACTTTTCCACATACACATAGTTGAATTTCTACTTCATTCCACGGTTCACCTGAATTTGTATTCCTAGGGGACTGCCTTTAATTTTCATCCAATTTAGATCCTCTTGTACAGTGCCACTTAGGTTCTAGAAATTTCCTTCACTGTCGTCATTAACATCTGTTCTTTTTCTAGTTACCTAATTTTGTGACATTCTTAAAAAAAATCAATACTTTCTCTTAGTTTATTCATTTCAGGGGCTAAAGACAGCTAATGTAGGTTGGTTCTTTCTTATACTTTGCTTATTTTGTGGTAATCTTAGTGAAGATTATATAACTTTTACTAATAGAGGATGATAAGTGAAAAACTGATCACATAAATAAGTGGATGAATATGGTTATGGGATGTAGACATATCTGCTTTAATATTCAGTTAAGACTAATATTATGTAGAAAGATAGTTAATGAAAATGGTATGACTAAAGTATATTAGACATATGTAAAATAGCATTTTTTGGATATTGTCAGTTTTTAACAAGCTAGATATCTGAGTATGCTGCTGATATAAAACAGAACAAAGAAAAGTATAATCTCCTTAGCTTTTTTGTTTAATCTTGATTAGCTTTTGTTGTATTCAAAGGTAAACAAGCTGTTCCTTTAATGATCACCATAATATTTTTTCTTCTCTGTACTCTTTTTATTTTAAGGAGCTGCCATTTAACATTATTATTATATTATATATATTATATTATTTTTAAATAATATTTTTATTTTAGCACCGTGATTAGAAAAATGTTTGTAGTAGGATTTCAGTTACAAAAAAAGAACTCTTCCCTTCATCAGTGCAACTTTTCCACCACCAATGCCCATCTCCCTCCTTCCCATCTCTGGCCTGTATTCAAGACAGGCATTCTATTTATTTCACTAACTACCATAGTATTAGTGTAGTTATTTATCTAACTAAATGCACCATTCTTTGTTGTAAACATCATATAGTGGGTCAGTCCTTCCAGCCCTCATCTCTTTTGTCTTTGGTTATTATTACAATAAGGTCTTTTATTTTTCTTAAGTACCACAGATGAGTGAAACTATTTTGTGTCTATCTCTCTCCCTCTGAATTATTTCACTCAGCATGATAGTTTCCATGTCTATCATGGATAGGAAAATTTCATGACTTTATTTTTCCTAATGGCTGCATAGTATTTCATTGTGTATATGTATCACAATTTCTTTAGCCACTCATCTGTTATTGGGCATCTGGGTTGTTTCCTGAGTCTGGCAATTGTAAATAGTACAGAAGGCATTTTTGTATTATGTTTTTATGTTCCTAGGGTATATCTGTGGGAGTGGTATAGCTGGATATGAGAGTAAACATAATCTTATCAATTTTTTTTCTTTTGGGCCATACCCTGTGACATTCAGGGGCTACTCCTGGCAATGGGCTCAGAAATCACTCTTGGCTCAGGGGACCATATGAGATACCAGGGAATCTAACCAAGATCCGTCTTGGATTGGCCACGTGCAAGGCAAATCCCCGACTGCTGTGCCATTGCTCCGGCCCCACTTATCAATTATTTTTGCCTATTTTAAAACTCAGGAATGTCCAATTTCTTGAGATAAAAAAAACAAGGTTTCCAACAAAATTTCATGTTTTCAACTAATTTTTTTGCTCTCACATTCTTATGTTATATGTTCAACACTGAATATTTTAGAGAATACAATAGCTGTGATTCTTAATTTTTATGTTTAAATAAATATTGTGAAATTTAGATTCAAGAAATTATATATATACATATGTATATAGATATTTTTCAGGAGTTCACACAATAATTCTTAACAATCTGACCTAAGCCACCTCTAGAAAATCCAACTGTGTGTCCTCACTGCTGTCCACTTTGGTCCTAACTACCTTTAACATTTCCCCGGAAACTCTTCCTTTCGTACCTCTCAAGTTTTTACAGAACATTGAACTCTTTCTGCTCCCAAACCCAACCCATCCTGGTCAGGGTGTGTGAAGAGGAGGGGATCTTAGGCAGAGAAACACAATTGGAGGCTCTATGTGGGCAAGGTGGGATGTAATAGAGAGAAAAGTCAATGCTGGTCCTAATGGAGGGTTAGTGATGATGGGGCACTCTGAGAGTCAGGGATGACTAGGTAGTACCAGAATCTGGGCAGGTGTGACTGGGCTGATGTACAGAGAAAGCCCACTCTGAAGGCACTTGACATTTTTCTTTGCAGCAAGACAATCTTGAGAGTCTGAAGTCACTCAATCTCCTGCAGACTTTGATCCCTATAAGTGTCCATGAATCTAAACATACACAGAACACATAAAGAGTGACCCTAGGTCAGTGGTTCCCCAAATATCATCAGAAACTGACCCTGAGCACAGGGCAAAATGTAAGTTGTATGCCCCCCAAAAAAAATAAATAAGAAGATTTCTGTCAAGTTGATAGATAAAAATTTGTCTTACTAATCAATAGCAAAATGCATTTTAATACATCAAATATATTTTCATCCTAACAAAGAGGAAGCCTTTGGTGTCAAGTACATCGGTATCAAGTTCATTTTAGATGGCTTCTTTCTGGAAGAAAGAACACATGCGAATAATTTCAAGTCCTTAAGATTCTAGAAGAATTATAGTTGTACATGAATGAAGGACACTGACAGTAGGTAGAATACCATTCTAAGATGGGCCGTGGTGATTATATTTGCAGACCAACTCTAGGCTCCAGGCAAATTAGCCTGTCCAATATAGGTCACCATCTGCAGTGCCAATACAGTTTTATTTTTCACACAGTCTCTGTTGTTAGTATCATATTTCTGTATTGAAGATCCTGGAATCTGTATATCCTACATTGAAGTCAGGATGGTGCAGAGCATTCTCTAATTTCAACTAACAATTAAAGGGCAATACAGAAAGACCTGTCAAGTAAGCAGGTCGTTGTTGTTTAAGTCTTCTCAGTGTTAAGGGAAGACTCTTTTGAGTATATCAATGTCAGAGCAACAGTTGGGTCTTCCCTGGTAGAGGATTGCTTCCAGGTGATGTTATAGACAACTTTGGATGTTTCATAGATGGCTTCCCTGGTTCAGGGGTGAATGGAGAATGCCCATTCTTCTGAGGCCTGTGCCAGGTCATTATGTCAATGTTCAGGGTGTAAGGTCCCATTGCACAACAAGATTTGTGTGTTCCCATCTCTATTACATAAGAACATATTTATATGTATAGTATTTTCCATTTTAATGTACCTATGCAGACAAGAAATAATGTCACGTGGAGTTATCAGCATATATGGGGGCCGCAATAACAAGTCCAACAATTCCCCTGACTTGGTTCAAACATAAGCATTAAACTGAGGGACTCTTTCACCAAAATTCTTTATTAAACAGTTCACAAAGCAAAGATAAAGAGTGAGAACTAATCAGAAACCTAGTATGGGAGCATCCACAGTTACACAATGAAGGAAGAGGCCAAGAGGCCACTGAGAGTAAACAAGTAGGAAAAGAGTACTGGTCTCTTCCCAGCCTGAGAGTCCATCCTCTCATTTTTATTTTAAATGTATATGATATATATCGTGCCCCCGCACGGTTTTTAAAATGGAGACCAATGAGAAAAAAAATTACCAGTGAATGTTCCAACATACACCAGTGCTGCATCAGCCCGCCCTTTACCACATGCGTCCCCCGATTAGTGTAGGGAGAGAAAGGGGGAAAGTCTGAGGACCACTATAGAGTCCACATGAGCCAGCACCCAGGGAAGGCCTGGAGTCCAGGGAAGATTTATTTTTAGGGAGTAGGCCTGCGGCATGGGGTGTCCCCTAACCCCATACCTGGGAAGAGCTGGCCTCCAGGATTAAGGGACCCGAAGCCAGATATCTGCCCAGCCTCCTTCCCATGCTCCTCCCCCCTAGAGGAGGGGGAGAAGCCTGAGGACCCCTAAAGAGTCCACCTGGAACCCACTTCAGGCCACCTGAGCTGGCACCCAGGAAAGTGTGGCCTCTGTTTTAAAGAAAGGCTTTAGAAACAAGGATTCAAATTTTCCACAAAATAATTAGCTAATCAGAGTACATCAAAATGGATTTTTGTTGCAAATGCTTTTGTTCATTGTGTATCTGAAATAACTTTCAAGTAATATTAATGGATTTTATGAAGAGAATATAAAATGTAATTTTACTTCACTAACATTTACTGGTAAATAAAAATAACAATATGTGAATTACTGTAATTTTATGCCAATCACAGTAATTCCATATTCCTCAAAATTTCCACCCATAACATTAGTATTAATCACAAGAAAATTCTTTCCTACGCTTTTAAAGAGTGTTTCCATCTTTACATACAGAACTTTATGTAAGTGTGCTTGCTAATATTCTTGCTCCTTTTATTATTTTTTCTCACTTGAACTTCCTTTTGTTCCCTGACCCAGAACAATGCAAGGGAAAAAAGAATTTGAGATTCAAATTAAAATTTTACTTTGTTGTTTGTTATCTTTTTGAGATTATTGCTTTAACAGTGAATAAATAAATACCTTATTTAGGTAGTACAATGCAACTATACTTCACCCTCACTAAAGTGACATATCTATTCATAGCTGCTCCATAGACCTCTCTACCATTCTAACACCTCATCTTATAATTCAATTTTTATATCCAGAGCCTGACTATATTTTCACTTAAAACATAGTTTTATTTAAAATGAATCATATATGAGTGACATAATTTTATCTTTCTCCTTACCCTCCTTAAGTATTATACTCTTCAGTTTTGTCCATGAAACTGCCAATTGCTGGATTTCATCTTTTCAGTAGTATTCCATTGTATATATCTCCCACCTTTCTATTCACTCACCAACTCTAGAACTTTTGAGTTGGTGCAATATTGGCTATAGAGCTACAAAGTGTGAACATGTTCTACCTATTTCCACATTCTAATTTTTTTTTTAAATTTGTGTTAGTGTCATCTTTAAAAATAATACAACTATAGACTTTTACATTCTCATGTCTGAATTTGCCGAAGTGGAGCAATTCTCCATAGTTATGTAAATTGTTTACAATTCATAATATTTAATTTTATTTATTTATTTCTGGTGATGTAGTAGAAATCATTTCCATAAATTCAAGTCAACAGAACTTATTTTAATTAGTGCCAGCACAATTGACAAAGCTTTAAATTACTTGTCTTGTGTTTTACATGATTTGTGGAACATATCAGCTGAATTCATTGTGTAACAAACACTTCATGAGCATCCAATAAATTTGAAAAAATTCAAATTCTCAAATTCTCACTTACTATATACCCAAAATTTTGATGATTTTAGTTCATGATAGAAGACATACTTCAAATATATAAGAGCTTGTGTTTGATACTAAGTCCTAAAACGTAGCATATCCAAACTTGTTTCTTGTAGATTATTTTTTTATTTCACAAACTTTAGTACAGGCTGTGATTAGCAGCATTATAAAGATTATCTGATTTAAGCAAATATTATTTTCTTTGCTCTTTTACATGTCTATGTATTAGCATATTTAGATGAATAAAAATCAAAATAATAAATTATTATAAACAGTGCTTTATTTCTAGTACTGTATTTACAATTGCATAATATCTCTTCATTATGATATATTAGACTTATTTATCTTCTAACAACATATAGATATATTTTCTGTGGTTTAGTATTATTTTAGAAAGGTTATTTTTAAATAGCTATGTCCATAAATTTACTTGTTGTTATTGAAATAAACCTTCCTAATTTCACATACTCATAACCTTCATATTATTCATAGCAATATCAATATTTTATTACTTTAAATACCTTAAATAATAGTTATTTTTAAGCTCCACTATTTTGTTGTGACTTTTATTTTTAATTGAAACTCTAAATAATTCAGGTTGGCATGATAGTAAAGCTGGTAAACCTTGCATGAGGACAATTCAGGTTTGATCTCGGAAATCATATGGTTCCCCAGACCCTGCCAGGATTGAGCATAGAGACAGGACTAAGACTTGAACAAAGCCTGGTATGGCCCACAAGAAAACAAAAAAAGGAGGAGAAAGAGGAGGGGGGTACGAGGAGGAGGAGGAGGAGGAGGAGGAGGAAGAAGAAGAAGAAGAAGAAGAAGAAGAAGAAGAAGAAGAAGAAGAAGAAGAAGAAGAAGAAGAAGAAGAAGAAGAAGAAGAAGAAGGAGGAGGAGGAGGAGGAGGAGGAGGAAGAAAGAAGATGAAGAAGAAGAAGAAGAAGAAGAAGAAGAAGAAGAAGAAGAAGAAGAAGAAGAAGAAGAAGAAGAAGAAGAAGAAGAAGAAGAAGAAGAAGAAGAAGAAGAAGGTGGTGATCTAAAGAAAACTTCACATAGTAAAATTGTTTTTGTTTTGTGTTTTTGGGCTACACCCATTTGATGCTCAGGGGTTATTCCTGGCTAAACGCTCAGAAATTGCCCGTGGCTTGGGGGGACCATATGGGACGCTGGGGGATCGAACTGCATCCTTCTTTGGCTAGAGCTTGTAAGGCAGACACCTTACCTCTAGCGCCACCTCTCTGGCTCCCACATAGTAAAGTTGTACAACTTCTTCAATATGATTTTTATTTTGGTTTTGAGTTACATCCAGTGATGCTCAGGTTTTGTTTACTCGTGGCTATGTGCTCAGAAATCGCTCCAGACTTGGGGGACCATATGGGACACTAGGGATCAAACCCCAGTCTGTCCTGGGTCAGCCACGTGCAAGGCAAATGCCCTACCACTGCACTATAGCTCTGGCTCCCAATATAACATTTTATTAAAATCTGTAATAAATTTGCCTATACAAAACTCATCGCACTGAAAATAGCATCTATGTTTTATGACTAGTGTGTTCTAACACATCCATTACCCAATAATTGCTTTGCGGAGGAATAAATGTTGATGATGACAAGATAATGGTGATGATGTGAAATATTCTCTGCCACAGAATATATGAATATGACATTCTGGATTCTTGTTGAGCATCTTTTAAAAGTTCACATTGATGACCCATAACTTGTTTTTAACCTATGCTCACATCAATATTTCATAGAGATATGAGAAAAGTTGAGTATATGACTGATCACTAAAAGTAAAATTTTAGAATCCCCTTAATATGGGCCAATTTAACACTTGTTGACATAAATTGTCACACTTCATGTAGCAATTTGCTCAATGTCTATTCTAGGCATTAATAATGTGAAAATGAATTTATGAAACTATAATTTTCTTAATATATTCTTTATTGTTAGTGGTCTGACTTTTTAAAAGCACAAAAGGACTCAAAACTAAAACCAGAAATAAAATAATATCATGTATATTAATAACCTACTGAATATTAGAATAATAAAATATAGAGAATCTTAAAAACTAACTTCCAAATAGTTACTGATATCTAAAAATAGAAGAACTGATTCAAAAATTAAGTTTAGTGTTACAGGTTAGATTAAAATTATTTTCCTCTGAGAATCAAAATAAATTATTTGCATGTTTCTTTAAGGCATTGATTGATATTAACTATGGGTAATACTAGACATATTTTGTTTTTAAATTACTTCTATAGTTTCATATAGAATAATATAATATATTTTCTCATTACCTAGAGATAAAGTGTAGCTTTTAAAGTATTATTTTTATAATTTTTAATTTTAATAATGTATAGACTTGACTTAAAATTATTTTCTTATCATCCCTGTATATATTAAAGAAAATATTAAATGATGATATAATAAAATGTAAAAGATAAGCCTGTCTTTATACCCAAATAGATATGTGTGTATATAGATTTATATATTATCCTGTATCTGTGTTCATATGAACAAAGAAAATACTGGGAAATGTTCTGAAGTTAAATTTAGAGATAAAAAAATTATTAAGGGAGTCATTAATATTTTAATAAAAATTTTATTATGTGGATTGGTAAAATGTCAGGGAATAATTTAACACATTATTTTTATTTAAATTATACCTTTTATTTTACTAAACCATATAGTGAGGAACTCATGTATACCTTATTGTATATAGCTTTAAACATAGTACTATGGAAACAAAGTTATATTTGGTCTATTATAATCATGATATTGATATTTGTTAATGCATTCTAAACTTGAAGTAATTGCATTCATGGAACTTTCTGAAAAGTTGTTTCTCATATTTTGATTTTATTCTTTTAAAACTGTGTCAAGGGGCTGGGAAGGTGGCGTTAGAGGTAAGGTGTCTGCCTTGCAAGTGCTAGTGTAGGACGAACCTGGGTTTAATCCCCCAGCGTCCCATATAGTCCCCCCAAGCCAAGGGCAATTTCTGAGCGCATAGCCAGGAGTAACCCCTGAGCATCAAACGGATGTGACCCAAAAAAAAAAAAAAAAAACTGTCAGGATAGTGCAATATTCTACTAAATCTACTAAATGGAGATAGTTTAAACAAAAGCTAATAAAAGTTATTTTAATTGCAAAACACAGGAGTTTAATGAATATTAACGCATTAGAAAATTGAAAATGATAGCCAAAATTGAGAGTTTGAAACCAATATTTACTTGCTAAAAATGATTTAAAAGGTCTATATTTACTTCTAATAACACTAAGATGTGTTTGTGAGGGACACTACTTAATAAATGATTTAACATATCCTGCTGCCCGTGAGATATTCTCTTTAGGTCTCATTTACTGCTGTCTGTTTTAATTATAATCCAGAGAAACCTAATCACGCATTTGCCCTAACTGAACAAACTGCTTAGATTAGACTTCGTTTCTCCTTCTGACCAATTTACTTTCCTTCCCAAAGCTACAAATGAATCTTTAGACTTCAAAGAAGAGTTTATGCAACAAGGTCGATAGTCATTGATTTCACCTGATCTTCCAGAAGATTCTCTTGTTTAACAAATTGCCTTTCTAAATTAGTAATGATAAAACTAAAACATCCAGGGAAGTGTCCTCAACATGTGTGTTTTTGTTTTGGTTGTTGTGATTTACTATTTTGCAATACTGACAGTGATGGGGTTTAGTGTATAAAATGTTTCAATATCATATTCCCACACCCCACCAGAGTGTCTGTTTCTCACCACTTTTGTCTCTGGGTACCCTTCTTCACTTCTCCCCTCCTCAGCAATTACTTTCCTCCTACATCTTATTACTATGGTTAAACTCAGATATGTTGAATAGTTCACAGATTCTGCTACTTGTGGCCTTTTGTTATTTCCCAACTATGCTTCTTTTAGGAGAATTATTTCAGATCTCTTTCAACTTGTGGCTGACTTTATTCTAGATTATACCTTCCAGGTCCATTTGCATAGCAAAAAATTGAATGTTTTTTTTTTCTTATGGTCAAGTAGTATTGTATTGTGTCTATATACTATAATTTCTTTATCCATTCATCTATTCTTGGACACCTGGGTTGTTTCCAGATTTTTGGCTAGTATGAGTTGTGCTGCAATGAGCATAGTACTGTACATATCTTTTTTTTTATTAGTTTTAGTGCCATGGTGTACATGCTAAAAGTACATCTGTAAGGGGGCGGAGTGAGAGCACAGCAGTAGGACTTTTGCCTTGCATGTGGCCAACCTGAAAAGGACCTGGGTTCAATCCCTGCCAGGAGAGATTTCTGAGTGCAGAGCCAGGAGTAACCACTGAATGCCACCACTGGGTATGGTCCAAAACAAAACAAAAAAAAAAAAAAAAAGGAAAAAGTTCAATTCTTAGATTCTATATTGTTTTCCAAAAATGGAGATGTTAACATCTCCACCATCAGTGAAGAAAAATTGCTTTATCCACATTTACACCAACACTGGCTTCTTTTGTTATTTTAATGAGTGCTGTTCAGGCTGGTGTAAAGGTGGTATCTTTTTCTTTTAATTTTCTCTAATAATAAGAGACATAGAACAATTCTCATTGATCTTTTGGCTATCTGTATATCTTCTCTGTATTAGTTTCTTTTCATCTCTTTGACTCAGTATTTTTTTCCAATGGGAATGTTATATTTTTTTTTTCTTGGTAACATTTGCAAGTGCTTTATAGCTATTGGATACTAACTCTCGAAAGAGTGATGGGCAGATATTCTCTCCAAGTGTATAGATTTTTCTTTGTTTCCAAGACACAATTGAAAGTAAAGTAAGTGCTTAGGACTAATTCTTTATTATGCACACAGGGCTCACTAATGGTGAGATTGGTGCTACATATAAAGGTGTGGAAATTGGATCCAGTTCAGCACATGCAAAGCAGGCACACTATCTGCTATGCTATCTCTCTGGTTCCCAGGAGTATATTTTTCAGTTAAGTGAAGTCTATATAGTATGTCACCAGCCAAAGTATTGACAAGTCAATGGAAAAGTTCAATTTGTATAAAGTATGTTTAACTTTTCTTCCATACAATGGATCTCCTCTAGAATTAGAGTTCAGTTTTAGGGCCATAATTCATAAGAATACATCCAAGCTAGATTTACAAGAATAAAAAGGCAGATTTTCTCCTGAAAGAGTACTTGTAATCACAAATAATTACCGCATTGATTTTTTCTAAATAATTTGGTTTTCCAGATCCTTAGTTAATGTACAACATCAACTTATGTTTATTATGTTTATCTTTTCTTAAATAATTTGGCTTTGGCCTTCTAAATAAAGGAGAGGAAATTTATTACTATGACGTGTTTAGTGGGTTTCCTGTTGATGTGACATTCTGCCATTTGAATTGGAATCACTGTTCCTATGAATCATGTATTTTCATGACTTATTCTACTTAGAATTTTTTATTTTACTTATATTTTCTTTTTCAAAACTTCCCACTGCCAGTCTTTATTGACCACTGAGATGAGGGAGCTCCCCAGTGTAGAATGGAAGACACAGAGCCATACACCCCTGTGTCCATCCTTGAAGGATGAGCCACAGGAACTGTCTAGAGAAACAGAACTCAGTACCCACTTGATTTGAGAAAACAGGAAACCTGCCACCCTGGCTGCTTCAAGTCACAATGGAATTCTCCTTTATTGATGTCATTGTAGAACTTAGAACTGCATGATGACCAGAGCTATATCAGAACTGCCTTAATACATGATGATCAGAGCTGTATCTTGAATGTAGAGAAAGCAAAAATATTTTCTATCTGAAAATCTATCTGAGAATTGAAGCAGAATTCTGGATTTCAAAGGCGCAGAAATTACTAGTGACATTTGTTTCATGAGTCAACCTCTGTCCATGTCAATGAATGTGTAGTCAATGTTTTTTATCCTCCTTTAAATGAAACCCTTCCTGTGTCTCAATGTGCTGAGTCATTTATCTGCTAATATTTAGAGGAAACCAATAGGGATTTGGGAGACTGAGAATTCACAACATGCCAATATTTAGAAGACCTTGAAGCAGAAAATGAAAAAAAAAAAAAAAAAAAAAAGGAGAATCTTCTAAAACATGAATTAGGTGCTTCTTCTGAGGACCTGAAGGGAGCCCTGTCCTGTGCTTCTCTGTCTTTTCTGAATCTTTGAAGTTCTCCTTAGAGCCCTGGGAAGCAAACCCCCAAAAACTGCATTCTGAAGCTACCCAGTGAGCGAGTGAGTGAGTAAGAAATTGCTGACTCTACAAGCCCAAGAAGGGGAAGCCGCTGACCTCTGCTGGAACTCAGATGCCAGCACTACTATCTGCCTGTCTTCTGTGCTGTGCTCCATTTTCTGCCTGATTTTATCCTGTGTGTGGCTCATCTGAGAAAGGCTCGCTGGAAGTTACAGCTCACCTCATGAAGCTCACCACAAACAGGGATGAGTTTAGTTAGAGAAATAACTACGTTTTGAACTATCTTAATAATGAGAATGTATGAGGGAAATAGAAAGCATGTCTAGAGTACAGGCGGGGGTCAGGTGGGGAGGAGGGAGATTTGGGACATTGGTGATGGGAATGTTGCACTTGTGATGTATGGTGTTCTTTACATGACTGAAACCCAAACACAATCATGTATGTAATAAACTTGTTTAAATAAAAAATAAAACATGAATTACTGTGTACCTTTTGATAACTTTTTGTAACTTTTGATAACATATGAATGTATGTTACTAAACACTTCCTAATAAATGAGAGAGAAGAAAAAACTCATACTTTTGAAAAGATGCACAGCATAGTTTAAGAGATGCTGAGGATGATTTCCTTTCTGAAATATGACATGGGAACAAAGAGCATCAGACAAAAAAGGAGGGACTATGACCCAAGTATGTTCTTTCATGTTGGAAAGTTCTTTTCATATTTAATTAGATTTCCAAAACATTTTGTATAAATGAATAACAGCTGTAGTATAAAGTCTGATCTACCTTTATGGTAGAGTTTGATATTCCAATATTCACATTGAATAAGGTACAGGATGTTGTGACTCATATTAAAAATGAGGATAACATCAAGGTAATCTGTGAAACAGAATCCTGAAAGACGGGGTGCAATAAATTGTTTGCATACATTTTAAAATTTTTATCTCAGTGTGGAATGAAAAATGGTATTTTATATTATCTTTTTCTGCCTCTGTCATTTTCAGTAAAGGCTATTCCTGCAATACAAATAGTGATATGTTTATTTGCCTAAGAGTAGAATTTTCTCTGTATGTGAGAATATAGTCTATCATTGTCTCAGTCATGCAAACATTCACATGTATTATTACTAACTTCTGAATGTCCAATTGGCAATACTTTTTCTCATATAAATTTATGTTGTTTTAATTGATCTAAATAACATCTGAAAATGCTCTTAGGCATTATATTTCTCACTAATTAATATTGTAATGGTAGTTGTTAGAGTAGTTATTTCCCTAACTGCACTCACCATTCTTTGTGGTGAGCTTCATATTGTGAACCAGTCCTTCTGGCTTCCATTGTCTCTGGGTATACAATAATGTCCTTGATTTTTCTTAAAAGCCATAGATGAGAGAGACTATTCTGTGTGTCTCTCTCTCCCTCTGACTTATTTCACTCAGCATAATAGATTCCATATACATCCATGTATAGAAAAAATTTCATGACTTCATCTCTCCTGATGGCTGCATAATGTTCCATTGTGTACATCATCTGTTGGAGAGCATCTTGGCTGTTTCCAGATTCTGGCTATTTTAAATAGTGCTGCAATGAATATAGGTGTGAGGAAGGGATTTTTGTATTGTATTTTTGTGCTCCTAGTGTATATCCCAGGAATGGTATAGCTGGTCATATGCAGCTCAATGACGAATATCTATATTGTTTTCCTTAAAGGCTGAACTAGAAAGCAATGTAGTAAATATGAGAAAATTTAGCAGTGATTGAGAGTTCCTTTCTTTCATCCTTGCAAGCAATGCTTATTCTTTTTCTTTTTGATGTGTGCCAGTCTGTGGAGTGAGATGGTACCTCATTGTTTTGATTTTTATCTCCCTGATGATTAGTGATGTGGAGCAATTTTTCATGTCTTTTAGCCATTTGTGTTTCTTCTTTGAGGAAGTGTCTGTTCATTTCTTCTCTGCATTCTTTGATGAGATTAGATGTTGTTTTATTCTTGTTAAGTGAAATAAAATTTTCTTCAGCCTCATCCTAGCTCCTATTTATAAATCTTGAATTACTTCTAGTTGCACTTATGAAGAGGAAAAAGTTTGCCCCCTAAAGCTTGAAATTCTGCACTATGAACTCCACACATTCATGTATAATACATGTTTTTTACATTGATTTTCTTCTGCATATATGGTTGTGGCAGCTTCAATTTCTGTCTTGGTAGGGCTTAACTATATTCTTCTGGTTACATATGTTTTGTTATTATGCATTTTTAGTGTTTGTTACAGAAAAGTTTTTCAAAAATAGGATCCAGATGCTGGAGACATAGCATGGAGGTAAGGCGTTTGCCTTGCATGAAGAAGAATGGTGGTTCAAATCCTGACATCCCAAATGGTCCCTTGAGCCTGCCCGAAGCGATTTCTGAGTGTAGAGCCAGGAGTAACCCCTGGGCACAACCAGGCATGACCCAAAAACCAAAAGAAATTTGAATTTGAAGAATCAGATTATGCAGCCAAAAATAGGATCCACTACATCATTTTTATATATTGTGAATGGCCCAGAAAAGGATAAGCTCCAATGTCTGCAGATTCAAATAATCATCTCAAAAGAGCATCTTCATGGAGACTCATGAACATAACATTTAAATGTGTGCCATTGACCCCAGGTAGCAAGGGATCAATGTGATGTGTATACTATTGTAGACTTGGAGAGTGTCTTTTAAACAACTTCCATAGCTTTCAGAGAACTTACAAAAATTACAAGAAACTTACAAGATCTGAAAATGTAGAAATAAATATTTGAGAAAGAGCAGACAACATATTAAGAAGAATGCTTTCTATTCACTAATGTCACTTATATAAGTTAAGCTAGCATCAGATTCAAGATACTTTTAGACTAAGACTCCTGAAGAAATAAAAAATGTTTAATAATTAATCTTTTGCTTTATGGTGGAATTGACTATACCTAAATAATAGATAAATTATTAACTTTAACCAATAAAATGCTATCTAATGGTTCTAAGGAGAAATATTAAGAGATTCCCTGAAAAAAAAATCCACCCACAAAATTGTGCCATCTAAAGTTAAAAGTGAGAATAGTGGAAGAATGCAAGTAAGATACTCGAAGTATTCAGCATGATTATCTAGAAAAAAATCAAAGAAGCATAATCATAGAATTTATAGCAATATGTTTAATGATAATCAAGACTATTTGGTATAAAGGGTGTTCTGTTAGAACTAGGATTTTTACATTAAAGTGGAAGAGGCATATGGCATAGGAAAGTCAGTGATGGCAAGGAAAGCATAGCATTGAGGTAGGAGCTTAGAATGTTCAATGAGGGAAGCACTAAGTTCTAGTAGGAAGTTAGTGCAGGGCTAGAACAAGAATGAACAAAACCAAACATCCTAATGGAGCACAAATTGTCTATTAATGAAGTGTTTTAGACCACAGTTGAAAAAATGAAAGAATAACTAACTGATTTTAAAATAATTATTTATGGGCCAGAGAGATAGTAGACAGAGTATTGTTACTTGTCTGCTGTGTGCTATCAGCACTCTTCAGCCTCTGGAATTTCACATTTGTTTCTCCTAGCACTGTCAGAAGTGAAGCTGAGCATGGAGTGAAAAGGAGCCATTGATAATCACCATGCAGGCTTCATAGAATAGCAATTAAATATCCAAGATAATCATCCTTCAGAAAATTGAAAAAATGATGTTAGGAAGCTCATAAATATAAGCATCATCTAAATCTAATAATATGTTGACACATGAAAATAAAGAGCACATGAATGGTTAATTACTGATTTTTAAGATCAGGAAAAACTATATTGTAAGACCATGAGTGATTAAAAGACAGGAAACTCTGTGTGTGTGTGTGTGTGTGTGTGTGTGTGTGTGTGTCACTAATCCTGAATATGATGCAGAAGCAGTGGCATTTTGCTCTAAATGCAGATATGTTGAGGTGAAATAAAATGCTATTTGAAATCTGTAAAAGAGACAAATAAAAATGTCAAGTTAAAATGCACTATGGAAATATAAAACATAAAAGTATTAGAACACAAACATACTCCGCTTGTAGTATACTCCACTAGGTCATACAACTGAAGTGACTTCGACCCAGCTAAAGGTGATAGAATTATTTTGTAAAGAAATGACAATGGTGGACTCAAAATTCAGGGTCAAGAACCAGTAAATCATCAAGTAGAAATGAACTCCTAGAAGAAAAAAATATTTATGGAAGATAAAAGTCATTCATTTTGCCTTTCAGGGTTTCCAGGGATCCAAGAAAAAGATAAAAAGCATTTTTACTGTGGAGAATCACCAGCAGGAAGATCAAGACCAATGGAACAGGAAAAATTAGTGATGGTTATCTCATTCTTTTATTAACTGATCAGACCATATCATGGGACAATTTAGAAGCAGGAGAACACAAGAAATTTCCTAATATCACTCTCTTATATCTATCCAAATCATTATTTATTTATATATCAGAATAACATCAAGATTTTTAAAAATATGAAGTTATCATAGAGTACATTATAGATTTATGTCATCTGAAAGCAGATAGATGTTTTTATAAACAGATAGAAGTGGCAACACAGAACATCAGAATACATCTTGAAAAATATAATCTAATTTGCAGGATTGCCTTGTCCTGGGAGAAGATTTGACCTTTCCCAAGAGAGGATATTGTCATGGGACCTGCTATGTAAATGAAGTGTCAGTATAATTGAAGTACAGTTGCTTCCAAAAGAAAAATTTTAAGTCACATGTAAGCACAATAACTTAGTGCTAATGCTTATTTGGAGTGAGAAATAGAATTTTGCTCACAACCAATATTCACTATAAAAATTTCTCTGGAAATATTTTTATGGGTTTGCATTTTGGGGATACACCTGGCAGTGCTCAGGAGTTGCCCCTGGCTCCATGCTCAGAAATTACGGTACTCCTGGCCTGCTTGGGGTCTATATGGGATGCCAAAGATTGAATTTAGGATGATTGTTTGCAAAAGCAAACACCTTAAGTGCTGTGCTATCGTATTGGCCCCTTTCTGGAATTTTTATTTGATCAAAACATTTTCTAAATTTTATAATTCAACATCAAAATTGTTTTTAGATGCATGAGAATATCATGGATAATTAGACAAATTAGAGATCTTCATATTATTTTGGCAATCTCAACTTTTTCTTTCTTTAGTCATCTTTAGAGCTAGGCATCAATGTGGAGACATTTCGATACAACAGTTTTACAAAAAAATATACAAGTCTAGAGTTATTTTATGTAATAGAGGTTCTTTGAAATTTGAGGTTTTGATGTATGCAAAGACCTTTTTTGAGATATGCACATGATCTCCAGAAATACATATCTTCTCATTATATATTATGTACCTAATTATTTTATGACTTAGAAAATTATTCTTTTATAATCACACAGATTTTAGGCAGTTGAAAATGAAATGGTATTTATGAGCCTTACTAATAACACATTTGATTGAACAGGAGATAGGCTTCCTTTATTTTATTTTTAGATATTAGGCAATTTCAGTAGCTGTTAAATTTTCTTAAGTGCAACATTGACATATCTTTTACTGTTAAAATATGGTTTAATATGCAGATTCCAGGATATTTAATACATAAAACTAATACCAACAACAGAGACTGTATGAAAAATAAAAGTGTATTGGCACTACAGACAATGACTTGAATTAGACAAACTAGTTTGCCTGTAGCCTACAATTGGCCAGGAAACTTCAGGGATAGGGTCTCCTTGTATTTAGGCCAAGGCTTTTTCTTTCCATGTCCCCCATATTTTGGTGGGTCCATTGCAAAGAATAATTGCCACTCTAACACTGTTTTTACTGTGCTCCTTTGACTCTAATCCTTAAAAAACAAACAAAAACAACAACAAAAAACACTTGAACTTTTGAGGTTAACTTAAACTAATATGCATGTGCATGAAAATGTAAAAAAATACTATGCCTTCAATGTTTAAGGAGTTACATAAATTTTATGGCTTTAGATTGCTTTGTGTACTGCTAAGAAATGTTATATTGTATTACAATCTGAGGATGTGAGAGACAAAGTAGTTGTACATGGGTTCTGTTTTATCTTTCTTAATGTTCTTTGGCTGAAAGTTCAAAATTAAGGTGTCAGCAAGGGGATTTCTTCTGAGAATTCTGTTTATGGGTGATTGTCCTTCCACTGTAACTTTATCTTGTCCTCTTTCTTTGCATCTTTGTTCTCATAATTGAAAATAAAAAATTAAAAAAAATATGATTTAACAGACAATTATAAAATGAGGAGGATAAAATGGGAATATAAACAGATGAATATACCACTGCAAAGAAAAATAAAATTAAAATTTAGACAAGAGATTTCCTAATTTTAGAACACATTCTATGAGATGAATAACATTCTTACCCATTCACCTTCATCAATCCCTTTGTGAGGGGCTTCTCATTTCCCAACTTTCTCCATCTCAATCACAGAAAGATTCTCTCTTCATCTTAATAGAAATAAAAATATTTAGACTTTGAGTTATTTTTTCTATGGTTAGAGATTTTGAGTTCTCCAAAGAATTTTTTATGAAAATATTTTTAACATCAGAACCAAGTTTAAATGCTAGTTGCATTTTACATTGTATTTTTGAATTGTCTTTTGTAACTTTTATTCCTGCAAGTTGATTCTTATGCAAATGTCCTAAACAAAGATGGTATATTGCCTGTAAATTTTAATGCTAGGTACTGCTTACCTGACTTCTCTAGAAATATCTCATTCATGTTCGATAACTAGTTCATGTATCTCAAACAGAGAATCCATATTTCTACAATAATGTTGTATGGGTCACTAAGCACATAAGTCCTGAAAATAAGAGAAATGTTATAGAAGTTAATTAGCTACAGATCAGAACTCAAGAGAAGAGATAACCTTAAAACAAACCAACATAAAATAACAAATGTTATTTGAGATTAGCAGAATCTCAAAGGACAGAGTGTTAAGAGTCACAGATTATTTGATGAGGTAATGGACTGAAAAACAAGAGCATAGGAACTGAAACTAAAACTAAGAAAAGAGAGTACAACAGGGAAGTACATGAAAATGTCTCAGAGGATGACTGAGATGTGGAACAAGCCACAAAAAAAACATCATTATCAAATTTGACCACTGTTCTTTACACAGGAGAACACAGAATTGAATCCTTATACTCTCATTGGCACAAAGGCATAAAGAGGAAATATTTAAATTTCAAATACAGTACACTTTTTAAGCGAGTTGGATCCTCTTCAAATCAAAGGATAAGTGTATGATTCTACATGTAAAAATCATGTTTGATGAAACCTCACTAGGTTATATTGGAATTAAGATGGAAGGCAATTGTAAGGTTTTACGTTGAAGAATTATGACCAGAGGTCTTTATATCTTGGATAAAATATCAAATGCTGCTTATTAGGGTTCTCATTTTAGGCAGTTTATTATCTCTTTTAGCTTCAATTCTGTCATAAACATATTAACAAATAAACTCGTCTGCTTTGTAAGGTGGCTGGAGAATTGCGTGTCCAAAGATCTTAGAGTTTTTGTCTGTCTTAGTGTGTCTGTATGAGAACAATTTTCAATCTAACTTACGTGTTAAGATCATCTACTGAGTAACATATACATTTTATTAGTCATTGAATCTAACAATTATGGCACTCACCATTTATGATTTTTTACTATGCAATTGTTACTTGAAGAGGAAAACATTAAAATGGTTAAATGATCTACTGTAAAATATCAGATCAGCCCCCAATAAGAAAATATTGTTAAAAGCTAAAATCCAATATTACTTTTTCTAAAGAAAATGTCTCATACTACAAATTGTGGCTTTAAAGTAATGATACAATAAATAGTTCTTTATACCTCACAAGTACTTTTAAAAGAAGACCCAAAAACACGAGGTGGAATCATGAGATAGGGCATGGTAATGCCTCTTAATTGCACGTGTACATCCATTTGTATCCCCTACATGACTGGTCCAAGTATTCTTGAGCACAAGAGCGACGAGTCCTACTAAGTGTGGTTTGAACCCCTCCAAAATGTGTATAAATTTATGATACATAAGAAAGATAAATTTAAACTTTTTATATAAATCAAACTAAGTGATATAACAAAAAATTACCATCTTACCAGAAAGTACATCTGTTTAAGATGATAAATTTTCATTTTCTAATAATATTTTTTATTTAAGCACCATGATTATAAACATGATTGTAGTTGGGTTTCAGTCATAAAAAGAACACTCCTTTCATCAGTGCAACATCCCCATCATCTATGTCCCCCATCTCCATCAATTTTTCCTATTATGCTGAGGAATCCACATGTTATTATTGTTGTTTATTTCTGTTGTGCTGGGGATGAAGCCAGTTCTCACACATCTTAAGTAAGCACTTCCTGGGTTAGACAAGTACTTTTTCATTTAACTACAATGCAGCCCCATCCTATCTTGTAAAAATATAGAAAAATGTTGATCTGAAATCATTTCATGTTCAGGAAGCCATTTCACTCTCTGATAAAGGTGGTTACATCACTCAGAGCTTGATCCCAAAAGTAGAATCTCTCTCTCCCCCCCTCCTTCTCTCTCATATACACACATGTTGTATTTGTCTAATGATTAGACCATATCCAATTGTGAGACAGAAACAGTTTGTGTTTGACTGTCGCTTTTGTATCAGTGTCTAGAGACAGAATCTGGAAGTATGGCATTCGAAATGTAAAGAGTTGGAAAAAGACAAAAGAGACTCCTGAAAATGCTTGACTCTGGATAGCCTGGAATCACCACCTTCTGGGTACAACCCCCACCCCAGGATTCTGTTTGGCCTAGATTACTAAAATGACATGAAGTTCCCAAACTGTGGTGATAAGCTCTGTTCAGAAAACACCTATGTCTTATTCTGCTCCACTTTGGGCTTTGAGTGTTTCTTCCTGTTTTCTGTACAATTCTCTTGTTTTATATGTATATAAAATATTATAAATATATAAAAAATAAAATATGTTAATGTGTGTGGCAGCAAGAGAGGTTGTTTTTTTCTTTTTTGGTCACAGCCAGTGATGCTCAGGGGTTACTCCTGGCTGTGCACTCAGAAATCTGTCCTAACTTGGGGGACCATATGGAATGCCAGGGATAGAATCCAGGTCAATCCAAGTACAAGGCAAACACCAGACCTTTGTGCTATCATGCTGTCCCCAAGAGAGGGATTTTTGAACATACCAAGTGATAGTATTATTCCAGACTCTGCACTCAAGTATCATTGCTGGCAGTTCTCAAGGAAGGATATTTGGTGCCAGATATGGAATCAGGATTGGCTGCTTGCAAGGAATGCACCATAATGCTACCACTATTGCTATCCCTATTACTATTCTGGTTCCACATGTCATTTTTTAAGGTCTTATTCTTTGTTGTAGTTGAAAATGGGGCTTCTGTATGATTTTCTTCTCTGAGCCTTTACTCTTTTTTTTTTTTAATTTTTATTTTGGTTTTTGGGCCACACCCGGCAGTGCTCAGGGGTCACTCCTGGCTGTCTTCTCAGAAATAGCTCCTGGCAGGCACGGGGGACCATATGGGACACCGGGATTCGAACCAACCACCTTTGGTCCTGGATCGGCTGCTTGCAAGGCAAACGCCACTGTGCTATCTCTCCGGGCCCTGAGCCTTTACTCTTACTCTTATTCTAGATCTTGGTGAATTTATATTAACATATTTCCAATTTTTAAAAGTGATTGAGACAGAGAGAGAGAGTGAGAAAGCAATGGGGGAACACAACCAACATCAGTTGCACACAACCAATCCATTTTGATCCTGGGCACTGCATATGGTCCCCTAACCCTCACCAGGAACACTAAGTTCTGAGCCAGGAGTAGCCCAGAACACAGCTAGCCATGGCCTCATAACCAAAATACAGAACAGGCTAATTTTTAATCATTCTTCATCATCCAGGGGTGGTGTTGTTACACACTTTATTTTTTTGTTTTCTCTAAGTAATTATTTTTAATATTTACTCAGTTCTGTATTTCTAATATAATTTGAGTGACAGCACCATTTTTTAACCTCATGATTAAAATTTGCAATCTCATAATATGGTGTTTTTATAACCCTTATATCAAGAACTCTAAATATTCTTAGCAATTACTGTTTCCAGGGTCGGGGAGATAGCATGGAGATAAGGCGTTTGTTTGCCTTGCATGCAGAAGGACAGTGGTTTGAATCCCAGCATCTCATATGATCCCCTTAGCCTGCCAGGAGCGATTTCTGAGCCTAGAGCCAGGAGTAACATCTGAGAGTGGCCGGGTGTAACCCAAAAACAAAAAACAAACAAAAAAAAATTACTGTTTCCATGCTTACTAAATGAGCATAGCCATTTTTAACTGCTGGTAGAAAATAAGACTTAAGATTCCTAAGTCAGATGTGAAGGAAATTGATTCTTCCCAGTAACAGTAATAGCCAGACTTACCAACAGTTGACATGATTTCTAATTCCTAACAGAAATTCCTGATGGGGAAAAGAAAGGGTCCAGTGAAAATCTGTAAAACTAGGGCTGAAGTGATGTCACAGTGGTAGGGCATTTGCCTTGCACACACTGACCTAGGACAGATTTTGGTTCAATCCCTGGTGTCCCATATGATCCCCCAAGCCAGGAGCATATCTGAGCGCATAGCCAGGAGTAACCCCTGAGCATCACCGGGTGTGGTTAAAAAAATAAAAAAAGAATTAAAAATCTGTAAAACCATAGTCTGAATTACAACCAATAAGACCTCTAAGAACTAGTGTTTGATAGTAATAAGCATGCTTGAGCACTTTGTGAAGAGCTAACTTCATCCTACTTCCAAAGCTGCACGACACCTAATCATCATTGAAAAAAAAAAGTCTGCTGAGTTATGTGTCATAGTCTATTCAGTTCCAAATGTCAGAGTGAGTAAATATTAGTGGAGCCCAAGATTTCTATTTCCTCGAATTCCTCATTTAGAGTTGTGTCCTTTGTCCTGCAGATGCGGTGTGAGTTGGCAACAGCAATGTGAAGTCAGAGGACAAAGAATGAGAGCATCATCATTGATGTGGGCAGGTTCTGAAGGAGGAAAAAGGCACTTGGAGAAACAGCAGGAAGATAGTTGATATAGAAACATGGTTTGACTTTCTGGAGTTGGTCTGAGAAGACAGCAGGAGCAGCATATTAATGATAGTTGGGGAGTCCAAGCTATTCCCATGGCAAAGTTCCCCTTGCTAACTGGTCCTCTATGAGCTCTTAGTCTGTTCAAAACTCATTGCTGAATTATGGAAATGAGAAAATCATTAATCATCCCAACCTTGGGAACAGAATGATTACTAGGTATTTTCAAAAAATGGGAAAAGGGCCATCGTATCATATCTTATCCACTTTCTTCTAGACTATTACATTCCTTATTTATCTCACTTTCATTTGTGTTGCTTTTTCTTATCCCTTTTAAATGTGAAGCTAAGTATTTTTCCTGGAACTTCTTGTGAATTATCTTTATTCCTAATTTTTTTTGTCTTATAGTTCCTTCATGCATGTAGTTCTCACTCAATTTTTGTTGTAGTTTCTGTTGTCCATTTGAAAATTCTTTTTTATGGTTTCCTTCTTATGTTCAATTGCTTCTTTAGTGTACTTATTGCAATTTTGTTAGAGTTGTATGACATTTCTTGTCACTGAATTTCTGGGTTGTGAGAATGAAGTCAATAATATTTTTTTTTCAGTTCAAAGGCTCAAATTCTTACTTTCATTTTCCCCTGTTAGTAGTTTTTTGTTGATGAAGACTTTCTGAATTTTGTTAACAGAAACTGACAGAACAATATTCCTTACTAAAGAATATTGTCTCCTATTGCTGTGACATTTCATGTCTATCATTCACAGTATTCAGAGCAATTGTGAGGGCCCTAGTGTATTCTGCATTGCTTTTCATATTGCTTTGCTTCATCTTTTAGTGTTTAGTCCCATTTATTCTCTCATTTGTTAGACTGAATGCCTTTGCAGCACAACATTTTATTTCCTGTTACATGTTTTACTGTATTGTCCAAGTTCTCAGGAACTTTGTCCAGAATTTTATACTTCTTCTTTGGGGAGGACTTTTGAATTAAATGACTGTAATTACGTGTTTCTTTGGTTACTTTTACTTCTCACACTCTTAACAATTTAGAGTAGGACATGAAGCCAGATCTTTAATGGGAGGTAAAGCTGATGTTTATCTCATGACTAATCTATTTGGTTTCTGATTTTCAAGTATTATGACAAATAAAAAGTTTATAAAAAGACACATTTTACAATATTTTTATTAGCCTAGCTACATACGTATTTCCAATATTTAATTTCAAGTGTATCTTCAAGTTTTGGAACAATTTTTTTAAATGTATTACTCTATTGGTGCAAAATAATTTTTTATTGAAGGGAACTTAAAGATATGAAAGATGGAATGATAAAGCTATGGTCAAGAATAGAATGTGGGCTTCTTCAGAAAATAAAAACAGAGAGCACTGATATATATAGTCTCTAGAAGGACTCCTCCCATTTTTTCACTTGTTTAAATTTTTGCCCTCCCATTTTTTCTTACCTTCAAACAGAAACACATAACTTGAACCATCTTGTTCTGCCTCACAAATTGAGGGGAAAATAATGGAAGGCACCAAGACCAAATAGTCATATAAACATTGAGTAGAAATAAAAAATGATCAGACTTGAATACCAAATTCAAAGCTAACTACAACAGAATCAATACCCAATCTACAACAGGCTAGACACATAAAGGACCACTTATACTAGCAGCCCAGGGGTTGGGGGGGTGGGGCAAAGAAGGGGAGATATGGGATGCATGCTGGGAACAGGGGTGGAGGGAGGACAACATTGGTGGTGGGAATGCCCCTGATTCAATGTCACTATGTACTTGAAATACTACTGTGAATGATTTGTAATCCACTTTGGTCAAAATAAAAATTATTAATAAAAAAACAGAACAGCTTTTGGGTGTAAATAAAATATAATTTCTCCAGATGATCTTATCTTGGGTTTCTCTGCATATATAAAAATTAAGCTGGGAAAGCTTTGGAATCTTGATATTCCTTTTCATTAATGTTTTTAATTGAATAACTGTGAATAACAAAGTTACCAAGTTATCCATCATTGAGTTCAGTTATACAATGTTCTAACACCAATTGCTTCACCAGTGTCAATTTCTTTCCACCAGTGATCCTTTCACTCCTATATACCAGCTGACTTTGATAATAGAGTCCTTTCACATTCTTAGACTGCTCTTTAGATTTCTCAGAAGCTTTTGTCTTTCTAAGACATTCACCCTTCACTGGGTAGTGCCTCTTTTATTTCTACATTTGGGTGAAATTTTTCTCTAGCTTTAAAGAGCTCACAACTTGCATTTCAAAAGAATGGGTTGTTACTCAGGCCTTTGGGTTACTTTCAGGGCTATGACATTTCTGATTAAATTTTATTCTTCCCCAAACTCATTAACACAGGCTTTATCTGCCTGAAACACATCCCTAGAGATTTCACTCCAGTAAATCTTTAAGGTATACATGGGTATAGTCTGTCTTCTGTAACTTCCTCATGCTGACAATTCAAGAGTGTAAAATCTTACACTGAATTTGTATTAATAAATCTCAGGGAATGGTTTATTGGGTTTCAGAGTTGTCAGTCTGAAAGAGAAACCATATAAATAAAGCAACTAATTTAACCAAGATGATAACATTAATTTTGCATTCCTATTTTGAGCAAACTAGTTTCCTATACTAATTAATTCATCCTGACATTATTTTAATCAAGATTTATTATTTCCTGACAAGTAGTTTCTCTCTTTGGGTATTTGTTGTGATGCATTGTTAGGTGAACATTAAATTTATATTAAAAATCTGTTATCATCTATTAAAATCAGCAATTCTTCCCTACTTTAATTTTAATATATAAATATTTTAAAAAATGCAACATTCTGTTATCTTTTGATTCAAGAGATCATAATGTAATGCTTTTTATTTTATAATTACACTTTTTCTTTTGGTTTGCATATTTCCTCTCTCACTAAGATGAAATCTTAAATTCTTTCATTGGGACATTATATATCAGAAACTCAATCAGAAAAAAATAATTTTTAAATGTATTTTTAAATTCATAATGAATCAATTAAATATTTTTAAAATCTTTCCAGAATGTCTTTCAAATATAATATTTTACTAATAACAAACAATTAATGATTTTCAACTTTCAGAGACAAATCCCAAATTTGAAATTTTTACTCCCTATAGCAATATTTTCCCTGAAAACATGTCATGGGATTCTCAGTACATCCAAATGCCTCAGTTGCTAAGCAACTGCTAATGAATTTTCCACCAAAAAGGTTTCAGACCAAGCCTCTGAGATATCAAATACTTGCACTAGCCTTGATGCCTTTACAAATGTCTATCTACTTTAGCACAAAAAAGGTCACTGCAAAAATAAAAATTAACTAGCTTATCGAATTAGCCAATGGATGTTCAAAGAAAATACAAATCTTCCTCAGCTTACCATTGATGAATCATGACCTTTTGTATTACTTTATTTCAAAGAACATGTGAATATATTAGCATCCATTAAGGTAGATTTACTTACACCATATTTAATTTGCGATGACAATGCAAGCAGTGGTTTACATGCAAATATGTTCTAGTTATGTTTTAGAATAATAAAATAAGAATAGGACAGTAATGATAATACAGTGGTTCAGGCAGTTTTTTGCACAACATTCATGTAGGTTTGGTCCCTAATACAGCATGTGATAGGAGGGAATCCCTGAGCACAGAGAAGAGAGAAAGCCCTGAGCACTTTCTGAGTAAAGAGAAACAATTGAGCACTTGTATACCCAAAGTTAGCAAGAAATTAAAGAAAATAAAGTAGTGTTTGTTTTAAAATAGAAATACATAAATTTGTTCCAGAAGGAAATACATTAGTTGAGGCATTTGTTTCCTTCAACCACTGCTGACCAAAATTAATCTGATTCCCTATAGACCAACGGAAGTTATCCTTGAGTAGAGAGAGTCAAGAGTAATTCTTGAGCACATATGACATATGAATGCATCTCCCAAACTGAACACAGCCACAAATAATTTTTCTTATAGAAATAAAGAGCTATTTCCACTTTGCTATAATATGATTCTACTTTTACCACTAATACATGTATCATATAGATATGTGCCAATTATATTTTAATATAAAATATATAGACATAAAGTTGCCTTTGTTTATATTTTATTGACAATTTAGACTTATATTTAGAAGAATTATTTTAATATATTTTATACAATGTATTTAATGAATAGGCAACTTTTTACATGGTAGGTTTTTTTTTTTTTTTTGGTTTTTGGGTCACACCTGGCGGTTCTCAGGGGTTACTCCTGGCTGTCTGCTCAGAAATAGCTCCTGGCAGGCACTGGGGACCTATGGGACACCGGGATTCGAACCAACCACCTTTGGTCCTGGATCGGCTGCTTGCAAGGCAAATGCCGCTGTGCTATCTCTCCGGGCCCACATGGTAGTTTTTTAAAATATAAAATATACTTTATCCAACATATATCTCAAAGTTATTAGAAAAGCAATCAGCAAATCCTGTCAAGATATTTTAGAATATAAAGCCTGAGAATAAAAAAAAATCACAGAATAAAGTACAATACTGCAATTTAAATATGTGAACTGCAGTGATTCATTCCCCTATGCAGGGAAAAGGTAGACATGAGTAAGGCAGTGTGGAGTTAACTGATCCACTTGATAGTATCAAAACAACAGTCAACTTACTTGGTTTATTACTGCATGCATATACATTTTGAAAACAGACTAAATCAGATGTTGAATACATCATGTCGACTCATTCCAGATAGCATCCATTTCTTTGCCCAACTCCAAATAATTATCTATAATAAACTTATTTTTGAGGAGTAATTTGTGGTTGACCCCAAATCAAGTAGAGAATAGAAGGCTATTTCATTTGCTTCATTGTTGAAATTTTCCCATTAATAATAGATTTCATAATTAATACAAAAGTGTTTCAACTGTAGAAACACATGGGCAAGTTTTTATTATTCCCAAAGAAGCATTAATTCTTAATTTGTCTGCCTATAAAATTAACCTGTGGTTTTCTCTGGTCTTTCAATGTAAGATGGTCAGTGATTTACTTCCTTATATTTCATAGTGATACCTTTGGTTTAATTTTTTTTTGTTGTTGTTGTTTTTGGTTTTTGGTTTGGGCCACACCCGGTGACGCTCAGGGATTACAAATGGCTGTGCACTCAGAAATCGCTCCTGGCTTGGGGACCATATGGGACGCCGTGGGATGGAACTAGGCTAGTGCAGGCGAGGCAGATTCTTTATCCCTTGCGCCACCAGTCCGGCCCCATCCTTTGGTTTAATTTTTAACTCTCACCACTGTGAAAGGAAATGCAAAACTTTTTTCAACAAGAAATACTCTATAAAATATATTACCTCTGTTACTGGTTTATGTATGTATAAACATCCCTCCTAACATTTTGTTTAATGCTACTTAAAAATAATAGCAATACTGTACATACTTCTCTAATCAGATTTAAAAGTTAGGTACCAGAATTATCATTGGTTTTATATAATATTTTTTCTAAGATTTCTTCTTGGGTTTTCTTTATTTCATTTAATTAAGTGAAATAGCAACACAATAGTTTACCTTGCTTTGATGAAGACAGTTGTTACAGAAGTAGAGGTTACAGATACTGTCCATAGAAACTGCTTATATACATATAAGTGTGTAAAAATGGATAAATAAGGAAAACATACAGAGAAATATCAACAATGAATCATTGTTATATTAATTGTTCATGATACATCTATTTTTACTTCAAAAATTCTATACATTCATGGTCATTTTTAAATATTTATTTTCTGAGCCAGAAAAATAATATAGTAGGTAAGGTGCTTGCCTGGCATATGGCTGACCCAAATTTGATTCTTAGCACCATAAATGGTCTTCTGAGCACCATCAGGAGTAAACTCTACATATGGCCAGAGGTGAACACCAGGTTCCCCAAAATAAAAATAAAATTTATAGTTTATAATGACATAAATGATATTAACATAAAACCAGCTTTTAAAGTAACTGATAACTCCAAAATTCACTTTTGCAGAACTGTCTAAATCCAGTTCTTCGCTTGTAACTCCCTGTCTTTTAGAACTGTTATTTTTGCACCCTACAAATTGCATTTCATGCTTCTTAGATGTCACATGCATGCTTGAATTTTTTTCTTCTGATAACTGAAAATCTTATAGTCACATAATTACCTCTGACACTCAACTGCTCTAGTATTGGCATGCTGCTTTTGATCTGCTATGTTGATTCAAGCATTATATTCTCTCATGGTTAAATTCTTTCTCTTTTCTCACCTTTCCTCATTCATTTTAAACAATTATTTAATTTGGGGTAGGAGTTGACCCACATTAGTACTGCTCAGGACTTACTCCTTGCTCTGTTCTTAAGAACTCCAGGTGGACTCCTGGAGTGACCATATAGTGTATTAGTGATCAAACTTGTGTTCACCATGTGCAAAGCAAGCTCCCTACCCTCTACATTATTACTCTAGTCCAAAGTATTTTTTTTAATTTTATGTGTTTAATAGAGTCATTTCATATAAACCAAAGACCTAAGGCTACATAAAAAAGTCTTCGATCATAAATAAAAGAATCTGTTGGATTGAAAAGTGGATTGAATGTAAAACTTTACAAAGGCAATGATGATGTTTACTGCCATTCATTTATTCAATCAGTTTGGTGGTTAATACAACAAAAAGACAACGATAAGTCAAACACTACCAAATTTTCTGTTTTTGAGTTTTGTTGTAATTATTTAACAAAAAATGAATCTTTATATTTTCTTCTTCCAATTTCTTTTCATTGCTTTTTGTAGAATGATAGATACTATTGTAGATACCCTTTATAATTTGAACTGTGATTTTCTCCAAGTTATGTTGAATAGTTCCCCCAAACATCTCAGAATATGATTTCACATGGAAATGGGACTTTTGCTGATGCAATTTTTGATGTATGTATTTAAACTTGGTATTATAGCTGTTTTAAATATTTACACAACTAAAATTGAGGTAATAACTGTCTTCTTTAGATATCAGAGATACACTAAGCTTCTATTTCTTCTTTTGTAGGTTTAAAAATGTTGAATTACATAATTTTCCACTTCATCTGTGTGGTTGAACTTATTGCTGTATTAGTTTTATAATTTTTAAATATCATCTAATGACCATTATGTTTAATGATGCACCATTTCTCTTGTGTTACTGATATATTTTATATAAAATTTGTCTATTATTACCATATACTATGAATTTAGTATTTATTGATTTTTCCATATTATAAATTTTTATCCAAGGAACTTTGTAATCTCCTACTTTATTTTTAAAGCTAATATTCTCTTGTTTGCTTAGCTTCATAAGGTTAAAATATAGATGACAAAATATTGAGATTCATCACTTTCTAATGTAAAATGAATAGCTATAACTTTCTCCTCAAATATTTTTCAGCATCCTAAGAACATGTCTATGTAATTATTTATTCTCAATTGAAATATTTCTTTTATATTCATGTATTTTAATATTATGTTTGTTCACTCGAATTATTATGTGCATGCCATTTTATGATTTACCTTTATTTGTACTAAGACTTTAACTGACTACAATATAATCAAATATATTGAGACCTCTAATCTCAGTGTAATTCTGACCATGAAAGGAACATGTGAATTCTCACATCCCATCTGAGAGCTCATATCCCCCATATGCATTGAGTCCCTACACTCTCTTCTAATTTTCTACTATCTAGCCTTGCAGTTCACTAAAAAACATCTGCCAATTCTTAGGAGCCCTCCTGGCTTACCTTGTATGTCTAAGCATTTTCATGTATTTTTCACACAGACCAAGAAAGGGCCTCCCTCGCTTCCCACCTCTTAGAGAAAATAGATGGTCTAGACAAGAATGTTCTCACTTTCTGAGACCAAATGTAGAAACTGATTTTCCTTTTCACCTGTTAACAGAGTTTTTATTCCCATAAAAATCTAATCCCTCTCCTCTGGAAATTACATCTCTCTCTCTCTCTCTCTCTCTCTCTCTCTCTCTCTCTCTCTCTCTCTCTCTCTCTCTCTCTCTCTCTCTCTCTCTCACACACACACACACACACACACACACACAGAAAAACAACCACAAATTATATCTCTTCTCTCTTATATTTTATCCTGTGCCTTCATATAAACTTAACTGCAATTGAGGTTGGGAGTTGGGAGTGTAAAATAAGTAAATCCCTTCGATATCCCCTAGTCTTTCTGGGGTGCCTCCAGAGTTCCTCCCTCCCTCTTTCACAACACATACATGTTCTCACTCATGAATTCTGTTGTCTTTTTGTTCCTCATTTTAGATTTCTTTTCTCTGTGAGATTTGATGATTTTTTTTTCTTGGCACATTGTCCTTAGCTGTTCTAGTAAGTTAACAAGAACAGCTATTTTTATATTAACCTGTGACATCTGTACTTAGAAAATTCTATAGATCATGTTTCTCTGTCATTTTCAGTGACCCTTTTCTGATCTCATTTTCTCTATACTACCAGTTAACCCCCCTATCTCATCATCTATCTTATTTTTAATCGTGCTTTCCTGGAATTTTCCTATAAACCTCATAGGACTATGTAGCTCTCATTTAAAAAGCACTGTAGGTGAAGCATCAACACTAAATGTACCAACATTGCCATTCAATTCAATTCCCCTCTAAGCTTTGTTTGAGCTGAACTCTGAATTTTTGCATAATGTGTTTTTCTTAATTTTTTTAAAATAATTTTTATTGTGACCACAGTGAATTAAGAATCTTTCACAGTAATATTTAAGGTACATAGTGACAATAAATCAGGTCCATACCCACCACCAGTGTTGTCCTCCCTCCACCCCTGTTCTCAGCATGCACCCCATATCTCCCTCATTTGCTTCCCGGATTGCAGTTGTAACTGCTTTCCTCTGTGTATAGCTTGTTGTAGATTGGGTACTGATTCTGTTGTCATTGACTTTGGGTTTGGTGTTTGAGTCTTGTCTCGATCGCGAGACACTTTGACGTGGGTATTTCAGGGGGGTAGGTGGAGTGTGCAAACAAAGACAGACAAACAAAGAACAAATAACAGACACAGAGACAGAAAGAAACTGGGAGGAGAGTCCCATTTATTGAAGCAAGAGGTTCAGTTTAAATACATTTTTGAGGTGTAGGCTTATCTTCTGTGGGCCGGATTCTGCATGTAGGCATTGAGATATGACTTAGATACATTGAATAGACAGAAATACCTAGATAACAGGGCACATCACGAGTAGATCAGAATGTACAGATAATGGGACTTCCGATAAGTTAAACCCAGTTTCCCAGGGTTAAAATTCTATGTTCTCATTGTCTCTATTCAAGCCTACATGGCTACATTTACTTGCAAGGGCTCCCTGCTTTGAGCAGTGTTCTCTGTTTGTTACAAGGGTACCCGGCAAAGTCTGATCATTTTTTATTTCTACTCAATGTTCATACGACTATTTGGTCCTGGCACCCTCCATTTTTTCCCCTCAAGTCATGCGGCAGAAAAAGATGATCCAAGTTATGTGGTTCTGTTGGAAAAAAAAAAGAAAAAAAGAACTGGGAGGAGGAATCTGTCTAAAGGTTATAAATATCAATTTAAAAGAACTTAAATTTAAAGAATTTAAATTTAAAGAATTTTTAGAATTTTAAAGAATCTTTTAAAGTATCTTCTTTTAGAAAAAAAAGAAGAAAAACAAAGCAATAACAAAAAAAAAACAAAAACAAAACAAAACAAAACAAAAAAAAATGCCAATAACTACAGTAAAAAGCACCCAGCCACTAAAAACAACCGCCATCATACCATGAAAGAAAGTAAGGTTTTTTTTTTGAATGAATTAAATGCTCTTCAAAAAAGTTAAAGTGGTATTGCATAATTCTTTTCCCATCTCAGAGGAGAGACTCAGTAAAAGGTAACTTGAGATCAAAGTCCATTCAGATTAGTAAATCACAGCTTGAGCTCCATAAATAATGAGAGAATATAACTGTGTTTTTCTGTTTTGATATTATTAGTATTCTACTCTTTCTCATCTGTTAAAGAATCCGAGTAGTTATTCCCCATTCTTTCTGTTATTAACTTGTGTAAGCTATTCTTTTTATCAGCTGATGTGATGCTTTGTTAGAATCTTATTCCTACCAATACCTTAAATATACTACTAAAAAACTCAATCTTTCATAACAATACAGCTTTTTATAAGAGTTTGATAAGGCTTTATTTCAGTATTTGCCATTGTATAACTAAACAAGTAAATTATACAATAAAGATATAGTCTTGCAGATTGCATATACAAGAGAATTTCATTAATATTTTAAAATTTGAGGCCACATCTGATAGTGCTTAGTGTTTATTTCTGGTTTTGTTCTAAGGGTCCTTCCTGACAGCACATAGGCAACTGAAAGTGTTGACTGAGATCAAATCCAGACCAATCTTATATCTTCGTATTGTTCATATCTCCTTTAAGCTTTAATTAATTATGTAATTTATGTAATGTGATAGTTATTGGGATTATTGCTTCTATGAAAACTACCAAATTATCTATCTTCAGGAAAGAGCTCCAGTGTCTCTTCTATTACTTTAGGCTTTTCCAGTAAGTAAAGTTATTCACTGGCATTGTGGAAACCATTTGAATCTTAAATAATTACCAATAGTTATCAATGAAAACTAACCTTTGTGTAAGCAAAAACTAGACAAAGATGAACTTTTGGTTTGGAATTCTTAACATAACAGCAGAATATAGCAATAAGTTTCACATTATAAAAATATTTCTAAATGCAATACTGTGCAATGAAGTAGCAATTAATGAAAAATTGTGGTATGGTTCACTGAGTATTTTCATTAGGATCAATTTGAACATTTTTGGAATTATTCTTTGCTTATCTAGTATTTAATGGTAGATCAATGCCTTAACTATATTTCTCTTAACCTAATTAGCCTCTTAGCACAGTCTACATTTAGTAAGAAAGAAAGAGAAAGAAAGAAAGAGGAAAGAAAGAAAGAAAGAAAGAAAGAAAGAAAGAAAGAAAGAAAGAAAGAAAGAAAGAAAGAAAGAAAGAAAGAAAGAAAGAAAGAAAGAAAGAAAGAAAGAAAGAAAGAAAGAAAGAAAGAAAGAAAGAAAGAAAGAAAGAAAGAAAGAAAGAAAGAAAGAAAGAAAGAAAGAGAACTCAGAAGACACTGTGTTGTGAGGGTATATGAGGTAAGAGAGCATGTTACCTGGAAAGTATGCCAGATACTAATGATAATTATCATAGAGTTAAAAAATAATGAATTAATTACCTAATATTACTAATGTTCTAATATACATATAATCTAATACATATATAGCACATATTAATATTATAATTCAGTTCAGTATAGATGTTAGGTGCTAAAATATAATAAGAATAAGTGTTCCATGCTAAGATTTTTTTTGTTAAGAGATAATTCTTTCAAAGCATATGAATCAGAAAATATAAATTAATAATAAACTAACAGGAATAGTTCATTTAAAATAAAAACTGCTATTACCTCACTTATTTTGTATCTAAACAAAACATTAGACTAAGTAAAATTATAACTGATACAGAAAGAATGAAGTGAAACAGAGATTTATGAAGAAGCTGGTTTGTCTATATGAAATTTTTATACAAAGAGAAGATATTAGGAGACTCAGATTTTAAGATAGTAGCTGACTTATTATGTATATCATTGACATGGGAATGTTAGAAGATTCATTTTGGAGGTCAACATTTGACCTCAAGAGAAGGGGGTTGGAAAAAACTCATTAAATAAGGTTAACATATGAGGGAGAAGTATGATATTGGGAAAATTTAATAGCTAGATCACAGTTATATTTTGAAGTTTCATCACCAAACCTTCCTTACTTGCATAGTTTGTGAGAAAGGGGAAAATGTATGAGAATTCAGGGAAAATCAGAAGTTCAGTGCTAATTTCCAAGATTTTTTTACTCTAGAAATCAAATCAATCAAATTAGATGGTAGTACTACAGGATTGATATTTGACAAAAGTCTAATAAGACAAGTAAAAGTTAGAATTATTTTTGCTATGTGGTGTATTTTTATCCAGAGGAAATGGACAGTCTCAAATGATTAGGAAGGTTAGCCTTTGATTGCTGATTAAACAAGACATAGAGATGTGTAATTCATCATTTTCTTCAGTTCAGATTGAACAAAAATATGAATGCTCAGAGTACATGAAAATAATATTGATGTGTTTGCAGAAAGATTGACTTTTAGAGCTCCCTGGCTATTGTTGATCATAATATAAAACTCACACAATGAGATTTAGACCCACTTTCAAAAGATGAAAAATAAGGATGGCATTTCAGAGGAGCATGACCTATTAGGTCTGGATTTCTGTGTGTAGGGGACAAAAATATCAAGATAGGATATCTATTTTAGAGGTAATAGTATCTAAATGATGTAAACTAGCTATAGATTAACAGAATGTCATCATTTAAGATATAAAAAGATAAACCCTCTAACAAGATATTATTAAAACTGACTATTCATTTCTGATTAAATGAGAAAATAACTCTTCTTTTTCTATAAATGGAAAGATATTTCCTCAACTTGCTGAAAATTATCTACCAGAAAGTGCTGTAAACAAAATACTTAATGATAAAATGTTAGAAGAAATTTCATTAAAGTCAAGAATAATTATGATACCCACTATCACTATAATTATCTGACACACTGGTAGAATACTAGAATAAATCAACCTTCTCATCAGCACAACTCAGCAGACAACAAAACAAGCAAATACACTACACAAGCAATCAGAATATTCAGAAAAAAAGGGAAATAAGGAAAGTCTTAAGTAGTTGCAAAGGAAGGGCTTGCTGATTAATTACAGGCATATGTAAAACATGCAGAGTTCTTATAGATGAAGTTCTACTTTTTTACAAACAGACATAAAAAAGATTTCACTCTCTTCAAATCCTTATAACATTGGTAACCAATATTTTTTAAGGTTAGTAAATTTGAATGTATTATTCAATATAAATATATCAATTAGTAATTGTCTAAGGTCAACTTACAAGCAAGAGAATGTTTCAAAAGACTGAAAGTTTGAAACCATACAGCCCACTTCATGAACCTCACCACAAAGAGTGATGAGTTTAGTTAGAGAAATAACTACACTGTGAACTATACAAACAATGAGAATGTATGAGGGAAGTAGAAAGCCTGTCTAGAGTACAGGCTGGGGTGGGGTGGGGAGGAGGGAGATTTGGAACATTGGTGGTGAGAATGTTGCGCCGGTGATGGGGGGTGTCCTCTTATATGACTGAAACCCAACCACAATCATGTTTGTAACCAAGGTGTTTAAATAAAATATTATTAAAGATTGTGCAGAGCACAATTGTGAGCACCTAGCTCACCTGGGATCAGTCCCTGGAACCTTAGATGGTCCTGAGCCAGGAGTAAAATTTAGATGTGGCCCCGAAACCTAAAAGTAAATTTTGTTAAAATACAAAAGAACACCCTGTACATGTTAACCACAGACATACAATTGTATTCATTCCTATTATTAGTAATTCCTGGTTCTACTAATTAAGTATTTCTTGTTTTTTGATATCTTGAAAATACTCTTGGCTCTGCATTTTGAAATCACTCCTGGCAGAGCTCAAAGAACCATTTGGGATACTGCGGGTTGATGCAGGAGATAGTACCCGGATTGACTGAGTATAACTCAAGCACTCTACCTTCTACTTTTTTTTGTTTGTTTATTTTTTCTGGCCACACCTGTTTGATGCTCAGGGGTTACTCCTGGCTAAGCGCTCAGAAATTACCCCTGGCTTGGGGGGACCATATGGGACGCCGGGGGAATGAACCGCGGTCCTTTTTTGCTAGCGCTACCTTACCTCTAGCGCCACCTCACAGGCCCCTACCTTCTTCTTGCTTTTGATTCCTAAAAGGACACTGAGTACAGGTTTTGATTACCATGATATAACATTAAAGACATCCCAAGTACCACTTGTAATAGTAAAAATGTAAATATATTTAATAGTAATCTAATTAAAAAAATGTTGGAGCACAATCCCTTGTGGGAGCATATTTTCTCTTACTTATTTTTGCAAACTACACACAAAGTTTGCATAATGATCCCACCTCTATTACTTCAGAGGACTTCTTATTTTCATCATTAAACTAAAACAAATGGTCAGACTCCAAGGAAACTGTAGAATGCTTGTGTGTTTTACTTAATATATACTATTGAATTAAAGCCAGCAGCAGTCAGGATGGTAGTTAGGAGCAACAGTTGCCTTGGATAACATGTTATTTCTAATGGAGCAAATGATTGACTTCATTAGTGTGTACAGATTGGATAAATAGTCCTGGCTCAATTTTAATGGAATAGTCATATCCAACATAAGTATTACTAGCAATGAACCCTCTTGTTAAGTTCAATTACATCAAGTTTTAGAACCTAGTTCTCATAAAAATTCTTTAAATCTGCATGCTTTCAAGTAAACAGCACACATCTATTTGCTGAGTAGATTTTTCAGACAGCTAATAAGAAAATACGCTTGTTTTGAAAATGGAGCTAACAGTCTAAATAAAACACCCAAATTATGTGGTATACATTATTTGTGTCAGTAACTTTCTTAGCTTCTTGGAGGTACAAACAACTAAATTGAAATCTGTACAAATTGTATAATGATATTCAAAATCAAATTAGTTGACACATTTATCACATAAAGATTTTAACCTTTGGGAGGGCAGGTAATACAAGTGCTTAAGATCGACATTCTTAGGAATTATCAATGATACTTTATAGTAATTCCACCCTCAAATACAATGGTTAAAATTAGATCCTCAGGTTTTAATCATCTTATTATTAAGCTTGTAATATCTTTTGGCTAGTTGCTCCTCATTATCGCCACCTCCATTGTCTGAGCACCACCATTGTGCTTTCTATTTCTATAAGTTTAAATTTTGTTATTAATTTTTCATAGATTAGAAATTGTGTGTGCTATTGCTTTTTCTCTGACTTTTAGCTTTCGAAATTCTCTTGAGTTTCTTTCATATTTTTGCTAAGGACAAGGTTTCTTTAATAATATTAAAGATAGATAGATAGATATAGGTAGATATATACATAGATAGCTAAAATATACATAGATACATAGATGCATAGATAGATAGACAAATGCATACCACATCTTTTTACTTTCCTTTGTTAATAGTCCCTTATACTGTTTTATAACTTGGCTATTTTAAATAAGCCAACAATGAATAATGTAGTACATATGACATTTTAAGATAATGGTTTTATTATATTTCATTATTTTATTTTATTTTTGGTTTTTGGGCCCACCTGGTGATGCTCTGGGTTTACTCCTGGCTATACTCTCAAAAATCGCTCCTGGCTTGGTGGAACATTGTGGGACCCCAAGGATCGAACTGAGGTTTGTCCTGGATCAGCCACGTGTAAGGCAAATGCCCTACCACTGCACTATCACTCCAAACCATTATTATTACTATAATTATTATTATTAATATTTTGAATATGTAGCTATTTAATGTAATGTGACATTATGTAATGTGACTGAGGATCTTGATCTCAGTTACTTCCCTTCTTTTTCTTTTGCATCCTCCTTTCAATTTCTTTCTCTCACTGTTCTCCTATATTGTCCTATATTTTTGTCCTATATCCTGGCATCAAGGTTTATTTACGTTCCCTATCTACTAGTGTTTAATAACAGATTTCAAACTCTCGTAGTTTGTCTTTCCTAATCACTTGCCATTTTCTCTCTAGAGACGCTGTTGTTTTGTCTTGTTTTTGGGTCACACGGTGGCTCTCAGGAGTCACTGTTGACTGCGCTCAGAAATCACTCCTGGCAGGCTCAGGGGACCATATGGGAGACTGAGATTCAAACCGGGATTCGTCCTGTGTTAACTATGTGCAAGGCAAATGCCTTACAGCTCTATTTTATCTCGGAACCCCTCTCTAGAGATTTTTTTTGGGGGGGGCACACCCGGAAGCACGCAGAGGTTACTCCTAGCTCTATGCTCAGAAATTGCTCTTGGCAGGCTCAGGGGACCATATGGGATGCTGGGATTCAAACCACTGACCTTCTGCATGCAAGACAAACGCCTTACCTCCATGCTATCTCTCCGGCCCCCTCTCTAGATATTTGTAAAGGACATAAAATGTGAGAGTTTTTTGGGAAAGATTTACTCCTTGGATATAAAGACAAATTTTTTTAAGACATGTATATCTCTTATCTTTATACAAAAGCCCTCTCTGCTGTGTGTCTTAGGTTTTTCATATAAGACCATTCTTGGCCTGAACCTTTCCTTTCAATGCATGTCATTTAACAGAATTCCCTCTGCTTTATGTATTCCCATCTGTTGATATCTGCTTCCACTTGTTTGGAAAGTGCAGTTTTCTCCTTGAAGATGCCTTTAGTCTCAATGTCATGGAATGTTTTACTGACATGTTGTTCTATATACCTTATGGTATCAGATCTGATATCAAGGTCTTTAATCCATTTGGATTTTACCTTCGTACATGATGTTAACTGGGGGTCTATGTTTGCTTTTTTGCAAGTGGCTAACTAGTTCTGCCAGCACCACTTGTTGAAGAGGTTTTCCCTGCTCCACTTAGGATTTCTTGCTCCTTTGTCAAAAATTAGGTAATTGGATGTCTGGGAAACTGTCTGAGAACTCAAGCCTATTTCACTTATCTGAGGGTCTGTCTTTATTCCAATACCATGCTGTTTTGATAAATATTGCTTTGTAGTACAGTTTAAATTTGGGGAAAGTAATGCCTCCCATTTTCTCTTTCCCTAGAGGTGCTTTAGCTGTTCGAGGGTGTTTATTGTTCCAGATGAACTTCATAAGTGTTTGATCCACTTTTTTGAAGAATGTCAAGCTTCTGCGCCTCAAAAGAAATATTGCCCAGGATACAAGAGCCACCCACTGAGTGGGAGAAACTATTCACCTAATACCCATCAGATAAGGGTCTAATCTCCAAAATATACAAGGCACTGACAGAACTTTACAAGAAAAAAAATCTAATCCCATCAAAAAATGGGGAGAAGAAATGAACAGACGCTTTGATAAAAAAGAAATACAAAAGACACATGAGAAAATGCTCCTTGTCACTAATCATGAGGGAGATGCAAATCAAAGCAACGATGAGATACCATCTCACACCACAGAGATTGGCATACATCACAAAGAATGAGAACAATCAGTGCTGGCGGGGATGTGGAGAGAAAGGAACTCTTATCCACTGCTGGTGGGAATGCCGTCTAGTCCAACCTCTATGGAAAGCGATATGGATATTCCTCCAAAAACTGGAAATTGAGCTCCCATTCAACCCAGCTATTCTACTACTAGGGATATACCCTAAGAAAACAAGAATACAATACAAAAACCCCATTCCTCTCATCTATATTTATTGCAGCACTATTCACAATAACCAGGCTCTGGAAACAACCAAGATGTCCTTCAACAGACACATGGCTAAAGAAACTGTGGTACATATACACAATGAAATATTATGCAGCCATCAGGAGAGATGAAGTCATGAAATTTTCCTATACATGGATGTACATGGAATCTATCATGCTGAGTGAAATAAGTCAGAGGGAGAGAGATATGCAGAATAGTCTCACTTATCTATGGGTTTTAAGAAAAATAAAAGTCATTTTTGCAACAATCCTCAGAGACAATGAGAGGAGGGCTGGAACTTCCAGCTCATTTTATGAAGCTCACCACAAAGAGTGGTGAGTGCAGTTATAGAAATAACTACACAGAGAACTACCATAATCATGTGAATGAATGAGGGAACTGGAAATCCTGTCTGGAGTATGGTGGGGGTGGGGTGGGATGGAGGGATATTGGTGGTGGGAATGTTGCACTGGTGAAGGGGGTGTTCTTTACATGACTAAAACTTAATCACAATCATATATGTAATCAAGATGTTTAAATAAAGGAAAAAAGATATCAAAAGCAAAAAATAAATAAATAAATGAACAGAATTCCCTCTACCTCCTGGAAAAATTGATTAGTTTTGTTCATTCTTAACTCATTAATGAGACTTTCAATGATGTTGACTTCAAAATCCCTTTTATAATTGCTAAACATGGTTTTCTGTGAAGTTCTTTATGCAAAACTAAATTTCCAGACATTGCTTTTACAGAGCTAAACAGCAACAAGTCTTTTAACTCTTTAGAGAAAATTGAATGAAATATTTAGAGAACTGTAAGCAAGCTGGCGAGTTACTAGCATAGAGAACATTTCTGATTTCAAGAAAAAATCTGGTCTCCATGTAAATGTTCATAGTTATTTATATCAGAATACAATGCAATAATATTTGGGGATACATATCACCTCACTTCTCTTTCATCAAGTAGAGGTCTTATAAATATATGTATATCTCCTATAGGACAGGTTTAAATTGAGGTAGATCAAAGACAAGGTCATTTTTAAAATGATGAAATTTTTCTGGAATTCCTACATCATGACAATTGTTAAGGTATTACTATTGCATTTAATATAATACTAAATATTTTGGTGTTTTTTTTTGTTGTTTTTTTTTTGTTTGTTTGTTTTTGTTTTTGGGCCACACCCGGTGACGCTCAGGGGTTACTCCTGGCTATGCGCTCAGAATTCGCTCCTGGCTTGGGGGGCCATATGGGATGCCAGGGGATCGAACCGCGGTCTGTCCAAGGCTAGCACAGGCAAGGCAGGAACCTTACCTCTAGTGCCACCGCCCAGCCCCAATACTAAATATTTTAACTTCACTATTCTCTGAATATATTCTGAACAGTTTTTCAAGGAAATATTATGATTACCTTCATTTGCAGAGAGAAAAACAAACAAGAAGTTTGTGCATCTCCCGAAGATATATAAAGTAAGTAAAGACCATGGCTAGTGAAAGTTTTATATTCAAAGAGTGGACTTTAATTTTTTGATGGGGATTTATAACCCTTACCACTGTCATATTTTGCTTGAATTAAATTATACATTAGACTCTCTGAGTTATAACTTTAAAGCTCAGTGTTTTATTGTGTTTGAAATATAAAATGTTCAGAATGAGTGAACTAAGTTATCTCCATTTGAGACTGTAAAAGTTTTAAACATGAAATGTTCACTTTTCAGGGTTCCAATTAAATAAGGTGAAGTGGATATCCACAGTATCATTATAGGTTAGGAACATTATTCTTGTTCTACCAGTTTGACTAACACATAACTGATAAGCCGTTTTGATATGCCACGTGTTTTAGTTGACCAAATGTCAGCAAAACCAAAACTGAATGAATGCCATAAGACTGAAGTTAATTAGGAAATGATCCCCTGAGTACCATCTGGCCTATAGAATAATTAGTGATGTTAACACTTAGAGACACTGATGCAAAGCCAAAGGGCCACAAAGAGTTTCCTTCTGATAATTAGTGATGCACAGAGCTCCAAGGCTCTGGGATGTTTACAAGGTCACAGTCTCTTTATGTTCAAGTTATCTTCCAGATCCTCATACACAGCTTCATTTCTGTGTAGTGTACTCCTTTGAAAAATTAATCTCAAGTTGAAATTGTATTGTATGCAAGATACATAACATTATAAGTCAATATGCAGCTCATTATAAAATTATCATCGAGGTATTATTAACAACAGTTATTGATAGTTTCATCTATACATTCCAGCACCACTTACACACCCAGGGAACCCATTTACTCTGTCCAGGTCCCAAATTCCCCTTGCTTCCCCACAAAAAGCCCTTATTTCTGTGGTTCAGTCCTCCAGTTCTATTGCCTGCTTGTGTCCTTTCATTTCTCTTCTATGTTTGTCTTTTGTTGGTGGTGGTTTTTTGTTTGTTTGGGGGTCTTACCTGGAAGTTCTCAGGTGTTATTCCAGGAAGGCTTGGGGATAAGATGGGATGCTGGGGATCAAACCTGGGTCAGCTGTATGTAAGACAAGCACCTTCCTTGCTGTGCTATCACTCAGCCCTCTCTACTGTGTGTCTTAGGTTTCTCATATGAGACCATTCTCGGCTTGACCCTTTCCTTTCAATGCGCGTCATTTAACAGGATTCCCTCTACCTTCTGAATAAATTGCTTAGTTTTGTTCTTTCTTAAAGCTTTGATGCACCTCATTTATAAAAATATCTTGTTGCCATTTGCTACTATGCTCAGATAAGCTCAGTTTGCTCAAACATGCTCTGGGAATCCCCAGATCCCCTCTATGGGGTACTCACATCCAGCACTCAGCATGTGCCTTGAACTATTACTTGAGCCATATTCTGGTTCTTTAAAGATCTTTACCTATTTCCCCCCTCCAATAACTCATGATTCTAAACTTTAGCATTTGACAGATATGTTAACTTTTGTGCTATAGGCACAAAATCAACAGAATCTATCTTCATTAAAAAAGTAAATATAAAAACAATCATGTTTAATTATTTTAAAATGCTATTAAATATTAATGTAATCCATGCTTTCTTTTACTTATCAATTTTAGTTAGCACATATGTATGTCAACATATTTCACTCTAAAATGTATTCATGCACATATGATTTGCTAATAGGATACAATCCATGAATTATGAATCCCCTACCTCTCTCCTCCTCTTTATTTTAGTACTATTTTCAGTATTTTTCACTTGGTATTAATTTTACTAATTTATGTGCTAATTCAGTATTTAACTGTCTGTCATATGTCACACCTCTTAGATGGGCTGTAATTAAAAGTATACAACATTGAGATGGTTATCCATAAAAAAACCCTGTATATTGTTAAGGGGATGTGAATTGATGAAAACATAAATTGACAAAAATAGGTCAGAAATAAACATCCAGAAAATATTTAAAGAGCTACCATAAACTATTTAAATTCATCTTTCAAGGTATGAATAAAAAACAATTAAATCAGTTTCTTTTTTTTTCCTAATTTTTTTTATTTAAACACCTTGATTACATACATGATTGTGTTTGGGTTTCAGTCATGTAAAGAACACCACCCATCACCAGTGCAACATTCCCATCACCAATGTCCCAAGTCTCCCTCCTCCCCACCCAAACCCCGCCTGTACTCTAGACAGGCTCTCCATTTCCCTCATACATTCTCATTATTAGAAAAGTTCAAAATGTAGTTATTTCTCTAACTAAACTCATCACTCTTTGTGGTGAGCTTCCTGTGGTGAGCTGGAACTTCCAGCTCTTTTCTCTTTTGTGTCTGAAAATTATTATTGCAAGAATGTCTTTCATTTTTCTTAAAACCCATAGATGAGTGAGACCATTCTGCCTTTTTCTCTCTCTCTCTGACTTATTTCTAAATCAGTTTCTTAAAATTATCTATTTCCGTCCAACATTCCCCAGCACCACAAAAGACATTTTTAGGGTTACAAAACCCCTCCCAGATGCAAATAGTAGAACTTATTCCTAAAGGTGTTTTCTTATCTTTATCATACATGAAAAATGAAAGAATTGGCATATTTTAGAAACATGTTAAGATGTTTTAATATCTAGATGCATTTAAATAAGTTTTCATTGGCATATTAATGACTATCTTATTTCACATTTTAGCTAATTTTGATTATGTGATAGATAATTTACAACTACAGTTCTGTTGCCCTACTTTAGTCTCCAGATTAATACTACATAGCAGAAACTCTATGTCCTGTAACCAGTATCCTATATTCCCTTTTCTCTCAGTCTCCGAAAAATCACTGCTCCAGTTTTTAGCTTGGGATCCCACATATAATTACAACCATTCATTATTGTATTATTGTGACTTGTTTATTTTACTTAGCATAATGCCCTCTACCTTTACACATGTTAATGTAAAAGAGAGTTCTTTTTGATGGAAGAATCCTATTCAATTCTGCAGTTTTATGTTTGAAGTGAATACCAACAGAATGGATGTTCATCATACCCCAAACATGACCTATATCTCACATTTCCTTTATTTTTTTATCTGTTAATAGTACAACTATATTTCCATGAATGGAACTGTGAATAATATGTAAAGGAAATATATAATTTTAAGAAACTGATTTAATGTTTTTGGCTTAATGCCACGGAAGATGGATTTAAATAGTTCATGGTAGTTCCTAACTACCACTGTTTCAGTATAAATACTTGCATGTTATCTAATTTTATGTTTCACAGCAGCATTTCAACACTATTACTAAATGTTTCTCTAGCCAAGAAAACATGAAGTCTTATTGCATATCTTTGATAAATTTAGGTATAATTCAATAAATTAAGTATAAAAGATAGTCAAGTTTATGCGACTTGCATGCCGACCACACTATTTTGCAGTGTCTCCTTTATCAACATGGAGGACACTCTGGAAGAGAAAGTAATGAAAACAGCTTTCTGAAGACCAGAATCAGAATCATAATTCTTTCTGTGCCTTATTAGATTTTAGAAAGAGACATCATTTCACATTAATTAATTAAAGAGTATGTCTGGATAACTTACTTTGATTTTTCCTAATAGTTTTTATTGTATTTTAAGCTTCTGAGGGTCCTTCTTGATAGGTGGATTTATAAGTGAGAATCCTAATATGGATTTTTGTTGGTTTATGGGCCACACTGGTGGTGCTTAGGGTTTACTCTTGGTTCTGTACTCAGAAATCACTCCTGGCAGGCTCACGTGACCATATGGGATACCAGGAATCAAAACTGGTTTGCCACATACAAGGCGACATCCTACCTGTTATGCTATCACTCTGACCCTAACATGGATTTTCAGTTCCTTTCCTTGACAATTATTTCTGGACCATGTAAAATCTTTAATATGATCTACTTCAGTGAAAAGGTGGAGGTTGACTTCACAGTGCTGGGTATTTGCTTTCAAAGTTTGAGAACATTCATGACTATAATTAAAAATGTACTTTTGAGATTATAGAAAAAATGTACATTACCACCACAGAAATAGAGCAAATGTATTAAATCAATAGTTTCTAAATGTCAGTATGAATCTAATTCAATAGATTTTCGTATGGTTGTATGGATGGTTCCTGGTACATTCTCCACACCATTTCCAATTGGGCATACAAACCATTTGTATGTAGCCAAATCTGTTAATGTGAAGGTAGAGATAGAAATTGGTCTAGCAAACCAGACATGATTTCCAGGTTTAAATAGGAAGTTGGAACTCTTTCGTGAATTTATCTTTAAATCAAGATTCAAGCAAATTTCTCACAATCACAATGCTAAACGTCCTGAGGGGGACAAGGAAGAACTTTATTTAATCAAATCACAGCAAGCATGATATATTGGGTGAAAATATTTGTTTATTGAGAGTTGAGAGCAAGGACTGTGGTACCTTGATATTTCCTTTTTTCTTTATCTTTCTTTCTTTCTTTTTTTTTTTTTTTTTGCATTCCATTGAACAACTTGTGACATTAGAAATTCCTCTACTGAGACGGGGGGCCCTGTTGCCTGTGCATGTTTCTCACTCTTCTGTCTCCTGAACCTCTCCTGAGTGGGCCGAGAAGGGCCTAGAAAAATCGCCCAGGCCGGAAAGCCAAGGAAGACTGAGTGCGTGCGTGCAAACCGGCTATCAGAAGTGCCCTGGCAGAAAGGAAGATCCTTTGTCTGTGAAGTCAGCTGGTAGAAATCTGCCCATGCTGTGAGATTACCAACTGGGAGAAACTGGGGGACCTGTCGCCTGTGCGTTTTTCTCTACTCTTCTGTATCCTGAACCTCTCCTGAGAGCAAAATTGCTCTCCTAGAGGCTCCAGAAGATCAGGGCTGATCCACTTTGCTTCATTACGGGGTGCTATTCCTAACTAATGAACTCCACCATAACACACAGAAAAAAAAATCACACTACAAGCGTTACAATGGGGAAACCTCGCTGACAAATACCATGCACAGAGAATGAAGATGATAGCTGTGATGACCCAAAAAAATACCAACCATCTGAAAAATCTCTCAGATAAGAAGTTTAGAATAGAAATATGGATGACCCTCTTAGAAATCAAATAAAACATAGCTCTAGCTGAACAGAGAACAGACAGAAATCAGAAAACTCCAATCTAAAATAACAGATCTGGAAAACATGTTAGCTCAACTGAAAAACTCAATAGAAAGCCTCTCCAGCAGGGTAATAGCAACTAAGGACAGAATCAGTGAACTGGAAGATCAAATGCAGAACAACTCCATACAGCAGAAGAGATTGGATCATTTAAAGCAAATGATCATACAGTGGAAAAGTACTGAAAAAATGTGAACAGATGAAAATAGAAGTCTTTGAAAAACTCAACATAAACAACATAAAAATCATTGGCATACCAGGGGCCAAGGAAGAGGATTCCTGGGTAGAATCAACAGTCAAAAATATCATCACAGAGAAATGTCCAGAGCTAAAGACTGCATGCAATCAAATCCTGCATGCCCAAAGAGTACCATCTAAAAGAGACCTGAAAAAAAATCTATTTGTAGATGACATGATACTCTACTAAGAAAACCCTAAAGACTATCAAAAAGCTTCTAGAAACAATAGATTCATATAGAAATGTGGCAGGATACAAAATTAACACACAAAAATCAATGGCCATTTTGTACACCAATAATGATAAAGAAGAAATGGACATTAAGAAAACAATTCAATTTACATTAATGCCACACAAACTCAAATATCTTGGAGTCAATCTGACTGAAGACCTTAAGGATTTATACAAAGAAAACTATAAAAACCCTGCTCCAAGAAATAAGAAAGGACAAACGGAAATGAAAATACATACCCTGCTCATGGATTGACAGTATTACCATCATTAAAATGGCAATACTTCCCAAAGCATTGTACAGATTTAATGCAATCCCTCTAAATATACCCATAATATTCTTCAAAGAAGTGGATTAAACACTCCTGAAATTCATTTGGAACAATAAACACACTTAAATAGCTAAAGCACTCCTTGGGAAAAGAAATATGGAGGCATTACTTTCCCCAACTTTAAACTGTATTACAAAGCAATATTTATCAAAACAGCATGGTATTGTAATAAAGACAGATCCTCAGATCAGTGGAATAGGCTACTCAGAGAATGATCCCCAGAAATACAATCACCTATTTTTTTTTTAGTTTTTGGTTCACATCCAGCAGCACTCAGGGATTACTCCTGGCTCTATTTTCAGAAATTACTCATGGCAGGCGCAGGGGACCATATGGGATACTGAAATTTGAACCACTTACCTTCTGCATTCAAGGTAAACACCTTACCTCCATGCTATATCTCAAGCCCCACAATCTAATATCAAGGTATTTTATCCATTTGGATTTTACCTTTGTACATGGTGTTAGTGGGGGATCTTAGTTCACTTTTTTGCAAGTGACTACCCAGTTGTGCCAACACCGCTCGTTGAAGCTTTCCTTGCTCCATTTAGGAATTTTTTCTCATTTATCAAAAATTAGGTGATTGAAACCCAACTACAATCATATTTGTAATCAAGGTCTTTAAATGAAGATATTAATAAAAAAGAAAGTTCTCTGCTTATACTCATGTGGGACACATAAACATTAGGAATATGAGAATGCCTGTGTCTGTCCATCTAGAGTCAAAGAGAAGAAGCAGAAAAATGACCATGTACCAGTATTTTCTGCATTTAGAGATTTAGGACTTCAGCTGTAAAAATTAAGCAAAAGACATTCTTGTAAAACTACCATCACTTTACCAAAACTCATTTCTCAATTCAAAACACTAGTTCCTTTAAATAGGTCAGTACTTATTTTATAAACCATCATCTCTCTGTGCAAGGAGAAAATTTTGTAATGTACAGGAGAGCCCCAGGGTGGCTAGAGCAGCGCCTAACAGAGTTTAAGGAACCATGAAAGATTAAGAATCAAACTTGAGGGGCTAGAGCAGTGGCACAAGTGGTAGGGAGTTTTCCTTACCCAAGCTAGCCTAGGACAGACCAAGGTTTGATCCCCCAGCGTCCCATATGGTCCACCAGCCAGGAGCAATTTCTGAACGCATAGCCAGGAGTGACCCTGAGCGTCACAAGGTGTGGCCCCAAAAGCAAAATAAATAAATAAATAAATAAATAAATAAACAGAATCAAATTTGAGTCTAACATATGGATGACATATGCCTCAACAGGTCATGTGCTAAACTATCTCTCCAGCACTCAGAAATAAGATGACAGTAATATCCAATGCACTAACTCAGTGGCTTTTAACAGTGAAATCCACATATCTCCAATGTCCCAGTTGGTTCAAGTAGAGACATTGTGAAAGTTTTGTGTCTGTATGGTATTTAATTAAAATATTGTAAAATATTCTATATGTTTGTGTTAATATAGAAAGTGTACACCTATATGGACCTTTGTGTCTCTCTGTCTATTTTGGTGCAAATAAAATATTTGGGTGGGGGTGTCGAGGACATACCTGACTCTGCTCAGGGCTTCCTTCTGGCTTTGTGTTCAGGGATCACTCCTAGTGGGACTTGTTGAACTATATGGAGTACCAGGGATCAAACCTAGATTGAGCAAGTTAAATTCCCTACCTGCTGTAATATTGCTTTATGAATTTTAAAACCTGAAGAAAACCAAGTCATGCTGTCTAATTAGTGCTACCACTATGGCTGTTTTTAAGTAGTGAGTAAAAAGAGGCATCTATAAAATTCAATAATACATGGAGAGAGCTGACTGAAGAAGTTAATGCATAATGGACTATTAGACATCAAATAATTTACCTTTTTTAATTAAGATTCTGATCATCAAGATTCTGATAACTTCTAGCAGTGTGTCTCCTGCTGCGACCTTAATTCATCACATTTATATAATGATATATATCATGTTAGAAAAAGTCACTTTCTCCCAAACCTGTAATTAAAACTGCAGCTGAAATCAAAGTCGAACCATTTGTGCTTCTTTGGCAGAGAAATGTCAGTTTCTCTGAGAAACAGTAGCAGAAAGATCCCTTTGAAGAAATAAAGTGAACTAACTAGCCCCCTCTCCACCCCTGCAAATAACACTCACTGCATGCATTTCTGAGTTTTCTATACTTCACCCTTTTTGGAGAATACAACTATTAGCTTTACAGTAAGTTCTTTTTTAAATATTTTTATTTATTTGAACATCTTGATTACAAAAGATTGTGATTAGGTTTCAGTCATGTAAAGAACACCCCCCATCTCCAGTGCAGCATTCCCACCACCAATGTCCCAAATCTCCTTCCATCCCACCCCCCCCACCTGTACTCTAGACAGGTTTTCCAGTTTCCTCATTCATTCTTTTTTTTAATATATTTTTTAAGTAACATGATCATATTTGGGTTACAATCATAACCAGAACACTCCCCCTTCACCAGTGTAACATTACCCCCTTCCCCCTTCCCATCCCTTGCCTGTATTCAAGACAGGCATTCTACTACAATTGTTTTTAAGTTCAGTAAGTTGTATTTTTTTTCCTTAAAGAATAAAAGTAAAAAAAAAGTAAAGGTGTGATAGTAGCAAGTGATAGTAGCATTGTTTGCATAGGTCCAAAAAAATGGGGAAAATGGAAAAAAATCCTTGACCTGATTACTAAAAAGGCCTCACCTCAGTATTGGCATAAGATAGACTCTGAGTTCCAGGCAAACCATTCTATCCAACTCCAGTCATTCTCAAGGTCCCGGTGAAATTTTTCACACTTTAGCTGTTGTTGGTATCAGATTCTTATATTTAAAGACTCTGGATTCTGTGCATATCTTTTATTGATGTCAGGCAAGCCTAGGAACACCCACAAATTCCTCCAAGGGACCCACTTCACTGGTTTGCCCCACCATGTGGCCAGGCAAAGCCCTGGAGTACCAGAGGAAGGAGGTAGGGGGTGCTGGGGTGAACAGTAAGTTCTTACTAAAGCCTCAAGTTGTATGTCTCTGAACAAGTCTTAAATGTTAATATCACAGTAAAAATAAATGAATTTCATTATTTTTTGATAATAAAGCAGCCATTCACCCAGGTCTGATTTTTCTCCATGTAAAGTTACTGCATCTTGGTCTTGAAATGAATCAAATCTTCAAGACAAAAATAACACTGTAGGGGCTGGAGAGATAGCATGGAGGTAAGGCGTTTGCCTTTCATGCAGAAGGTCATTGGTTCGAATTTAGGCATCCCATAATGGTTCCCCGAGCCTCTCAGGAGCGATTTCTGAGCATGGAGCCAGGAGTAACCCCTGAGCGCTGTCAGGTGTGGCCCAAAAACCAAAAACAAACAAACAAACAAACAAACAAAAAACCCTGTAAAAACCAATGCTTCATTCTTTCAAATTGGTAGAAAAATTTCTCAACAAAATAGCATTTGTGGCAAGATGCACAATAACTGTCCTTGAGTTTTCATAACAGGTTTGGTCACAATTCCTTTTTTCTGACATGGATCTACAATCCATTATCTACATATGGTTGATTCCTATTTCAGCAGGAGATACAGGCTTGGGATTATAAAACCTCAGAAACTTGAGTACATAGACAATCAAAAAGTAAATTATTTGAGGTCATATTTTTATGTTCAATTCTCTAATAAATGACAAATATATAATATAAATTTTCATCCTAAATCAAATATTTTCATAGAAATCCTTAATAAATTGGTATGATTGGCTTTCTATATATTATCTCTAATAATAATAATCAATAGTGTTCTTGCACATTTAAATGACAATATCCCCCAAATACAAAAAAATATAAAAACTGGAGACTAGTCTCCTTTGGAAAAAGGAGATATATTTTATTACACCTTTGGTGATATTAAAAGAGTGACTATTCACTCACCTTTGAATATTAAGCAAGAAGACTTAACAAGTTATTGTAATTTTGTAATTGGAGAATTCTGTATGATTTATTATTAGAGAACAGACTATGGAATTATTAGCACCAAATGCTCTATCTTGATTTCTCCATTTTTACTTTACACCAGAAACAAATACTTTACAGCTACAAAGGCCATGCTGAGAGTGATGAATCTGACTTCTATAGCCAAGTAGGTTGCACTATATTATATGGATTTCTCAGTACAAGAAAGGTGAAATAGGCCATTTTTCTAACTACTGTAATAGGATTCTTTCATCACACTTCTTGTATAAGTTCCTGCTTCCTTGGAACAGTATGGGTACTTGGAAGCATGCTCCTTATTTTGGCTTGAGAATTCAAGAGCAGAATCCTTGGCAATAAAACACCATTAAGTAGCCAAAGCCAAGGGAGAGAGTAACATGGTCCAAAGTCAGATATCATCAGAATCTTGGAATCCTGCAGTGGATATTTGTCTTGCTACAAAATAATGTATCGACTATGCATAGGGCAAACTATGGTTTGCAGACTAAATACCATGCTATCACTTGATTTGAGTGTAGTTTCTCTCTCTTTCTCTCATTCTCTCTCTCTCTCTCTCTCTCTCACTCACTCACTAGTGGAACTTAGATCAAGAGTTTCTAAGACATCTTTTTCTTTTTCTTTCCTTCAAGTATTGGCTAGTTTCTTATTCTCACAGTCAAGCTCACTGGCAGAGAAATCACCTCCTGGTGTCTTCTGAAACTAGATGGCAAAATATTGCATGTGAACTCAGTTGCTATTTCTTAAAACAGCTATTTGGAGAAAATGACATAGAAACTGATAAAAGCATGTTAGCTTTTTTTGTACTGTCAGAAAAAAATATTCCTTAGAGGCAAATCAAGCTTTGTTATTCTCAGACTCATTGTAAAGCCCAAAGTGACATTGGGTAAAGAACTATTCAAATGAACTAACGTGCCTAACTTTGGGTTTATAAAATTTCTACAGTTTGAAAGGATAACTTGAAGGTCATGTAAATTAAACGTTATGTGATGAAATTATTTTAAAATAAACAGAGCAGGGAGAGAGTTCAAAGTGGGAGAAAATAGATCTAACATATTTGAGACTCCAAGATCTGTCCCAAGTGCCTATAGTTTTCCTGAGCACTTTGAGGATTGATCTAATAACCTCAACACAGATGAGACCAAAGAACCTTTATGCAGCCTTGCCCCAACATCCTCTATACTGCATGCTTATACTGCATGTTTATTTTTTTCAGAAGTCATGTGGATCCTGGGGGCAATTCAGAGAGCCCCAAATTTTTTAATTCTTTAGTTTATTTTTCTTTTGTGATTGGCAGTGGGGTGCACTCTCAGGATGTCCTCTGTAGATCCAAGGATCATTGCATTGTTACTCAGTCAATTAGGTAGGTTGTTAAAAACAAAGATTAAGATATTTGCAGCTGTTCTTTACATGACTGAAACCCAAACAAAATCATGTATGTAATCAAGGTGTTCAAATAAAAAAAAAGAAAAGAAAAAAAAAGAGATTTGCAGCTGGCAAGGCCCTGATTTCTAGCATCACCCTGGTCACCCCAGTGTTGCAGAGTCCCCTAAAACAAGCTGATGTTTGGGGACCTCCCAGGCTGCCTCTAATGACACTCGTGGACCTTGTGGTGCAGAGAGTGAAGTCAGATAGGCAAGACATGTATCTAAACATCTGTGCCTTCTCCCTAACTAGTCTCTACTGTAGTTCATTTTTAATGTAGATGCCAATAGTTTGTCAAGCATGAGCATTAATTAATGTGTAGCTAAATATATTCACTGCCTGATTTTTAACTTTTGGGAACATTTTTAATTCACTCTTTAGCAGAGCACTTGAGGGGATAGAGTAGTCACCTTTGTGGGTAGGCACTTTCCTTATGTAGTGCTGACCCAAGTTCTATCCCTGGCACTTAAAATTGTTCAGGCCCACCAGGAATGAGCCCTGACTGCAGAACCAAGAGCAAGCCCTAAATATTGCCATGTGTGGCCCCAAATTTAAAAAAAGAAACCAGGGCCCGGAGAGATAGCACAGTGGTGTTTGCCTTGCAAGCAGCCGATCCAGGACCAAAGGTGGTTGGTTCAAATCCCGGTGTCCCACATGGTCCCCCGTGCCTGCCAGGAGCTATTTCTGAGCAGACAGCCAGGAGTAACCCCTGAGCACCGCCGGGTGTGACCCAAAAACCAAAAAAATAAAAACTAAAAAAAAAATTAAAAAAATTAAAAAGAAACCAAAAACTGAAAGAAAAATACACATAACAAAGTACTCGAAAGAAGTTAATTGATAAATATGATATAAATGATAAATAGATACCTATTAATATAAATCAATTAATTAACCAATTGAATCCATCTATGAACACTTAACAGTGCTTCAATATGTTTCTAGACACAATATAGAAATGGATTCATCCCCATGACATCATTTGTTACAAATATGCAGTGAGTTGTAACTTTCCTCCTCTGCTCTTCTTTAGAATGGTCTGCCAGGATTCAGCCCCACCTTGTCTATAGTTCTGCCCAGAGTGGGCTTCTACACTAAAGTGAATGTTTTCCCCTGGGGTCCCTTTATATTCACATTCTTTCTTCTGAGAGCAAATGATTTACCTTCCACAAATTTCAGTTTGAAATATTCACGTAAAATCATCCTCAATTGAGTACAACTATCCACATTTCCCTATAGAGTTTCTCTGAGCCCATATTCACACACACATGCATGCACACACATATTTGCTTGCATTAAACTTAGATCAAATCAGTTCCACTATAAATTTCAGATGTCTACAGCAAATTCACCTTAGCCTCTGTATTTCCAACATTCTTTGCATATTCTGTCTTCTCTCCTGCTGATGTGATCTTTAAGATAACCCCCGACCCAATCTCGCTACAAGTACATTGACCATGTCCTCAATTGAATGTCAATAATTCTCTAAGTGGACATTTACTATTATTCATCTTATTTCCCTCTATTTCTTCTTATCTGATTTCTTTCTTGATACCAAGCACTCTATGACTCTCCTGTCAAAAATTTGTGATGATTTGCTTTGCTGGTTATCTCTTTATAGTGTGTTCTCTATGACATATGCTTTACCTCCACATTACAAAAATGAATAGGGCCCGGAGAGATAGCACAGCGGTGTTTGCCTTGCAAGCAGCCGATCCAGGACCAAAGGTGGTTGGTTCGAATCCCGGTGTCCCATATGGTCCCCCGTGCCTGCCAGGAGCTATTTCTGAGCAGACAGCCAGGAGTAACCCCTGAGCACTGCCGAGTGTGGCCCAAAAACCAAAAAAGAAAAAAAGAAAAAAAGAAAAAAAAATGAATAAAGCCCTCTTTTTCTATATTTTGTTCTTACTATCAATAGCACCAAATTCTTTGCTATCCTCTTTGACATATTTTTCTGTGTCCCATCTTAACATTTTATTTAACTTATGTTCTTGGAAATATCCTTAATGTAAGAAGTAAGATATAAAAATCCTAGCTACTCTAGTAATAAGATGTGACTGTTCTCAAGGAGAGTTTGTTAGACTGGAGTATCTGAGAAATTATTAATAATTATTGCACTAAATTTAGAAATACATCATTGGCTGTTTAATGACTGCCATGATAATCTTCACTGCAAATGATAAGCTCCTTGAAAATGAGTGTGATGTGTTAGATTTGTATATTACGTGACTCAATAAATATAAATGTCTAATCAATATTTTATGGGAAAAGTCAGACTGTACATACAGATATGCAAGTGTAAATACTTAGTTTCTAAGAACAACCCCTCATAGACTTCTGCAAAGCCTTAAAATATCACTTTTATGCACGCCTCTCTGCTCTAGAGTGAGTTGCCCTGAGGATACCCAGTTTGCAGAATTTCTGCTGACACAAGGCAGCTTTGTGATGAATATGCCATAACTGAGGAATGTAATGGGAATTATCTACTCTGGAAGTATTCTTCATTCATTAATAACCTTTCAAAAATAGCTTGAACTTTAGAAAATTCGAATATTATCACCACTAAGTAACCAAGGAAAGAACTGACATGTAAGAAGGTTAAGTAACAGTGTAGTTAATATCCAGTTCTATGTTTTACTCAATTAGAGGATGGAAATTAGGGCTGTACCTTTGCATATTGCTTCCTTCTGCCCCATCCATCACAGTGGCTCTCTGACAGGTGGTTTATTTCTTCCAGACAATAGGTCAGTTTTATAAGCTTCAGAAGAAAGATTGTGAAATTGTCAGTAGATAGGCCAAGTGGCATCCATGAGTTGCTGCAACAAAAGACAAACTTCATGGGTGCCCCAAAGATGGAAAAGATGAACAGGTCCTCAAGAGAACAATTATTTTCTATCTGGCCTAGCTTGTAAGACTATATGGACAAAGAGGACAGCTTGGTGTGTATAATAATGGTATGAATGGCCTAGTCTAGACTGACTTTCCAGGCCACCCAGCAAAAATACTGGCCTAGAGGAACCAAGTTATTTGACCAATTGAACTAGACCAAAACAATAGCTCTTAAAGCCTGTTATATAAAAGTCCTAAATATATGTTCCAGAAAGGAATAATGGCAAAAACTCACGAGATACAACCCAACAATCTCACCTATGCCCAACCACATCCTTGATTTTCTTTTGCTCTTAAAAACAGCCAAAGAGGGGCAAGAGAGATAGCACAGTGATAGGGCGTTTGCTTTGCACCCAGCAGATTCCGGACGGATGGTGGTTCGAATCCCAGCATCCAATATGATCAACCATGCCTGCCAGGAGTGATTTCTGAGCACAGAGCCAGGAGTAACCCCTGAGCACCACTGGGTGTGACCCAAAAAAAACAAACAAAACAGCCAAAGAATCTAAAACCTGTTACCATCACATTTTGGAAAAAAATTGACAGAAAAACGCATCATCATCTTGTTCCTTTTGAGACCTCCTTTATTTTCTTTAAGAAACCATTTTTCCCCAAGTCTCAACACCTGTTGTTGGTTTTTTTTTCCAGAAAATAGAAAAGATAGTATGTTCAAGTCCCTCATTCTGCTTATTTATGTATTTTTATTAAAATGGTTAAATAAAATTTTATTATTATAGTTTCAGTAACATGTGTTCAAAAGTATAAACATGTATTGATTTAATTTACAGTTATTCTCCCTCCCATGCTAATACTAATGCATTCAAGATCCTATCAACCTATTTTTGTGTCCTTTGTCATCTGACAGATTATTTACCCCACTCAAACTTTTAATGTTGGGATCTATGAGTTTTAAAACCTAAGAACATGAGTTTCTCTTGTTTTTATCTATTCATAAAACTTAAATGAGAGGAACCATTGGTATTTTTCATTTTACCCATTTTTAATCCAATAGCAATGGTCAGGAAGTTACTTTTGAAAGTGGCTATTAAAACATGTCTATCTTTTCAGAGGATTGATTGACAGTGTCACTAATTGAGAGAATCAAATCAAAGTTTGGGACTGTTTTCTAACAACTTTTATTTAATTTCTAAAACTTAAAATACTGTTTTTATTGCTGACTTTTAGAAGGTTTTTGAGAAATATTGTGATCTATTTTTCTTCGCCTTTCAGTTTTCTAAAAAGTTAATTAATTGCCTTACATTATAATAGTTTTTTTAAAAAGTTCTTTGTGATAGATATTTACTTTAATTTAAATTTTTAAAAGTAGTTTAATAATATAATTTACCTTAATTTTTGAGTTCTTTGTTATCTTCTAAAAAGATTTGCCCAAGGAAATCAGTACATTTCATCATTCTATTCCTGGTCCTATAGTAAAAACTGACTTCAAGTGAAAAAAAATAAAAACAGACAATTGATTTCTAAATCAATTAGAAAACAGTGGCTTGATTGCTTTAGAAGAGCGTTTTATTTTAGTTGCAGGTGGCATAACTCACTCTCTGATGAACATCACATTTAAGTGGGTATGAGCAGAGTAATTGGTCCTTAATTAACATCAATAATATGATGAACTTGCAAACTTGCTATTTTGTAGCACCTAGATTGCATGTGTTTTTCTGAATTTTGCTGCTGTTTGTTTGTAATTCAAGTATTTTTGCATAAAGCTTTTGCCATTTAATTTCCATAGACTATAGGAGCTCCATTTGTTTTATAATTTATTGCATCCTTTTGTTATTTTTCTTATCTTTTGAGAGAAAGGACTAACTTTTTTTTTTTCAAATGATGAGTAGTACTTTGGTCATTTCAATGTTATTTGTTCAGCATTTAAACCTTAGCAATGTATTCCACATTAGTCTCTGGTCTGGAAGGAAAGGAGCATGATTGGATTCAAATTCATGGTCCTCTCTTCATGCCTTCTGAGATACTGGTCTCACATATTAACTTAATGGAGTCTAGTGCAATAGTGTCTATTTTATAACATGTAACAGATCTTTAAAGCAATATCTGCATCTGTGAATTATAGAGTTGCAAAGTTATTTATGGTTAAATTTCAGGCATATAATATTTCAATACCAATCCCTTCTCCAGTGTCTCTTCTCACCAATCTCCCCAGTTTTTCTCCTCTACCCCTAAACCCTCCCAACATCAGCTGCCCTCTTGGCAGGCTATATTCCTATTTCTATTTTCTTCCTTTTTTTTGTTTCTGTTTTAGGCACAGTGCTGTTACTGATGTGGTATCATGAATGTCACAATACTTCCTTTCAGTACCTACTCATGGTCCCAAATGACTACTTTTCTCTGTCATTGCCATTGTGGTTCCTTTTCTAAAATATTCTATTTTTCCCCACAGCAACAGTGGCAAAATTTCTACAAATGACCAGTTTTTCTACTATTGTAACATTTATTTTAAAATACCTCTATCACTTTTACATAAGTATATTAATGAGAAATATGATCTGACTTCCCTTCTAGAGGCTTATTTCCAAAGAAGTCTCCTAAGCTACTGAATACATATTTCTCTTAAAAACAAGAGCCTTCTGTTTCAGGAATCATTTTAAATGTTACAAATAAAAGGTTACTATTTTCTAAAACAACATTTCTCAATATGTGTGAAAATCTATTGGAAGATACTTGTCTAGACCTAAAAATACCATTATAGGAACTCTAGATTATTTCAGTACATGAAACTCTTAACTAAAAAATCTATCATAAAAAAGATTACTTCCCCTTAAAATGGCTGTCAGAAAATATTGTCAACCCATTATGCTGTCAAGATTATGTTCAGGAGCTGTTGTTTTGTCAATTTGTCTACATGCATCCTATATCCTCTTGCCCTGGAGACATAATTTCATGATCTCTTTCTGTGATTTACTGTTTTCTGTTGTTTTCCTTTATTTTTATTATAACAAGATTAATTACTTTTATCTCTTACTTCCAAAGCTTCCATTAGAAACAAATACGGACTTATATTTTTTGACTCTTCCCAGAACTCTGAAGTATGCACAACTCTTTGGTACATGAAGTATTGATGTTGAAGAGTAAATGGAAGGAACAGGTGCATACCAGGTTTTGTTTCAGTGTTTTAGTTTGTGCAATAGTTAGGATATGGAATCAACTCAGGAATAAGTCAATGGATGACTAGATAGATAATGGGCATACATATACCACAGTGAAGTGCTATTTATGCCACTCTAAGAAATGATGAAATCATGCAATGTGTTGTGACTTGGATTAAACTGGAGAAAATCATGTTGAGTGAAGTAAATCACAAGATGTAAGTCAAATACCACATGATCTTACTTGCCTATAATAAGATGGCAAAGGGACACAAGGTGCCAAAGTGGGGACAAAAGCATGGCCCTTGCAATAAAATGGTGAAGGAATGAGAAATGAAAGCATGCAGTCAGAAGAGGTGGGTACAGGGTAATAGGGGGAAGGGTTATTGGCTTATAAACATTGAATTGTGGTGAAGATTAGTGGTGAGAGAATTGGTAAGAATTTTGCCTTGCATGTGGCTGACCTAGGTAGTTCCCAAAGCTGGTCAGAAGTAATTCTGAGCACAGAGCCAGGAGTAACCCCTAAGTGTCTCTGGGTCTGCCCCTCCCCACAAAAACAAACAAGCAAATAAATGTGATGTTTAGTATATTTATAAAAAAACCCACAGCATCAATATTAAAGCATGAGACATAAACTACAATAATTAATATAAAAACAGTTTTTGCCTGTTAAGGATTCAGTTTTGGTGGAAGGAAGAAATTGTCACAAGTTTTTGGTTTGGCACAGGAACATTTTATGCTTAAATTTCTAGTATGGACCTAATTGCAAATAATGGAACCTAATGACAATATGGAAGCAACTGTAACTTGTATTAATAAAAATGTCAAATATATTTGTGACTGATTTAAGTGAATTTCCAGTCATCTAGACTCACACCACTGTTCCATGATAAAATGAGAAGCTACACACTATGTAAGCAGTAGGGCACAGTCAAAATTCCTGCCACTAAGGTCAATTCTGCTCATTTTTTTTTTGTTTTTGTTTTTGTTTTTCTTTAGTTTGTTACTTTTTTTTTTTTTGAGCCACACCTGGCACTGAAAAAGGATTACCCCTGCCTCTGTCCTCAGGAATTATGCCTAGCAGGTTCAGGGAACTATATAGGATGCTGGGAATTGAACACAGATCTACTTTGGGCCTATCATTCTGGCCCTGATTCTGCTTATTTGGTCTCTATTTTTAAAATGATTAAAGCCCTCATATATGTACAAGAACTCTAAAAATGATGACAATAATTTTTATAAATAGCTCATTTTAGTAATTCATTTTCATTTAAAAGATTGAGATTTCAGCTGCAGAGACAGCTGAATGGCTGACTATGGGTTTTGCATGTAGGATACTTGGGTTTGATGCCCAGTACCTTCAATTCCCTAAGCACTTCTGAGTGAGTGAGAAAGGGACAAAGAGGGAAGGAGAGATAGAGACAACAAAGGAGACAGAGAGACAAAGAAACAGAGAGATCAAAATTGCATCCCAAAAGATATTCTGTATTTATGAACAGCTATAACATGCATAAGATTTCAACATCAGCTACCAAGCAACCAAATGCCATTAATGACAATCTTTGCAAATCTCTTCATTAAATGGAATAAGCCACTGTATTCCTCCATGATATGCAGACTGGAGTGCTTCATTGAATTTTCTTTTACTCATTCTGTTGTCCTATCTGTTTCAGTAGCAGCAGCAGAAGATACACTAATCCATGAGTAAAATGTGTATAAATTCAGAAAACCAGGCCTTAGAGCTGTAAATAAACCTTGAATTTATAAAATAATTACTGCCAGGCTAAAATGAGCAACAAAAATAATGTACTTTTCTCTGCTTGTGCATCTCAGACACACAATTATCTAAATTCTGAATAAGATTTGTAATTAGCTCAGATAGTAAAATTTATAGGGTGAAAATTATAAGTATAATTCTATTATTTTTCTTCATACAAGATTATTATTTTATTTATTCAAGTTCTCATATCACAAGCACTGAGCCAATGCAGGCTTTGATTTTTAAGTGCCCAAATTTCACACATTTAGGTAGCTAAAAATGGTATATTGTGGCCTTTACATTTTCTAAAGCCTGGAATCTAGAGTTGTAGGTCTTTGTAATCCTTCTGGATTTCTGACAGGTTGTCAGCACTTTTCTGAGGTTGAGGGATCTCAACATCTTTCAGTTTCTGGTTGAAAATCTGATAACACTCAATATACATGTGGAGAGCTCAGGGAGAGTTTATTCTCATTACATACATCCTCTTCACCATGGTTGACACTGCATAAATCCTGGAAAGATTTTTGAACATGGTTTCAGTGAGATCCACCACACTTAATTAAGTAGCCCAGTTGGTTTATCCTTTCAGCTTGATGATGTTGTAGATACTTTCAAGCACCATCTCATGTACTTTCTTCCCATTTCCACTGTCTTATCCAGTTCCCAGACCTGGGTTCAGTTCCTTTAGAGACATGCCTGCAAAATTTGACTACACAAGGCCACACTCAAGTTACCATGTGTGTTCAGAATCCATTTATGTCAGCAAATATTATGAATATTAAACTTTTCAGTCATACAATAGTGAAATCTACTAGAATCCAGATTATACCCACTTTCAGTCATATGTTGCTTGGGCAGTGATCTTAATTTCCAGTAACATATACTATATGATCGTCTGGGTTAGAGACCACAATGATGATGCAGTCATGGCTGTTCTAGACAACATAAGGTGTAACAAATCAACTTGAGACTTTGACATTCCTCTGTACCTGGTTAACTCAGCTCTCCCCTCTGCCAGTGGACTCTGGCAGTTATCTCCATAATATTATATTTGGCAAACACAGAATAATCATAGCCAGCCACAGTTTTTTAAGTCCAAAGAAACGGGTCTCATGCTACAAATCTATATTTCTTCTTTGAGTTTCTCTTTTACTAGGAAAAGTGCACCTGCCAGAGACTTTGCCAGAACACTGAGGCCACCCCAACTTTCCCAACACCTATGGGTTTATTATTAAATATTATATTTATTATTACTATTATTAAATATTAATCAGTATTATTAAATAAGAGATCTTATTATTTGGGGTTGAATGATGGATTCAATGAGCATTTACTTACAGGCTGCCATGATGCACAGTGAAAAGAAGTAAGACTGGGCCTTCTTGGGAGTATTTGCCATGGAAGACAATCAAATATGCTTAAATTCTGGTTCCTGACATCTTGCGATCATGATAATAAATTACATAGGCTCTTATGATTGAGGCTCTCCGGAGATCAAAGTGTTTCCTGGGAAGCTGAATATTGCCTTTCAGTTGAATTGGAGCACCTCTCAGTCCTTTTGTTGTCCTAGTCAAAGAGGGGACTAGTTTTTTTTTTTAATATTGATGGAGGAAAATGCAAAATTCAACCCTGAAAGGGTGATTCAAAACAGTAGGAAAAGGGAGAGACCGGGTATATTGTGGTGAGAAATAAAGCCTGTTTAAAATTACTAAACTGTTTTTGTGCAGCCTATAAAATTTAAAATGTTTGATGTGAATAAATTTTGAAGTATGTTATTGAGATGAGTCATAATTTGTTAATCTTGGGGCCAGAAGTTGGTGCAATCTGTAAGGCGTCTGCCTTGCAAGCACCTCCCTAGGACGGACCTCAGTTCGATCACCTGGTGTCCCATATGGTCCTCGCAAGCCAGGAGTAACCCCTGATAGTCACCAGGTGTGGCCAAAGAACCAAAAAAAAAATTTAATTCTTATTTGGTCAATGTTAATAGTGACAAAAAAGGACATGTAGGGAAGTCCTGAAGCTATGGAGTAGTGGTGGCCTGGATTTAGGTACTGAGGGAGGAGAAATAAATCTCTCAAGGTTCTTTCACAAGCAACAGCCATGATACCTTGACTCTTTTTTTCTAAGGCAGAACACAATAGTATATTGCACTGCCCCACATTCCCACCTGGGACTCTTACAGCTGGCAGTCTTTGATTAGATCTCCCCAGAACTTTCTTGGAAGTCTGCTCTGGGAGTTACTAGGCAATATGGACTTCTTTTTCTTCATAAAGACTTGTCTAATACTTTCCTTGATTTTTCATATCCATTTTTTACCTTTGCAGCAAAGCCAACAGCATATTTTTTGTCTATAGCTAAATCATTTAATGAGCGGCGTGTTTACAATTCCCTAGTCTCTGGATTAGATTTTCTGCTTTATAAATCTTTCCATTTTATTATAGGTCCTTTCCTTGGGAAAATTTAGTATATTTTAAAGAGGACTATATGCAGAACTTATTGGAAGGAAGAATATATATCTTTCTAGACACAGAAAGTAAATATAAAAGACCTATTTTTAAAGATAGATAGATGCTCCCAATCCAATAAACTATCAGCTTTAATAAGAAAATAAGAACTGATTATTTTGTTAACTACATGAAACACCTGATTTTTATAATTCAATATATCTTTAAATATTCATATCAAATCCCATCTCTCAAATCTCAAAAAGCTTCAAAATTTCTGTTTGTTTATAATATAGTTAATTTGATGATAAAGCTATAACTTTTTAAATTTTGGTTGACAACACCTGGTACATGGGATTTACTCCTGACTCTATACTTAGGGGTCACTTTTGGTTAGCATAGGGTGCCATATTGGATGTTGAAATAGAACCTGTCTCAGCCTCATGCAAGTCATGCACTCTACCTACTGTACTTTTTTTCTAGCAACCTCCCAGACAGTGCAATAATCAGCAAGCACTGAATCAGCAACCTTAAAAAGGTCATTGATACAGAGAGTAACCAAGGTCTCTGATTGGGGAAAAGTCAACTCCACTTACTAAAGAAAGTTTACCCTGGTGTTCATGGCAAAAAGCAGCTCCTACTGGTCTATTTGGACTGCCATTCTACCTCATGATGGATGTTTCTTCTATAACATAAACTTAACTTTCTGAAGGCAGTGACTTCATTACACTGTGTTTTTGCCCCCAAGATAGTATAAAGCTGAACACATAACAAGCAACTCTTCTTTTTTTTAGAAATATGCAAATAAGCAATTATGTTAGAAATAACATTCTAAAACACCTTGAAAAAAATCACTTGCCAAAGTCATTAAACTCTATTCCTGGTCCATGTAAACAAGTAACTCATCTATATACACATAATAATAAAAATTTATAAAAACTTCTTAGATATATAATAGATGTATATAAAATAATATAGCTATAACATATATAAATTATAATATTAGATATAATAAAATGTATAGAAGCAATATATATTTATTGTATATAAATATATATCATAAATTTGTGTAATATATATCTTTGGCCCATACAAGTCTGTATTTATATTATAATTGAGATATATATTAATGCAAAATAACAGCTATGCCTTTCCCACAATATCAACCATAAGATTGACTTTTCCCAAAGAAATTGTATAAAAATGCAAAGTTTCTTTGGTATTTGCCTTATGGAAAACAATCTCTGGTTTGCTGTCATGAAAAATGATGTTCATAGATTCTTTGGAGGTCACATGGCTTCAGCATTTCTTGTTTCATTTTAAATTTGGGAGCTAAATGTGCTTCTTGTCACCTTCAATTTGACATTTCACAAGCTCCAGAAATGTAAGTCAGGTAGGAAAACGTGTTCCAGATTGTGTTTTCCCTTCTAGCTGACTACCAGTGATCTTAAGAGTCAACAATGTCAGATTTCAGTTTTGTCGTTCACGAAACTACCATGCTGTGGATTGAAAAGCCAATCTCAGCAGCTTTTATTGTTCTCTAAATCTTTTCCTCTGTGATGATTAAAAGGGGAAAAATACTTGATTTGCTTGACAGCTGGTTTGATTTTACCTCTGTTTAAACAGAATACTTTAAACTCATTTAACTGGGTAGATGTAGCGATTGACTGCCCAGTGCAATATGTACCAAGGAAGCAGGTGCTCCCTTCTCCTGAGTAGCTTTCAGCCTTTATTTGGAGGTTGGTTTTCTTTTGTATGAAATGTATGCCAGGAGATGTCAGTTGATACACAAATGAATGACGCAAATGTCCTATTGTGAAGAATTTCCAAAGTCCCCAGAGTGGGGTAAGTATTTCATTCTAGTGTTGATTGTATAAAAAATTTAAGAATTTGAGGACTATGAATGTGAAACAGCAGAAGAGTATTTGTTTTACACTGAAGAGACTCTGAGTTCCATTCCTACCACTGTATGGTGGGAAGGGAAGTGAAAGGAAGGAAAGAGGAGGGAGAAGTAGAGGAGGGGGAAGGGCAGGGGAGGGGAGGAAGGAAAGGAAGGAAGAAAGGAAGACTGGAAGGAAGGAAGGAAGGAAGGAAGGAAGGAAGGAAGGAAGGAAGGAAGGAAGGAAGGAAGGAAGGAAGGAAGGAAGGAAGGAAGGAAGGAAGGAAGGAAGGAAGGAAGGAAGGAAGGAAGGAAGGAAGAGAAGGAGGGAGAAAAGGAGGAAGGAAGGAAGGAAGGAAGGAAGGAAGGAAGGAAGGAAGGAAGGAAGGAAGGAAGGAAGGAAGGAAGGAAGGAAGGAAGGGAAGAAGGAAGGGAGGGAGGGAGGGAGGGAGGGAGGGAGGAAGGGAAGGAGGAAGGGAGGGAGGAAGAAGGGATGGAGGAAGGAAGGAAATAAGCTGAAATAAACTTCTACATTAGAATAGAAAGCTTTGTCTTTGTGATTCACTGAAGTCTAGATGGTAAATTCTTCAAATTGAAATGAATTTGATTCCAGCCCCCATTTAAAAATTCTACTTCTTATGTTTGTGGCAATATTCAGAAAGAGCACACAACAGAAATAAGAAATAGGGCATCCTTTCTAAAAGCAGCTCTTTCATTGAAATTAGTACTTATTGAAGTACAGGTAGACTAATGATTATAAGAACTTCCAAACTATTTCAAAGTCATCAGTATTAAAATGGAAAAAAATTGAAGGTAAGCTTAATTCTCAAAATAAGATTATTTTTAAGATGAAGTGAGACAATTAGCCATTGCCAGTAAGCCCACCAAGGAAATAAGCAGAGTAAACAGAGGAAGACTAGACCAGCAGACTGTCATCTCAGAGTTTGCCATTAATCTGAGACTGGAAAGAAGCAATGGAAAACTATAAAAGAAAGATGGCACACTAGCTGGCTAATGATGGAAAATGAGTTAGCAGGCATTGTACTCAAAAGTAATCAGTATTTATCAAGAAAACCACTTGCTTTAAAAGGATCAGAGCATTTTTTGCTAAGAGAGTGTCCTTCCTAATTGTAGTCAATGGGAAGTTTCTTTATAAACATGACAAAAAAGAATCTTAAAATATGGTAATAAAATCTATAAAAATTCTGTCTCAGAATTGAAGTTTTTGGTTGACTTTCATTTGGAAATTTTTAACTAGCTTAGGCCCATTGTCAAGAATTATATAATCTTCAGGGGCCTCAAAGCTTGCTCTTGCTACAATGTGGTCCAGGGTGAGAAGAAACTCTTCACAACTAGTCCTATTTATATATCACTGATACTCTATTGTTTAACCTCATACACAAAATAAAAACACGGTGATTATTAGACACGACTTTCTGACATAAATTATTCCCTATATTGTGGGGAGAAAGACCAGGAAATAAAGGGATTTCTGCAAACTGGCCTTGAATATAAAAGAAAGTCTCTGTTTAGAGACTTGTATCCCTTCTGTTATGAGTGCAAGAAAAAATCATCCAGGTCAAACAACCTGTTTAGGATAATAGTGCCACAAGCATTGCAACTGTTATCTTTACATACTTCCTGATTTAATGATGCAATGTGCATTGCTATGCTATCTTTACATGCTTCTTGATTTAATGATGCCATGGGCATTACCATGCAATCTTTACATGCTTCCTGATTTAATGATGCTATGGGCATTGTAACTGCTATATTTGCATACCACCCAAATCAATGATGCCAGGTATCTTGTGACTGTTGTTTCTACATACCGTCTTGTTGCTGTAATCTCTAAACTGTGTTACCCACGTTCTGTTTCCTTCCTAAACTTTACCCTTAAAAGTCTTGTCCTTCTTCCCTTCAATAAATGAAGTCCATTGCTCTCACAATGCTTCCCTGTTAGTGGTCTGTGGCTCACAGCTTCCCTCTTTCTCTAGCCCTGCCTTGAGGCCACAGCTGAGGAGACCCTTACGCGCCCTTGCATCAACCTCTTCAGAGGGCCTGGTATCAGAACCCTACACTATATTACTTAAGAAGGCATGGATTTGAGAAAGAACTTCTCTAGAAATGGTATCGAGACATCTCAACATTCATACGCAATTGTTTCTATTGTTCTTCAAGCAAGCAATGTACCTTTACTGGATGCATGGCTGTGTTTCTTTTCTGAGAACAGCAGCAACACTCAGCATTACCATCCAGAAAAAGGGTGTCTTGTTTTAGGATAAATTAAGTTCTAAATATTTTTGACTACTGAATGATAGAAAGTAGTAAATATAATTTATGTAGAAAAAAATAAAAAATAAACAAGGATACTAAAACAAAAATAAACATTAACTCACAAGATAAAATATATTATAGGTGGAATAAAAATCATGAAAAGCAATGTGATTCTTATCATATTCTTTGTTTTGTTTTGGGTCCACACCCAGCGGCACTCAGGGCTTACTAATGACACTGCATTCAGAAATCATTCCTGGCAGACTCAGGAGACTATATGGAATACTGGGGATTGAACCTGGGTCAGCTGGGTGCAAGGCCCATGCCTTACACACTATGCTATCACTCTGGTGCCTCATATTCTTATTATTCTATAACTTTTCAGTCGTTTATTATCCATGGGCATGTTTCATAAAACATTACCATATTTTAGAAAATCTTTTTTACTAGTATAACAGGATTTAAAATACCACTATCTTATTTCTCACACATTCATTTTAACACCACACTCACTACCAAGGAGTTCACTTCTCTCCAACAGTATCCCCAAAACCTCTCTCATGTAATTTCAGTTCTAATGAGAAAATATTTTATTTTGATTACTTTGACCATTTGTTGTTCCCTTATTATGTTTCTTTTATCTAACATATGGAGATATTCTCTTCTCTCTTTTTCCTTTTATTTGTGGAGGTGATGATGCTTACTCGCATATGAAATAATTAGAGCTAATATTCTGGGATTCAACAAAATCATAAATGAATGATAAATTGATCAAGTAAAATTTTTCAATAATTGTGTTTTTGTTAGGCACATATATTTGAACATTATATTAATTATGTGCTAATATGTAAAATAACCCCATACACTGTATCTCCAAGCCCAGGTGAACAAAACTGAATCAGGGTCATGCATGAAATAATCCAAATCAGGCTGAGGGCAAAATACATGTAGTCTGGCAGTCTTCTACCTTGTATAGAAAGTCTGCTGCTTGCCAGAACTATAGTTTTTTATTGAATATAGAGACCACCCCAAGGTGGTGCAGCTATTCTGAGACTGTCCTGCCCAGGATTATAAGACAATCTTGGTTTTGGGTGAAACCAAATCATAAAGGAATAGATATAAATAAACTAGGAATAAACTTTGTTTTAGGTGAAATAAGGTGTAACAACACTGATACATTTTAAGATTTACATGACATACTAAAATTCTACAAATGTAAAATTTAGTAAGAGTGATGAGAATAAAGAAAAATATATAGGCTTATTAAAGAATGTCTTATCATAGAAATAAGAATATTGGCTTTGTGTTAGAAAATATATTGTAGCTATTTATGTGTCTGCATCCACTAAGTAGTGGAAATCATTAAATACCCTGAGGAACATGAAGGTAAATTTGATGTTAAAGAAATTATAGGTAAGAATTTCCCTGGGGGGCCGGCGAGGTGGCGCTAGAGGTAAGGTGTCTGTCTTACAAGTGCTAGCCAAGGAAGGACCGCAGTTTGATCCCCCAGTGTCCCATATGGTCCCCCCAAGTCAGGGGCAATTTCTGAGCGCTTAGCCAGGAGTAACCCCTGAGCATCAAACGGGTATGGCCCGAACCCCCCCCAAAAAATGAATTTCCCTGGGTTACTAAAAACAGGCAATCATATACATGAACCATGGAGAATCTCTGTAAAAATAAACTCAACTAACTCAACTAGGGAAGACATCATGTACTCTAAAGTAAAAAATTTTAAACATAGAGACCAGAAATTAAAAGTAGAAAGATTAAAATAAAATATATTACAATAGTCAGAGTGATAGTACCCATAATAGGACATCTGTCTTGCTCAATCTTAACATAGGGTCAATCCCCAGCATCTATATGGTCCCTTGAGCCTGCAAAGTGACATCTGTGTGCAGAGTCAGGAGTCAGTTCTGAACACAGATGATTGTGACACAAAGAAATAAAGTAAAACAAACAAATATAAAGGATCCAACATACAAGAGAAAACTTATAGGATTCAAAGTACATCTATCAAGTGAGACTCTCTGAACCAGAAAAAATGGGAAGGAATAGCACAAAAACTCAATAAAATGGAAATGTCAAGAATAACCTACTGTATTTATAACCTTCTTTCTCCTATAAGCTCATAAATTCCTTGATGAAATTGTAATACATACAACTAGGGATCAAACACAAACCTACCTCATGCAAAGCTTATATTCCGGCATGTGGGTAGAACTGTCTACATCACAATTCAAGTATCTAAGTCCTGTTGCCAAAGTAGTAAAGGTTCTTAACTTAGTAACTAAGCTTATTAAGGTTAACTTAGTTACTTAGGTTACTAAGTGTTTTTAGAATCAGGATTTAACAACACAATGCATCACATTCTATTCCATGATGTTGATATGAAATCCATGATTGAGAGATCAGAAATGAAGGCTTGTCTGATAAGGCTTGTCTAAGTAGTCTGGATCATAATATCAGTGTTTGCACTGCTTCCCTGCGTTTGTGAAAAAGGATCAAGGAATGCCTTCACACCCAGTGAGCTATGTTTTAGGACAAGAGTCCTCTGCTTAAGAAAGACAAATTGTTTCTAATCAGCAATAAAGATGCATGACCTTCATTCACTGGAGAGAAGCATTATTTTTTAACACTGGATGACAAACAAGTGTGCCCTTGAACCCCGTGACAAAACTCGTTTCCAAGACTGTTGGCTCTACAGATATCTTTGAAAGGGACAGTCCAAAAGAGAAGCTGCTAAAGCCTTTGCCAATAAGAAGTGCAGACACTGAAGACGGACATGGACAATGACCTTCCAAATACATAATCTTGGAAATTTCTCTAAACTTTATGTAACATCCTGCCAGAGCCTTTTCCAAAGAATCTCATACTCTGTAGTGCAATTTCTTTATTGTGCTTACATGCCATTTAAAATTCGCAGCCATCTGACTTACAGCTTTTTCACCTACAGCTACCATTCATAAAAATCCCCTATATTAAAACCTCCTGACAGAGGGGTTCTTAATAAATATTTTTGTTAAAAAAATACAATAAGTATAAATTCTCCAAAAGGGGAAAATTAATAACAATTTTAAAAGGAAACAAATTCCAGGTTACTAATGAGACATTGGAACTAGAAATTGTGTCTAGTCTCAATAAAATTAATTTTAGTCGGATTTTCTACTAAAACATGTCTGGTGAATGATAAGCAACATTTTCAATCTCTTTTGATTCTGAGTATATTAGCTAGGACTATGTTCAAGGAATATGTTCATGACTTCCCAGCAAAATTTAACTTCAAATAGGCACCCTAATAAATGTGTAGAGGATGACTTCTCCAAGTTTCTCATGTCTTAGTCAAATTTTCATAATAAAATCAGTTCTTTCAAGTTAATGACTAAAAAGAGAGCCTGAGAAAAGTATATGTGCTTTGAAACTCCCCCATGGGGATATCAGACCACATGCTAGTGAGGTAAGGAAGAGCTCATTCCTGAAAAGTTTTAAATAAAAAAAAAGTGACTTGATGAGGGTCACGAACTTCATTTATTTCTTCTTCTTTTTTAAAAAACAACTCAGCTAAAATAAAAAGGCAGCCAATACAATATCATTTCAAATTATAATAATTTTTAGTTGACATAATTTACTGCCAAATTTGAGTGGACATACTCCCCATAGATGTATATAAACTGAACCAAATATTTATAACTCAAAGTTGACCAGTAGATGTGGCCAGTTTTAAATATAATTAATTGAATTTTCTGTAATTACCCCAAATAATCTATTTTTGTTGTAGTTGTGTCATTTTGGGACCAAACTCTTAGGGCCACACTCAATTTACTCCTGACTCTGACATACAAGGTCAGCCCTGGAGGTAAAAAAGTGACTATAGGCCATGATGGGCATAAAATACTGGTTGACAGTATGAAACTCAAGTGCCTTACCCACTCTATTATCTCTCCAGCTCAGTAGTTTCTTGATCCATGGCATTTGTCTGAATGTCATCTTCATGATGCTCTAAACAAGAGAAATGAGTTAGGTCTTCTGGAAAGTGAATTTCAAGTTCCATTGGCTTTTGGAGTGCATGTCACTTGAGGATTTAGGAATGAGACCATGACTTTGGTATTTAGTGATATGACCATGCTCTTCTCTTTGAACCTGGAACTCAACTCTCTGTAACTTCTGCGACCTCAGATCATTTCTGGCTTTGTGTGTTTGTACATCACAATGAAGCAATTTTGACTAAATTTCAATATTAAAGAAGTGTGTAAGAATGATGTCCAGGAGGGAACAACACAGATAATCATGTGAGAGCACCACATAAAGTGCAGTATGGCCATGCAATAGGAGAATAACTCAACTTGTTGAATTGCTATATTAGGCTCACAAAAATACTCTTGTCTGTCACAACTGTACTGCATATTTGCATTTAAATATATGACTTAGAGCTGGATTATGTTGATGAACTTCCCACTCAAAACTCATAACTTATACTGACAGATAAAAGGAGTTGTGTGACTGTTAGAAATTATGGCCTAACTCACAGATATCATTGGGCATAGATTTGTGGGATGTGCTACTGGTCTGACTTCTATGCTATATTAAATAATGTAGGCAAAATTTTTGAGAGAGAAATGCTGATAACAGAATGTGAGAACTGAAATGGGTTCAATCTGGATGAATGATTTACCAAATGGCCATACTATGCTTATGGTCCTCTTAATATTTCATTATTCCATATGATAGTGTTAGTGAAAAATGTACATATGTAACTATAGAAATCACATAAAGACACAACATGTGACATTGTGAAATAACATAACTACATTGAACATTATATAAAACAATATGCATCTATACAGTTTAAAACAGAGGATAAAAATAACTGGATATTGAAGTCAGATTTTCATGCACGTTAAACATGTGCTTTATAACTTGAATCATAAAACTATTTTTGTTATGATCTGAATTCATACACATTAATTTGTTTTAGATCTGATTCTGCTCAGATTATCACCCTGGTGTTGTTTTTTTTTATGTGGATCACTATTGATAAAGAAAAAGTCAATAGAATTGACCAGAGGAATCAAATTCTTTCTAATTTTGCTTCATTATTTGCTCAATATAATACAGTTGTTTTTCTCAAATAAGCAGACAAAAATAATTCATGGAAATATAAACAATTCTGCATCACTCAATTATTATTATTATTATTATGCTTAATGTGTGGAATTTCATTGAGAGGTTCTTGGTAAGGAGGATTAGTAACCTATTTTAAAAAATAAAAAAATTTTAATTTTATGACAGTCACTTTTAGTGACATAGTCATCTAGAAAAAGAATTTAAATAAGTCTGATAGTGTGAGAATTAATCAAAATGTTAAAAAAATTTCCTGAGCTCTGAATATCACAGAGGTAGATGCTCATTTCCATTATAAATTCAGTGTACTGTATCAACTTATAAACAAGTAAAACTATACATAAAAAGTTATGATTGTTAATAACATATTCTTGGCCAGAAGACTAAAAAAGATAAAGTGGAAAGATAATGTTTTTTATAATTTATTTTCTGGTCACTTACTTCTCTACTGAAACCAAAGTTACATATAAAGGTTTCAAGTGAAAAAATTAACACCATGGAAGTATGTATATATATATATGTATATATATGTATATACATATACATGTGTGTGTTTGTGTGTTTATGCGTGTATGTTATTCTCTGCTAAAAAGTTAAATTTCTATGGTGTCAAACATTAGAATTTCCTGTTCAAAAAACTTTGTCATGATAGATGTGTTTAATTGAATAATAGGAAAGAAATGGAGCAATTGCTTAAAATATGAAGCATGATTAAAATATAAAGCCTATCAAATGTGATAATTATTACAAACTTAAGTCTAGAAAATTTCAAAATTCTGCTAACTATCAGATGGTCACTGGTGTTGGAAGCAATTTTACTTTTGTGATGCCAGTCCTAATCATTGCTGTCTGCTGAAGTTTGTTCTGATTTTCAGGTCCTCATCAGTATCTGAAAAATAAACCCTCTTTTGGTTTTTTTCTCCCATTAAAATGTTTAATTTCTTGTAATAAAATCACAAGAAGTTATGAAAAGCAAAATATTTTGGTTATGGCTACATTAAAATATATTTCTTTCATACAAATTTCAGATTATCTTAACTAGAAAAACATGTCTATATTCAGGTAGCCAGTTTCCTGGATTCTTCACTTATTGAATTGTTATAGTTCCAGGTCACATGGTCAACATTCATGTTGACATTCATGGTCAACATTCAGTTAACACAGTTAACACATTTCACTTGTTTATCATGTCATTGTTAACAGATTCCTCAAAGCCAATTAAACCCTTCAGCAAGGAAGGCTGTGCCATGAGGGGTGCTGGACAGCAGAAGGGCATTTGTCGGACAAGGGCCTCTTATTGTTGTGCTTAGTGTTTTCCCATCTAATTCTGGGCACATATAATTCCTAGCAGTTTCCCTCCACACCCTTCTTCAAAGGAACATTGGATTTAACACTGGTTCATGCAGCACCTGTTAAGTAGCAAGTTTAATTGTCCAGATTTTTATTATTCCACAGACACTGCCTTTATATTGTCCCTCCAGATCTACTTCTTTCAGAGAGACAGGGAGCTCCTTTGCTTTAGAGATTTGAGGCTCAGATCTCTTTCATATTTTCTCTAAATCACTGAGGCACCAGATACAAGTGGTTGCATCTCTTCTTGAGGGAGATCTGAGTTAGAATATTCTAGAAATTCTCATCCTCACAACTTCTCAATGGCAAAAGTTTTTCCCCATCATTAAAATCTGTTATTTATAATGATACCTTTTTCACTTGCTTGGTTCTTCCATACTGGTTTAATTAATTTTATATATTAAGTATCATAATGCTAGTTTCCATATTTAACAATCATTGTAAACTATCTGATGTTAATCATTGGGAGTATAAGAAATTAAATCCTAAAATACAGGTTTCTGCAATAAATGAAATTATATTTATGTTTTAAATACTTTATTAGGTCATTACACTTGAATGAACTTAATAATCATTGCTAAGGCAAGATTCTATACAGGTAATATCTGAAACACGGTAGCAACAGGATTAAAATGATCATGTTAATTTTGATAAGTTTGATAAAGTACCTCCTGAGTCAAGTGCCAGGAGGAATCTAGTGACTACTTCATGTGTGACAGAGATGATAATTATAACAATTCTAAGTGGAATGAAATTTCCAATTTTATCGGAGAATTAACCAAAAGCAAAATGAAAAGCAATTGACAGAGCTAAAGGCTTTTTTCTCTCAACTAATGGAAATGATCTTCCTTCATTTAGACATTTTCCCTTTTGTATATTTTACTCATCATAAAGCTGCTGACAACTTCAATAGGTAACTGATCTGAAAATGTGACAGTCGCTTACACATACCTTTTCAAGCCTAAACTAAAAGAAAGTCAGTATTCTTCTTACAGTCAATATGCAATACTGGGTTGATTTCTTGTGGGTTTTTTTTGTTTGTTTTTTGTTTTTGAAGATTAAGATATAGCTTGCAGAAACTACTTAGATTCCTGGTTGCCAAATAAAGGGTAAATACAGTTGACAATTATTCCTGTCATTTTAACACAATACAAAACCCTTTTGTTCATTCTGAAGAGGCAGAAGGATCAGATTAGCAAAATCTATAGTCTGTGAATTATGACAGTTCAATTGACAATGGTTTGAAGTCTTTTATTTAACTTTATGGTAGTCAAGAAAAAAATCCAAATATACATTTCTTGGATTATAGATAAGGGGGTGTGATATGATCTTATGACGGGCAGCTAAAACACACTTTGTCTGTCAGTCACATGATCTGGTGGAGAAAGAAAGATAATGAAGTGGTTTTTCATTTATACATTTATACAGCACTGCAATCATTGAGCACTACAATGATAGAGGTACTATGCTAACTGGTGCGGTGGCATGACAGGTAGGTTTGATGTTAATACATGCTTTAATTAACATTTTAATTCATGTTTTCCAACTGTAATACTGTTCAAATGGGGTGTTAGCAGGACATAAATGCATCATAAGTTGAAGAAAATTTGAATTGGCACAGCCACTAAAATTCTTTAAAGAATATACTTGAGAAAGCAGAGAGGAAAATGGTCAATAGTTTCTATATCTATATATTCTATATTAGATATATTTTAGTTCTCAAATGAATGAGTTTTTTCTAATGGACTGATCATACCATGCTCCAAAATATGAATCAAGGTACTTTTGTATCTCTAACTATGTCTAAGTGAGTTTGTATATGCATGTTGGGATGTTTCTGAGTTTCTTGTTTTGACTTGTAAAGAAAAAAAACTGAACTCTGAAAACTCCTGCTCTCTCTCCAAATAAATTAGGCTTATATCCAATGATTTTGAAGATAAGAACACCGTCCATTCAGGGCTTCTGCAAGGGGAGAATATAAGGAATATTCTCTCCATGTTACTTGGTGGAGATGAAAGTCATAAAAAAGTCTGCAATGTTCAATGAACTTTTACACAAAAGCACTGAACTATTTTAAAATCGAGCCTTTCTTTCTTTATTTTTATTTTCTCTACATTAGAAGAGGCAGTTCTTGAAATGACTGATCAGTAAACAAACAAACACACACCAAAACTAACATGTTGCCCTTTCTTCTCTTCATTTGTTGATGTGATGACAAGAGAAAACACCTAAGTTCACTTATAGTGAAATATTGCAATTTTGCACAGCTTTGAGTTTGAGCTTAATAGTCAGAATACCAATCATCAGTTACCATGGCACCTACAATTTGATGAATCTAGAAAACTTTATTGCCTACTTGAAATTGTTAAGTGACATTAAATGTTCTTACCACCTACAAAAATATGGCAGCTGTAGATAGGATCAAGGTGTTACTTAATGCTAAGGTGAACATCCTTTTGTAATATAAGTGTATCAATTTATCATCAGCATGCACATTAAGTTTACAGAATGCTAGCTGCCAATTATCATCTTAGGAAAGCTTGTAAAGTATGCTTTATTTCATTGGGTTCACATGTATTATAAATTAGAGATTCTGGATACTATGAATACTTGTCAAACAAGTAAAATGATAAAAAAAAAATACTAGCAAAGTGGGATATGTATCTTGATTCTCCAAATCTAAACAGCTTTATTAAAAAACAGCAAATAAAATGTTTACATCTAAATATATAAGTATAAATATATACAGATATATATATACAGATATATATATATATATATATATATATATATATATATATATATATATATATATACTGTTTACAAGTTCTCAAGAGGTAGATAATGGGAAATCATGGTGTTGAGAAGGCATTGATACAAGTAATCTGTATATCCAGACAGTTCTGCTGGCCTCAGAATATGCAGGCTGAATTAGAGAGATTATACAGGGGTCAGTGGTTTGCTGTACATGAAGCTGGCCCTGATTTGATCCCTGGAACCACATGGTCCTCTGAGTACAGAGCTAGAAAAACCCATTCAGGCACCAAGCTCTATGGTCTTCCAGCCATCGTGGAAACAACTCCCTTTCCATGAAATCAAGCAAAGTATCACCACAGCAGAGGCTTTGAATCAGTCTCAGGCACTGAATGCCAAGAACATGACTGTTTCCAGCTTGCAGATGACTACTGACCCCACAGCTCAGCCAAGCTGATGGGGAAAATTTTTTCTTCTGTATGCTGACTCTTGGCTTTTCTAGAAGTGACAATTTAATAATATAAACTCAGATATTTACCAGTGATTCACTATAAAATATCACACTAGGCTGCAATTTTTAATTATCTCTTACTCCTCAGCTTGCTGGCTAATGTTGCATGGGGATCCAAAGCTAATGAAGGGTTTGGTGCTAGACATCACTCTGTGAAGGGAGATATTATTTCTCAGAAATAAAATAATAGCAAGCTATGCTTTACTTTCTTTTGATTGTTTCATTTCTATGCTTTAAGCTATAATACACACTAATCTATTTCAGAGAATCTAATTTGGGAAACGATGTAAAAAGTAAACTGTGGAGGCCAAAGAGATATTAAAACATGGCCAATAGAATTCAATCCCTGGCACCATAAATGCTCCCCTGGTCCCCGCCAGTAGTTGTCCATGAGCTCAGATCCAGGAATTAGCCCTGAACACTGCCAGGTGTGTTGATTCTTGGCGTATAAAACCCAAAAGGATAAAAAGAGAAAAAAATAAAATAAAAATAAAATAAAACTGATTTCTCACTGTCACAAGAAGACTAAGGTGACATTTCTTAATATTGAAGACATTTATACCTGTGGAGTCAATTAGAAAATCAGAGCAAGAAAATTATGTCTGCGTCTATAAATTTCTCTTAAAACACAATCTAAAAATATGGTGAGGAGTAATAATAAATGTTTTAAAGGAATACCCTACAGTCACTTAATTTTTGAACCAACTATATTTAATTATTGTCAGTTTCCCCAGGATAGAGTAGTGAATGCACACACACACACACACACACACACACACACACATATACAAGCATACACATGCCAAAGAGCATATCATTCTTATAAATTAAATCAGCAAAGTATGACCCAGCTATTATTTGTTCACTTGAAAATGAAGGGCAAATTAATAGAGCCAAAAATTAAATATATATATACATATATATATGTAAATATATATATAATAAAATATAAATATATATGTAAATATATATGTATATACACATATATACATATATATATGTAAATATATATGTATATGTATATATATATATACCATGTAAAGCAAGCAATTGCCTACAAGGAGAAAAAAATTCAGTGATAAAAACTGTGAGACTGAGGGCAGCCTGGTCATTTTGATAGCAGAGAAACTGTGATTTGAATCCTGCCCAGCATCACTGCCTTGCATACATTTGGGGGAAGGTAGAGGAAGGTAAAGCTAAAAACCTGCCTTACCCACTGGGATGACATTGTGCACTTCTCCCACAAGAAGATACAAAAAAAAGAGAAATCAAGGCCATAGCCTTGGTCAGGCTCAATATTTAGGCTCAGTGTGCAGAAATGGCAGTGGGTAAGTAAACCTTTGTTTTATATTTTATCTCAGAACCATAAATCAAAGAATCACCTCTTATGCATGAATCAGCAGGTGGGCTTCAGTAGGAACTAATAGTTTTTTTTATTCTAAAACTCATGCTGGACTTCAGGATGATTGACTATGGATAACTGAAAACTTGTAGGCACCAATGTGATCTTTATGTTAGTTTTAATCAGACAGCATTATCTCCTAGAGGCTAGTAAAGGCTAGATATTTATAAATACCTAGATGAAAAAATAATTAGTTATCAGTCTATTGATTGCTCCTCAGAAACAAATCAAAGGTTAACTTTGTGAAAATGTAAAGGTATTTAATAGCACCAAAAAATTAGATTCCTTAAAGTTTGATTTGTGTCATTCTGGAGTCTCAATTTTAATCTCTATTCTACTTACTTTATAATCTATTGTTTAATAAACGATAACTGAGGATCTAGAATTTTCAAGGAACCTGAGGAATGATAGATTCTTCTATAAAGTTAATTCTTGAAAAGCTGGTTATTTGCTTAGTAGTTTTGGGAAATTTTTCTGTAATTTCTAGAATTTTGAAATAAGAATTGTGAAATTTTCTGGGGCGGAAAAGAAAATACAGTGGGGTGGGACATTTGTCTTGCACACAGCCAACTCGAGTTTAATACCTGGCATCCAATATGGTTCCCCCTAGATCAGTGAGTTTAATTCCTGAACAAAGAGACAGGAGTGACCCCTAAACATTGCCAGATGTAGCCCAAGAAACAGAAATAAAAATAAATTGTAAAAATTTCTAATTAAATGGACATAGCATAAAATTTAAGTGAACAAGGAAAAAAATGGAAAAAAGTAACCACTTTGAAAAAATCGTTTTGATTTTTTCTTTTCTAAGAAGAAATTATAGATCATACAAATTACCTAAAATGTTTGTATCATGGAGACTATAAAAGTTTACATGCATAAAGTAGAAACAATAAATTAAATATAACACTGTTCATACAAATGCACATCATGCACAAGTTCTGCAACTTCTTTCTATCTCCCTCCATCTCTCTCCTACCCTCTCCCTCTCTCACATACAAACACATATTCAAACACACACACACACACACACACACACACACACACACACCATCCTATCACTTTAGTTTAGAAGGACCAATATCAAATTTCAAAGATCAGAATTTTTAAAATACAAGACAGGTTTATTTTATACTTACGGTAGTAAAATAAGCTTCTTTCAAAATACTATGTAAACATATGAAAGTATGTAAGCAGGGCCATGTCAGTTCTTACAATGTTTGAAACTTTTCTTTTCTGCTATAAGATTAATTTAATTAAAGGACTGACTTCAGCCTTTGATAGTTCCTGGTGATCCAAACAAAAATAGATGAACAACATACTCAGGGTCTTTCCATAAAGAAAGGTGAGTGGTGAAAAAAAAAAAAGAAAAAAAGAAAGGTGAGTTGTACCAGTCAGGTTTATTCTGGACTACCTACTATTGTTAAGGGAGAAGTTATAGGTTTTCTTTACATCACATGGACAGAATTTGTCTCAGAAAGTGAGTAAAGGTGTGCCTTGGCAAGAAAAAGGTAATAGTCCTGTCAGAAAGTGGAAAGAAAGTAAACAAATATATAAAGTATAATATAAATAATATAAGTAAATAATTATAAGTAAAAAATATAGACAGGAGGAGCTGGAAAGATTGCATAGAGGTAATGTGTTTACCTTGCATGCAGAAGGTCGGTGGTTAGAATCCTGGCATCCCATATGGTTCCCCATTTCTGCCAGGAGCAATATCTGAGCACATAAATAACCCCTGAATGCCACCGAGTATGCACCCCCCAAAAAAAAGTGGGGGACAAAAACTATATAATGAAATTCTAGGGGCTCCCTTGATTCTTCTGCAGGAACCAAATCTCTTGAGTCTGTTCTTTCTTCTGTCCTTCCTTCTCCCTTTTTTCCTTTTCTTTTTCTTCTTGTAATGACATACAATAATTTAAGTATGTAAGCTAAGTTAAAATGAACAGCAGACCACGTTGAATCAAACACTTCAGGTAGATTCAATAAATTAAATAAAAAGAGAGGAGGAGCCAAAGTGGTGGTTCTCCTCCGAGGTCCCCCAAGCCAGGAGCCTGGAGTAACCCTTACCGGGTATGGGTGTGTCAGAGAGAGAGACAGACAGACAGACAGACAGACAGACAGACAGACAGACAGACAGACAGACAGACAGACAGACAGACAGAGACAGAGATGAAGTGAAATAAGAAATTTAGGAAGAAAAAAATTGGAATATAAAAATAGAAAATACCTCAAAAAGATTAGACCTATTTTTCTTTTTCTTTCTTTCTTTTTTTTTTTTTTTTTTACACACTTGGCTATGCTCAATACTTAAGTCTGGTTCTGTTCAAGGATGACTCCATTAAGAGTTGTGCAAGGCTGTACTTCAACCCTACAGTTCCTTCTAGAGGGACTAAAGAGACAAACAACATTCAACTCTGGAGAAAGAAGCCAGTCCCTAAAATTAAAAAAAGGAAAATAAAGTCAAATATCCTCTGTTCTCCAAGAGTCAAGGGCTAGTAGACAAAGACACACATAAGCTTAAAGTAAGCCAAAGATCTACTGAGTGGTTGACTTAGTTTCCATATTGACAGAAAATATAAGAACAGCCACCTCAAAGTATTAAATGCTATCCTTTAGAAAGAACAATAATGTCAAAGTCTTTTTCAAAAATGCTAAGTGGCACTGTCTGCAGAAATAAATAATAGTACATTATTATTTATAATAATTATGATTATTTATTTCAAACCCTTAGTGCACAATCAATTCATATTTCATAGAACAGTTTATAATTTAGAGAAAATGTTCAACATAGTTTAAAAATAGTAATCTGGGAAAATCATAAATACACACTGGTAAAATTATTTTAAAGTTAAATAACTGGCGATAGCAGTTAAGTAAAAAGAATGGATTAAGTGTGTGAATGTATGTGTGTGTATTGTCAATTGTGAAAAGTTTTTTTTGTTTGTTTGTTTGTTTTTGTTTTTTTTTGGTTTTTTTTGGGCCACACCCGGTAACGCTCAGGGGTTACTCCTGGCTATGTGCTCAGAAGTTGCTCCTGGCTTAGGGGACCATATGGGACACCGGGGGATCGAACCGCGGTCCGTCCAAGGCTAGCACAGGCAAGGCAGGCACCTTACCTCTAGCGCCACCGTCCGGCCCCCAATTGTGAAAAGTTTGAGGTTAAATACTTTTATCTGATTTATTAAAACCACTAATATAGTGGCATTGTCTTTTCTTTTAAAATAATATCCTTATTTAAGCACCATGATTACAAGCATGTTTGTAGTTGAATTTCAGTCAGAAAAAGAACAACCCCTCTTAAAATATCCTATATTTCCTTTGGTTTTATAACAAGGATCTTAGATTTGGGAACTATTATCAATTGAATAGCTTTTTTCTGTTATATAACCTATGTATAAGCAGGATTTACTTTGTAAATATAACTATCTAATAAAAAGCAAGCAATTTCCTTTAATTTACCTTCATTTAATCATATTATAGCTGATCTATAAATTAGAATACTTATGCATGAGCAAAGAAGTGAGTTAAATATTTTTCAAGGTCTCAGAATCCCTTTTGGAGAAAGACTAATGGGGCATAGATAGAATAATTGAAGCAAAATCCATAAGAACCTAGATTGATTCCTCTTAGATTGATGGAAATTTTTTGTATGAATATTAAGAGGTTTAAATTATGCTCTTAGGGACTTTAACTCAGATTCCACATCAAAAATCAGCTATCTATGAAAACTAATAATTCTGACAACCTTCTTGCTTCCAACAAGAAGAGTTTTCAATAAAATCAATCCAAGTCGTATTACTCAATGAATTCTTATAGTTAAGAAAAATTACACAATTTTTTAAAATTAATAATACATTTTTATTATCTTTCCTTGTCATCTTATCATTTATATATTCATGCCTTTAGTCAAGCAATTCTATAAATTTTACCCAATAAAAAATAATCTCATAGGGTCAGAGCAATAGTACTGTTTGATAAGGAGCTTGCATTGTATGCAGCCAATCTGAGTTCAGCCCCTAGTACCCCATTGTTGTGTATGTAAATATTTTAGGGGATTACTATGTTACTCATCCTAAACTGATTGGTGATTGTGCCCTACCCTAGGGTGTGACCTGGCATTCTGCCCCCACCCTAGGGTAGTACCTGATTCTGCTTCCCTCATTGGTATCTGATCCCACCATTGGGTGGTACCTGATTCTGGGGGATAAAAATGAGGGTCTGTGGAAGGCCAGGGCTTTTTGGCTGGAACTGAAGCTGAGTCTTTGGACTTCAGTCTTGTCCACCGAATAAAGCGAATATTTCCACGAGCCTGACTGTCTGCGAGCTGTTTACCCGCCGTTTCACCTCAGAACCGTCGGCTAGACAGAGTGGCAGATGCGTGCTCCGAGCTGGAAGAGAAAGGCCTCATCCTCCATCCCACCATCACTCATCCTCTTCAGGGGCTGACTTGCTACACCCCATATAGCCCCCGAATCTATTCAAGAGATATTCCTGAGTACAGAGCTCAGAGTAGGTCCTGAGCACCAATGGAAATAGTACAGTGATCAGACTGTATGCCTAGAATTCTCAGGACCTAAGTTTTATCCCCTGCACTATATGAACCCCAGCATTGATGAGTACAGTGCTGAAGAGGTATTAGTGGGTGTGGCTGATTAATCCTCTCTCCAGAGACCTGAACAGTTTCATAGCTGTTGCTATAAGCTCTTGCATTAAATTGCATTAAATTGTGGGCTAAATTGGCCAATAATTGCCATAACGTCCTCAAGGCTTACTGAACAATGTTTGTGTGTCAGTCCCCCAAAATATTCTTTAAAATAGAGTTTGTTCTTCATTTTATCATTTTGGGTTGTGGCTCTTATTGTTGTATTCTGGGTTTGGGGCTACTCTCATATTATTCAAGGCTTAATCTTGGTTCTTTGCTCAGTGATCACTACTGCCAGTATCCAGGGGACCAGATGGAGTGCCAGGTATTTTAATACCAGGTATTAAATTTTGCAGCATTTTTGGTGCGCAAGATAAGTCTTATTGAAATTTATTCATAAAAATTTGATGGGAGTATAAGTTAGAAGATTGTGTTTGTGTTTTTAAGAGAAAACCTGGGTTTCTCCAGAGCAGAAATAGGCAAGCAAATAAAAAAAACATTGAGACAAACAAATGAGATAAATGGTCATGAGAGAACACAGGCTTAAAAGTGAAAGTAAGCTAAGGCCTTATTTTTAATAGTTTAAATAATCCCAATTTTGAACAATGGAGAGTTGAATCTGTACTCAAAAACTTGCCATGGGAAACTAATATGTCAAGAGAGGTGTGTTTCTTTTTGGAGAGACTATGCTATGCTCAAGCATTTTTGCTCTATAAGTTCTTACAATTAGAGGCTTATGTTCCCATCACTGAAGGCATGACAACATGGAAGGAGCCACAAGTTAGCCACTTGTACTAACAAGTGGTAGAATTTGTAAAGATTATCTAGATCCAACACATCACTGAAGTCTGAAGCTTTTTTGTCACTCACCAGGCAGGGCACAACCCTAGGAATGCAGCTTCGAATACAAAGACACCCATTAGCCCTGGGCTTTTCCCTGACTCGGAGATGCTCAAGACACAACTGTTCATCTTTTACCTCTGCAGTGCACATGACATTTAAATGTCACCAACCATATGATTTTATAGCAGAATTCTTTTACTCATAATACTTTGATCAATTGAAGAAAATTCTATCCTGACATTAAAATAGCTAGGTATTTAAAATGTGTGTAAACAAAATCATAGGGATATTTGAAGGTTATAATAATTTCTCTGTAAATATATGAGTATATCTTTTTTTGTCCCATATAATTGGAAGTCAATGTAATACTGATAAATGCAGTGTGCTCTTCTTAACAGCATAATCAAAGAAAGCCAAGAGAATTTAAAAGATAAATATGTTTTATATGAGGAGTATTATCATGGTATAAATTCCAAAACATTAAAATTTATTTAAAATGTTTACTTAAATATTATTTAGATATTTCTATTGTTGGGCCTTCAGCTGGTAGGGTGTTGCCTTGCAAGTGACCAATTCAGGACAAACCCAGGTTTGATTCCTGGCATTCTACAGGCCCCCCTCCAGCCTGCCAGGAGTAATATCTGAGTGCAGAGTCAGGAGTTACCCCTGAGCATTACCAGGTGTGGCCCCAAAACTCAAACAACTGGAAAAATAAAATAGATACTCTTCAGTCAGTAAGATTGTGCATTGAGTTGCTGTTTCTAAAAGGTTAAAACAGAACTAGGAGATATTTTTTCAAAGTTTATCGTCAGTGGGTAAATGGTGAATGTGGTCACTTGATAAAGGTATGAACATGTTTTCTGAGACCAAAAGAGACTGAAACTAAGAAGTAAACTTAATTCTGTGTTGATTTATGTAAATTCAATTTTTAGTTAAGCAAAACAAGACTGAAAACAAGATATTATAGCAAACTATTTTATCTACTGGGCTTATGGCACAATGAAGCAGAAATGGCATGAGAGTCATTTCATTTGACATACAGATTTGTTCCATATTGCAGTTAAGAAAAATGATTAAAGCTCTTTGATTCCGTTGGCAAAGAGAATGTGAAAGCATTTCAAATTTATTCAATGGCTCTCTGAAACCCCATAGCTACTTCCTGTAATTGCCCATTGGATTTGCATACCAATATGAGAAAACAGAAACAACTTCTAAGTTAAATCATCTAGATGTCTTTAGTAATATCCCTGATAAATTTCCTATTAAATTTCTAAAGTTTTATGGGTGCTAGGAGAATATTGATAACTCCACATTAATAACAGAACTGATGTCTTTTCTCTGGTTAAAATTATATCAGTGTTTACTGGTCTATCCCTTCTCTGACTGCATCTCTTATCATCTACATTGATAAATGAACATGGATATGTATTTTTTTAATAATAATTTGCCCAGGGCCAGAGAGATAGCACAGCTGTAGGGCATTTGCCTTTCACACGGCCAATCTAGGATAGATGGTAGTTCTAATCCCAGCATCCCATATGGTCCCCCATGCCTGCCAGGAATGATTTCTGAACACTGAGCCAGAAGTAACCCCTGTGCACAGCCAGGTGTGACAAAAAACCAATAATAATAATAATAATAATAATAATAATAATAATAATAATAATTAATAATTTACCCATGATAATCCTTGTTCCACAACAGTCTTAATAAAAGGTCTTGTTTCTTTTCTTTTCAAAATCAAGGTGGCGAACCTCTGAACCCTCTATCTTATACCATGTTAATATTCAGTGATATCTGTTTTTTTTCTTCCTCCTACTTTCTGTGCTCTAAAATTTTTGAGTGTTACAGAAAAGAGGGGTAAAAATACAATTCACAGAGTAAATTTTGTGAAATTATGCATAAAGGGATCATCTGGGAAGCAGGAGATCATAAGAGTAAAAAGAGGCAGATAGAAAGATAGGAAATGAGTGAAAACAACAAGAGAAAGGAAATACAGGAAAGACAGAGCATTGTTTATACTCTTTACCTTAAGCAAGCATTGTATTCCAAAGAACCCATGATAACTGAGTTATTTAATCTTCTGAGCCCAATTGGTCACTTCTAAGACCTCATAAGTAAGCATGGTTTTATATGTTGATGAGTAAATTTAATCATTACCATAATCAATTTCATCATGTCTTTTATTCTACTGTTCCCGGAGCAGTGCTTCAAACTAGAGAGGAGGGAGAAACAGAGGAATGGACAGGAGAAGATATAAGGAGAGATTGAAGTATGACACAAAGTCCCCTAAACTGGAAGTGTAAAAATGGATAAAGACTAATTGGGCTCCTTTAACAACCACCATCACAAGAAGTTCTATGCCATCAAATCATCTTTGTTTTACTTCCAAATCTCTGTGAGATATCCACTAGTTTCCTTGAGAAAGGCTTACTCATGGACTTCTGTGCAATGTTGCCTGATTGCACTGAAGCTCAGACTCAATCTTAAAAATGTTAGTTTTATTTCCCCCTTTGCATGTATATAATAAATAATGTACAAAATAAGAGAAAAGACATATTTATCTACAAAAATTAATGGCACGGCTACTTTCATGAATGTTGATGAAGTGGCCAAGGTAGACAAAGAAAAGAAGAATGTAAAGATTGAACTGCATATATTGGACAAACTGGAGAATTTTTGACAGCAGAGACATAATGGGGTTCCTAGTTGCTTCATTATTAGAATGTGCTTCTTGGAACCAAGTGGAGCCATGGCATTTAATCCCTGCCATAGATATGCTATGATTCAGACAGAGCCAGATCAAACATCTTCCAGACAAAATATTAGTGGTTATTATGCACAAAAACTTATGAAAAAGACATCTTAATCTTTTATTCAAACTCAATTCATCTTATGACTGTGAGTTTTTTGCTTCCCACAATATTAATTTTTATATTTTGGCAGCATTACTTTTCTAATTATGAAAGACTCAGTTGCCAAGAGTAGCACTCTTCTTTCACCTAAATTCAATTACTAATCAGTCAACTGTATTATTCATTAAAAGAGCATGAGTAAAACGAATCATAACAGAAAAACAAGCCCCCGTATATGAATTATTCCAATTTTTCATATTTGCAGAGAAGGGGCATTTCCTTTTTAGATTGACAGCAAATAAGGAATAAAAGCACCTGATTTACCTACAGATCTTGTCTGAAATCATATCACTTCTCAGCCCATCATACCTGCCCTAAGCATGATTCTTCTTGATCATACTAATATGACCAAGTTATATTCAACATTCAATATATGGTTAGTAGAGGTTACACATTAATGTGCATTTTGCAAAAGGATTTTTTCTTTTTGGGGGAGTGGATGGGCACAGCAGCTGAACCTAGGGCAAGAGCTCAGGGACCAAACCGCTACAAAGTCAGGTCGAGGAGACCTGGATGAGGATGTAGGAGGGAGAGGTAACAGGAGGAGAGGGGGAATGGCAGAGAGAAAGGTAAAGAGGGGGAGGCAGAGAGAGTGAGAGAGAGAGAGAGAGAGAGAGAGAGAGAGAGAGAGAGAGGAAGAGAGAGGAATCAACCTCAGTCTGCAAAGGGATTTTTAAAATATACTACCCATATGGTTGTTTCTTACTAAGTGATAAGTCATAATATGAATTATCAGTAAATGTCATTTAAAGTTGTTTTAAAAGTGTTAATGGGTCCTTTTGTATAATATTAGCGTCAGTAGTAAATAGTGACCCTATATATGCTTATATATAGGCAAATTATATATATATATTATATAGGCAAATTACATTTTATATAAACATCTCTATCACATTGATAAAGATTAGAAGCATAAGCTTTCAAATCATAGTACAATTACTTCTTTGACTATGATATTTCTTTAAACTTATTTGTATTCAACTCAAATAATTTCTATAATATACAAAATACTTTGTGTATAGCAAACAGAAACACGCATGAGAATTAAATATATTCATTGTTGAGTCAATATCAGTTTTCTCCCTAAATAAAGACTCACTTGGGCAAGCAGAATTTCTAGATCAAATCTTTCTCTTTGTTTTCCCTACCTATGAAGGCAGTCTTAGTTCCTAATAAATACTGTGGTTTTGGTTGGCCTCTCTCTTGCACATGAAGGGGCAGACTCCTGAACCACACGTTTTACCTCCAGCTTAGTTTGAATTATTTCTGCTGTAATCCCTGCTCCAGATGTGCTCCCCTGTGTGTATCTTCTTACACACATGAGTAACTAAGTAAAATGAAATGATCTAAAATATATATTTATGTATAAGCTCACCAATATGTACATTTTTCACATAGTATTAGCCAATATTATAGTTTTTTAATTTAGATTTTATTTCCCCAGGAATATTTTTTATTTTCACATCACGTATTCATCTTTGTCATTTTCTTTAGTTGTATACTATTATTAATAACTGACTTTTTAGAACAAACAAGTAATATATTGCATTTTATCTCATTAGTATTTCTTAATTAATTGAATACCTATATATTTACATATAATGTTTTGCAATTTATTACTGAAAATATATAGGGACAATTTCTTTTTGCTCATTAGATAGTATGGTAAAAAATGAGAAAAAGATAAATGTAGTTTGGTTTCTGAGTAAAACAAATTTTCTTCTTATAACAGCAACCTCAAAGTGAACATGTAAAACAGTGTTTGGTACAAACATATCTGTGTGAAAATATCAAATAGAAATTTTTTAGAGATGAGAACTAATAGGTTGGTTAGAGACAAAGAGCTTATAATTAATTTTTACAGACAAAAGAATAATTGCTGGGATTTTATCAGTGGGATGCTGTAGGGTACCTATCTGAGACCCACCCATTTCTGGGAGGGGTCTTGGGAACCGGATAATAGGTGTGACCTTACCTGCAAGACCCGGCCCATTCCTGGGAGGGGTCTTGGAATAGGTAGATAAACCCGGAAGCCAGGGGATTAAGGGTCTTTGCCCTTTTGGCCCTGCAGAGCTCGCTGGCTTTGGGGCCTCTGTGTTTTGGTCTTGGACCAGCATGGAGCCCAAAGGGAAGATGGCTGAAAGGAGTTTAGATGCAGGGCCAAGAATAACTAGTGCTTAAAAGGTTATGAGATAGGCCACACACATGTGGTGAATAGGGCATGAATAAAGTTAATGCTTCCTGATGCCTGTTTCTGAATGAGTCTGATTTCCGCCTTTCACCTGGGCCTGGAACTCACCGGCTAGATGGGGGATAAAGCCACGTGGCTGGGGCCTAAGCACAAAGGCCTCCATCCATCGCCATCCAGCTCCATCCTTAAATATTTAACACAACATCTGGCGCCCAAACAGGGACCTGAATCCTGGACCCAAGAAAACAGCAATCATGGTGAGATTTCTGCTTTTCAGTTTCATTTTGGCTCTTTTCGGGTGCACTGAGCCCAAAACCCTGGGCCACGTGCAACAATGTTCAAATATGGCCAGACCCCTTCCAGGGGAAGAAGGGCAACTGAAAGAAGAGAGGTGGAAGCTTGCATCACCTCCAGCCCAGGCCCAGGCCCAAAACTGAAACTTTGTTACAAGAAACAAAAACCTCGGCCTGTACAAAAACTTATTAAAAGCTTAAATTGGAAACGGAGGAAAAAAAAAGACTGTATTTAAAGTGGACTGATTTTCTTTTTCTTTTTTTTTTTTTTTGTGCTTTTTGTATTTTTGTTTTTTCCCTCCTGCCCTGGCACAGTAAATATTGGGGTCATTTGAAAAGAAATTCACTTGGCCTAAAAAAATATGGGGTTTCTCCGTCCTTGGAGTATACTGTCATGGGGATCAACTCTAGATTTTGCTCAGGATCATTTACTCTCCCGGTGGCGTTTTTGTGGTTGGTAGACTTCTGCTCTGTCCAGGGTGATACAATCAGAGCTCTGTGTTTAGAGGTCTCAGTATCTGCACAGATCCTGAGATGGGATTTATGATGAAGTCAGTCTTCGTGATTCTAGAGGTTCTGTTACCTCAGTGTCATTTTAATCCATCTTCTGTGGTTGGTGGTCTTGGGCTTTGCACTGAGCCTAGGATGGCACCTAGGTTAGCGTCTTTCTTTGTGCTTCCAGAAGCTCCATTCCGTTACAATTGTCTCTGCAGGACCTTTGGGACTGGGGATTATGCTTATTGTGCAGGTCATAGTTCAAACCCTAAACTAGGGCTTTTTTATTGGTCCCAAGATGTGTACAGTCTGGCCGTGGTTCTATCAGCCAGTCATCTGTAAATCGCGATCTTGGCTTTTGGACCTACCAAAAGGTGCCAAGTCTTCTGGTTTTGTCTTGTCGTTAGCTGGTAAGGTAGGCTAATCAGCTCTAAGGTCAAGTTGTTCACATTTTCCTCGTTGTCAGGATATCATGTTAGAGCTGGCCCTTGTTGTTGACCCCGCAGTATTAAGGCTGTCCTGGATGGGATTTGTTTCCTGCAGCTGTGTGAAGAGCTGTGCCGTTTCTATGTCTGGGATCCAGGGTTCAAGGCTGGATGAATGGTATCTAATCACCTGAGGTCTAAGTTGATTCCACATGACATATTTTCCAGGTAGGAGATATCCCTGTATTATTAACAACTGTGAGTTCCTATCTCTATTAGATAAGAGCTCTTTTCTATATGTAAGATTTCCCCTTTATTTAGTGTGCCTTTGCAGGGAGAAATGGTGCTACATTATATTGTCGGTGTATTTGGGGGTGGACAGAGGGGATAACAGAAACAGGTCACTTCCCCAAAAACAATAAAAAATAAAAAAAAAATAAAAAATGAAATAAAATAAAATAAAATAAAAATAAAATAAATAAAAAAAGAAAGGGAATGACAATGTATATGCTCACAAATGTATATGTAGGACAGGCATTTGAAAAAATAAATTAAAAAAATAAATAAAAGAAAAAGAAATAAAATGAGTTAGCGAAGCTTTTAAAGGACCAAAGTGGTGCATAAAACTACCTTACATTTGGGGAAAAGCCGGTAAAGATGTGGTGTATTACAGGTCTTATGCCTATGTTGGAAGTACAGTTTTTCCCATTGCCTTTTGGGTTTTTCTTGTGGTGTGTGGGTTCCCAGGCATCTTTCTATCCCACCCCCTGGCCTTCTTCAGTTTGGTAAAAATTTGTGGTAGGGAGGTCTTGGAAGAATTCTTGTATTGGGGATACTTTTGGACCTAGGCCCGGTTTCAAGAAACAGTCCACGTTAGGGGGAGTTGGTAGGGAGGGCCGCGTAGCATGAGTCCGCAGGGGAGTTGGCTGTCTTTTCTTGCAGGAGACTAGGTGTGGGTTTGACTAGGTGTCCCCTCGCCTGGGTGCTGGGTACTGGTTCGTTGGGTAGGAGGTCGATCTTGATGCCTAATAAATTAAGGACTGAGGGTGAAGAGTTTTAATATGGTGGGAGATCTGGATGGGATTGAGGGGTGAAGGGATAGTTAGATTTCCGGAGGGGAGAAAGGGGAAGGTATATGGGAGGGGTATGAAGGGAGAGAAAAGAAAAAATACCTTATAAAGAAAGGGAGAAGAGAATGGGAAAAAAGTAAAGAGAAGAATAGAAAAGAGAGAAATGAAGAAAGAAAAAAAAAGAAAAGAAAAAAGAGAAAAAAAAAGAAAAAAAAGAAGAAAGTAGTGAGAAGAGAAGAGAAAATAGCAAGGGAATGCTGGATTGGTTGATTGTGTTCGATGAATAGAGTCTGTAGTTTAAGTCCATACGTCGTAGTTACTGCCTCGGTGATCTGGCTGGTCACGTGCTTCAATTCCTAAAAGAAGGTATAACCTAGAGATAAAGTGTATGTTAAAGATTTTTCTTGCGGCTATCTCGTAGTGCAAGCAAGGTATGGTATCTCGTGTAGTATCCTGAGTTGCCACCTTAGTTTGTCCGCCCTTTGTATCCAATGGTGCCTGTGGACAGAAAAGCTGAGAGGTTATTTAAAATATAGTAAGATAAAGGCATTAAAACATAGTGTTAAGGTATGTTTCCATTGCAGTCAGTGATTTCCCGTGGTGTTCTATACTTGTGTTCTTGTATACGATCTCTAAGGGATTATTGTGGGCCTTTGTTGTAGAAGTCTGATTACATACCTGTTCTCTCTATGCTGCTGTCTCTGTTGTTGCTGTTTTCTTTGTGGTATACTGTGTAGTCAAAAGTTTGCGTTGTTCCTTTTTCATGTATTTTGGACACTGCTCCCAAGTATATGTTGACTATTACAGTGCTCAGAGTTTCTACCCTGTTAAACCCTGTTATTTGATTGTTGGGTATTAGTTGTGTATAAAATATATGTTCTAGGTGCTTCAGAATAGTGCTACCATTCTGTGTTTATCTTTTGTCTTCTGACTTACTTCGTTTAACATAACATGATCTAGGTCCATCCACGTTGCTGCAAAGTCTGTGATTGTATCATTTCTGACTGCCATGTAATATTCCATTGTGTATATGTACCACATGTTAATGATCCATTCATCTGTTGTTGGACATCGAGGTTGGTTCCAAGATTTGGCTATTATACTGATTGCTGCGATAAATAGTGGGGTGCATATGTATTTTGGGATGAATATCCTTCCAACTTGGGGGTATATGCCTAGGAGAGCAATTGCTGGGTCAAATGGCAGCTCAATTCTGAGTTCTTTGAGCACTCTCCAGACTTTTCTCCATAGATGTTGGACTAGGGGGCATTCCCACCAGCAGTGGATGAGAGTTCCTTTCATACCGCATCCTCGCCAACAAAGGTTGTTTCCATTATTTTTGATGTGAGCCATCCTCACTGGTGTAAGGTGGTATCTCATTGTTGTCTTGATTTGGATCTCCCTGATGATGAGTGAAGGTGAGCATGTTTTCATGTGTTTGTTGGCCATCCTTCTGTCTTCCTCAGAGAAGTGTCTATTCATTTCATCTTCCCATTTTTTTATGGCTTTATTTGGTTTTGGGGGGCTCAGCTTTCTGAGTGCTTTGTATGTTCTAGATATCAGCCCTTTATCTGATATGTCGAGTAAAAAGATTTTTTCCCATTCTGTTAACTGTCTTCTTGCATTAAGTAGGGTTTCTTTCGCCATGCAGAAGCTTTTTAGTTTGATGTAGTCCCATTTGTTTATATTTGCTGTTAACGTTCTTGCCATTGGTGCTCCCTTCTCAAAGACCTTTTTGATATATAGGTCTTCGAGTGTTCTGCCTATTTTATTCACGATAAACTTTATAGATTCGGGTCTGATTTCAAGGTCTTTGATCCATTTTGAGTTGACTTTTGTATAAGGGGTGAGGTATGGGTCAATCTTCATTTTCGTACCTGTGGTTTTCCAATTGTACCAACACCATTTGTTGAATAGACTTCCTTTGTTCCATTTCAGGTTCTTGCCTCTTTTATCAAATATTAGTTGGCTGTATATCTTGGGGTTTATGTCTGGGAATTCTGTTCTGACCCACTGGTCTGAGGTCCTGTCTCTGTTCCAGTACCATGCTGTTTTGATTACTATGGCTCTATAGTATAGTTTCAAGTTAGGTAAGGAGATGCCTCCCAGCTTTTTGTTTTTCAGTATGTTTTTGGCTATCCTGGGTCTTTTGTGGTTCCAAATAAATTTTGTGATTGATTGTTCTATTTCATTAAAGAATGGTGTCTGGATTTGGATAGAGATTGCATTAAATCTATATAGTAGTTTGGGTAGGATAGTCATTTTGACTATGTTAATTCTACCTATCCATGAGAATGGGATGTTCTTCCATTTCTTTAGGTCGTCTTCAATTTCTTTCTGAAGCGTTTTGAAGTTTCCCTGGTATAGGTCTTTCACTTCCCTCATAAGGTTGATTCCTAGGTACCTGATATTTTTTGATACTATTTTAAATGGTATTGTATTTTTAATCTCTCTCTCCTCAACTTCGTTGTTTGTATATAGAAATGCTACTGTCTTTTGTGTATTGACTTTGTATCCAGCCACTTTGCTGTAGTGGTTAATTGTTTCTAGGAGTTTTACTGTGGACTCTTTAGGATCTTCGATGTATATCATCATATCATCTGCAAATAGAGATAGTTTGTGTTCCTCTTTCCCAATTTGGATTCCTTTGATTCCCTTCTCTTGTCGGATTGCTCTTGCTAGGACTTCTAAGGTTATATTGAATAATAGTGGAGAGAGTGGACAGCCTTGCCTAGTTCCTGACCTGGGAATGCTTCTAGTTTCTCGCCATTAAGTATAATGTTGGCTGTAGGCTTTTCATAGATAGCTGTAACTATCATGAAGAAGGTTCCTTCTAACCCTATTTTGCTGAGTGTCTTTAACATGAAAGGGTGTTGGATTTTGTCAAACGCCTTCTCTGCATCGATTGATATGATCATGTGGTTTTTGTTTTTCTTGTTGTTGATGTGATGTATAATGTTGATTGATTTGCGTATGTTGAACCAACCTTGCATTCCTGGTATAAAACCCACTTGGTCATGATGTATGATCTTTTTGATGAAGTGCTGGATTCGGTTTGCTAAGATTTTGTTGAGTATCTTTGCATCTATGTTCATTAGTGAGATTGGTCTGTAGTTTTCTTTCTTGGTGGTGTCTTTGCCTTCTTTGGGAATGAGTGTGATATTTGCCTCATAGAAGGAGTTAGGAAGGATTCCTATTTTTTCTATGGTTTGGAAGAGCCTATGGAAAAGTGGCAGTAAGTCTTCTCGGAATGTTTGGTAGAATTCACCTGTAAATCCATCTGGTCCTGGGCTTTTGTTCTTAGGGAGTTTTTTAATTACATCTTCAATTTCCTCTGAGGTGATTGGTCTGTTTAGGCTTTCTAGGTCTTCCTTGTCCAGTCTCAGAAGAGGGTTTTTCTCCAAGAATCTGTCGATTTCTCCTGGGTTCTCTATCCTAGCTGAGTATAGTTGTTCATAATATGATCTTATGATATGTTGTATTTCTTGGGGTTCTGTTGTAATATCTCCCCTTTCATTTGTGATCCTATTGATTTGGGTGTTTTCCCTCTTTTTTTTTGGTGAGTTTTGCTAGGGGTTTGTCTATCTTGTTTATTTTTTCAAAAAACCAACTCCTGGTCTCATTGATTTTTTGTATTGTTTTCTTGGTTTCTATGTTGTTTATTTCTGCTCTGGTTTTTATTATTTCTTGCCTTCTGGTTGTGGTTGGATTTCTCTGTTGCTGTTGTTCCAAATCTTTGAGGTGATCTTTTAAACTGTTGGTTTTGTTATTTTCCTGTTTTTTGATATAGGCCTGTATTGCTATGAGTTTCCCCCTAATTACTGCTTTTGCTGTGTCCCACTAATTTTGACATGTTGTCTCTTCATTATCATTTGTCTCAAGGAATCTTTTTATTTCTTCCTTGAGTTGTTCTTTGATCCAGCTGTTGTTGAGCAGCATGTTGTTTAATCTCCAGGTATTAGTTTTTCTCCATTGCTTCTTCTTGATGTCAATTTTGATCTCTGTTGCATAGTGATCTGAAAGGGTACTTCTAATGATCCTTACCTTTATGGTCTTATATAGGTTGGCTTTGTATCCTAGGACATGGTCTATTCTGGAGAAGGTTCCATGTGGGCTTGAGAAGAATGTGTATTCTGCTTTTTGGGGATAGAGGGCTCTATATAAGTCTATTAGCCCCAAATCTTCTAATTTTTCATTTAGAGCTCTTATTTCTTTGCTATTTTTCTGTTTGGTGGATCTGTCCAGTGGTGATAGTGGAGTATTGAGGTCCCCTACTATTATCACATTTCCCTTCATGTGTTTCTCCAGGTTTACGAGCAGTTGCCTCACATATTTTGCTGACTCTAGATTAGGTGCATAGATATTGACCAGGGTTAGTGTTTCTTGATCCAATGTTCCCCTGATCAGTAAGTAGTGACCCTCTTTGTCTCTGATCACTTTCTTGAGGTTGAATGCAATTTGGTCTGATATAAGAATGGCTGTCCCTGCTCTTTTTTGTTTTCCATTGGCCTAAATAATTACTTTCCATCCTTTTATTCTAAGCCTATGCTTATCCTGTAGCTGTAGGTGTGTTTCTTGCAGACAGCAGAAGTCCGGTTTATTTTTCCTAATCCAGTTCTCTACTATGCGTCTTTTAATTGAAGAGTTTAGGCCATTAACATTTAGGGAGATTATTGAGAGAGAGGACTGTTGTGTAGTTGTGTTGTGTAGGGTGGCTTTTGTTACAATCGGGGGTTTGGATTGTGTAATTCATCTCTGAGTAGGTCGTTTAGGATCGGTTTTGTTTGCACAAATAGCTCTAGTTCGGTCTTGTTTGAAAATGTTTTTAGTCTGTTCTCCCATATGAATGATAGTTTTGCTGGATATTGGACTCTAGGTTGGAAGTTTCTTTCATTCAGTCGTTTAAATATGTCATTCCACTGTCTTCTAGCTTGAATTATTTCGACTGGCAGATCTGGTTTGATTCTTATGTCCCTACCTTTGTACTTGAGGTTTTTTTTCTCTCTTGTTGCCTTAAGAAGTTCCTCTTTCTCTTTGTTTTTAGCCATTTGGATTACTATATGTCTTGGTGTTGGTTTATTGGGGTCTATTTTATTAGGGACCCTCTTGATTTCCTGGATTTGCCCTGAAGTTTCATTTCAGAGGGTGGGAAAGTTCTCTGCTATTATCTCTCTGACTACTTGTTCTTCCCCTTTCCCTATTTCCTCCCCTTCTGGTATACCCACGATTCTTAGATTGTTTCTTTTGTCCTTGTTCATTAGGTACTGGACTTTTCCTTCCAGTGCTTTGCCTTTTATTTCTTTGTTGGTTTCTTGGTCATTTTTTGTTTGCAGTTTTCCTTTGAGTTCTTCAATGTGTTTCTCCAACTCTGTGTTTCTGCTAGTAAGGCTTGTTATTTTGTCTGTTAATTCCTTCACTTCTTTTTGTATGGACTCTCTCATACTCTTTAACATTTCTTCTTTAATTTGGCTAATTTGTTCCTCGATAGATATCTTATACTCGGTAGCTAAGGTTTCTCTCATTGCTTTTATTGATTCTTGCATTTCCTTCCTCATTGCTGCTTTTAGGTCAACTTCCCATGAATCTGTGCATTTTGGCGGGCTTGGAAACTTGTTAGGGTTTGTCTCCGTATCTTCAGAACTTAGGGTTCTCTTTGATTTACCCATATTTCTTTGTGTTTAATGGTGTGCTTTGGAGTACTGTTCCTTCCAATTTCAGCCTGTTTTGATCCCCTGTGGTGTGGGAATGGGTCCCCTCCCTGAGGGTGGATCTAGGGGTACTGTTGGGTGAGTTTGCTGCGGTTTGGCTCCTCCTGTGCTCTTTCTGTGGCCTAACCCGACGGGGAATGGGGCGTGGAGGGTGTTCGCACAGTCGGCGTGTGTGGGCGGGGCTTCCCTACATTTCCTGGGGCAAGTGAAACCCAGCCGGGCTGGCTGCAGTTCGCGCGGCCCTTCCCGGAGCAAGAGAGACCCAGCTGGAGCCGGCGGTCATTCGCGCTCAGTGTGTGTGGGCGGGGCTTCCCTACCTTTCCTGGGGCAAGTGAAACCCAGCCGGACTGGCTGCAGTTTGCGCGGCCCTTCCGGGAGCAAGAGAGACCCAGCTGGAGCCAGCGGCCGTTCGCGCGCTCAGCATGTCGGACTGATTTTCTAAAAATGACCTGCGGCTTGAATTTGGATTTCAACTTTGGAAACTTCGAACTGAACTTTTACAACTCTAACCATCCAAAAGCGCCCTGTAAAGCTGTGGCCAAAAAGCTGCAGTGGCTGTGGTGCTTCCAAAACTGCAGCCCGGAGGGGGAAAAGCGGTGAAAAGCTCCTATCGGCCCAGAAGCAGGAACGCCTCAGCTCCGCTCAACTCGGCTCGGCTCAGCTCAGCTTTTGCTCTGCTGCAAGCTCAAAAAGGTGAAACAGCAGGAGCGAACTGGCAGCGGGCAGCGGAACCTGCAACCTCATGGTCAACAGAACTGTCTACGGGGCCTGAAACTATGATAGGAAGCCACGTGGTGAGATCAGCGTGGGACAAATTAATCATTTGAACTATGATTTTAGGTGTAGGAACTAAGCGGGTAGTCTTATATTTTACTCATAGTTGGTGATGGGATAAGTTTTAGTTAGTTAGTGGTTAAAAAATAAAAATAAAAGGGAGGTAATACAGTTTAGCCCATTTAAACATCTGATTTCTAACCACCTGCATATTTGTCTTAGTCATTTTCTTTATAATTTGAATGTGTTTTGTTGTCTTTCATAGTTAATAATTTCAATTGCAAAATGTTTTACTGTGTATTTTAATGTACTTAGCCTGTTTTTAAAATGTATGTTATGCATGTATGCTGTAGTACTTGCCTATAGAAAAGGTATAGGAACAAAAACGTTCCCCCAATATAGTTTAAAAGTATAGGAACATGAAAGTTCCGGAATAGTGCTTGGTAAAAAAAGCATTAATAGAATTTTAGGTTACAGGTGTATAGTATATTTTGCAAAAATGTTATGTTTTTTAAATAGGGCTGGTATATTAATTTTCACTTTATTACGTTGCTGCATGAAAATATTAACCCACCTTTGGCTAAAGGTGGAGTCAAAATTACAAAAGGCTCTTTTTATATTTCAAAAAAGGAGGAAATGTAGGGTACGTATCTGAGACCCACCCATTTCTGGGAGGGGTCTTGGGAACCGAATAATAGGTGTGACCTTACCTGCAAGACCCGGCCCATTCCTGGGAGGTGTCTTGGAATAGGTAGATAAACCTGGAAGCCAGGGGATTAAGGGTCTTTGCCCTTTTGGCCCTGCAGAGCTCGCTGGCTTTGGGGCCTCTGTGTTTTGGTCTTGGACCAGCATGGAGCCCAAAGGGAAGATGGCTGAAAGGAGTTTAGATGCAGGGCCAAGAATAATTAGTGCTTAAAAGGTTATGAGATAGGCCACACACATGTGGTGAATAGGGCATGAATAAAGTTAATGCTTCCTGATGCCTGTTTCTGAATGAGTCTGATTTCCGCCTTTCACCTGGGCCTGGAACTCGCCGGCTAGATGGGGGATAAAGCCACGTGGCTGGGGCCTAAGCACAAAGGCCTCCATCCATCGCCATCCAGCTCCATCCTTAAATATTTAACACAACAGGATGCTACCTCAGAAGTGGAGTTTGGGGAGAAGAAACAGTTTAGAGAATAAAAGTAAAGGTGTGCTAATAATCTGTTGTCACATCTATGATTAAAAGTTTAAAAAGTTGTAGAAGAGTGGAGATAAAAAAGGTATAACACAGAATTAGGAAAATTATTATACACTGTGATTAATATTATCAAGGAATATTAAAAACAGCATTCTGCTTAATAATTCTGCATAGAATATATTCAACATAGGCAACCAGGAGGTGTCTGAAGACACATGGTTCATTTTTACTTTCTAAATAAAAGAAAACAGAAGCTAGCAAAAAAAGTTGGAGGAAAAAGGGTAGGTACTATATTTCAAAAAATAAAAAATAGGGGTTCAGCACTTAAAGCATTTGCTTTGCATGCAGTCTACCTGAGTTCGATCCTTAGTATCCCATATAATCTCCCTGTTTGTCCATGGCTTCAAAACTGACTGAAAGTTCATATTATTATCCAAATAACACTTTAAAAATTAGATTAAGGTTTCAAATTTCAAATTATCACCACAATAGTGGAAATTGCCCTAATTCACTATCACTATGTACCTTAAATATAAGTGTGAAAGACTTCTTTTTTTTTTTTTTTTGGGTTTTTGGGTCACACCCTGTGATGCTCAGGGGTTACTCCTGGCTATGCGCTCAGAAGTTGCTCCTGGCTTCTTGGGGGACCATATGGGATGCCGGGGGATCGAACCGTGATCCGTCCTAGGCTAGCACAGGCACCTTACCTCCAGCGCCACCGCCCGGCCCCGAAAGACTTCTAATTCACATTTATCCCAATAAAAATTATTAAAAATTGTTACTGAAAGTTTATATAATTATTCAAATAACACTTTAAAAATTAGATTAAGTTACAAATTTCAAATTATCACCACAATAGTGGGAATTGCCCTAATTCACTATCATTATGTACCTTAAAAATAAGTGTGAAAGACTTCTAATTCACATTTGTCCCAATAAAAATTATTACAATAATATAAGACTTGAGAGTTAAATTTAATTATCCTGATAAATCTAACCTTTAAGGTAGAAAAAAAAAGAAATACTTTGAAAAGAAAATATAGTACAAGATACTAAAATTAAAAATAAAATATGCTCCCGAAAATATTAGAGAAGGAAATAATAAAATCTTCCATAAAAATACAAAAAGAGGGGCCGGTGAGGTGGCGCTAGAGGCAAGGTGTTTGCCTTGCAAGCACTAGCCAAGGAAGGACTGAGGTTCAATCCCCTGGCGTCTCATATGGTCCCCCCAAGCCAGGGGCAATTTCTGAGTGCTTAGCTAGGAGTAACCCCTGAGCATCAAATGGGTGTGGCCCAAAAAATAAAAATAAATACAAAAAGAAAGAAAACAGAAAGATATTTTAAGTGACAAGACTGAGTCAAGGATTTAAATTATAATAATTATACATTAAATAAAGCTGTTTTACTAAAGAAGAAACAAAAGAATTTGTTTGATGAGGTCAAATAGCAAAGAATGGAGTCAAACATTCAACCTCAAAAGACATACCTACACAGAAAGATAACCAAAGAGGTAGGGCAATTTAATCAGGCATCAAACAATTTTTCCTTGTATTTATTTGCAATTTTCTGATAATATTTTATGAAATAAAAATAATAAAAGATAAATATATTTTATAAAACAAACAAAATTAGATAAAATTTTCTATGTTAAAGAAAACACAAAAAATACAAATAAATTCCAAACCATTAAAATTTTAAATATTGCATTGACAGGAATTCAGAAGTTGTAGGAAGTAAATTTACTTCAGTCCTGTAAGCTAATATATAGAATAAAGTAAAAAGCTAAATATTAATTTTTATAGTTGATTATATTTGCAGTCAACAAGAATAGATGGGAGTTAATAAAATGCATTTCTTAACATTTTTAACTGGAGACTGAAAGGAAATATTTGTATTAAAAGTCCCAGTTTCCTAGATTCTAAAGATTGAACCAATTTTTTTCTTCTATTGTATATAAATTCTGAAGCAACAATTGCTAAGTTACTCCCTGGATGCACATGAGTATATATTTTTGCTTTTTTTCTGAACCTGCATGATGTCTTTTAGGCCACTAGAGTAGCATCTGAAAATTATTGCTCAGTAGCTGCTCATAGATGTACTTGAGAGTCTTACTTCCTATATTATTATCTCCTGGGTAACTGCCAGAGAATTACAAGACACTTTACTTGTAGTATTTGTCATTTTAGGCAACCACTCTTGGCTGAAAATCCAAAGAAAATAAAAGAAAAAAAGGTCAAATCTCTGAACATGAAATATTTTTAAAACCCTAGATAGAAATTAACTTCTAATAAGAAATAAATAGAGCAACAATGCCCTGATACACAAAATGTTGATAGAATAAATGTCTTTATTGATTTTAATTTTTAATTAGCAATTAGTTTTGTTGACCTAAATTGTTTGCTGAATATTATGCATGAGACTAACCACTGAAATCGTTTAAAATTGCTTTCTTAAAATTTGTATTTTCTGTATGTGCAACACTTTCTTCTCATAGACTTCTTGAGCATAATTCCCTGTTTCTCCCTCTTTGCTAGAGCAAAGTTTCTTCCTGGGATCAATTGGAACAGTATACTCTAATAAAAGAAAAATCAATTATCAAGTAACTTTCAAAATATATTAAAAAATTACAGTTAAAGGGAAAGCAATAATACAGTGGCTAAGGCACTTGCCTTGTATGGGACTAACATTCTATATGATCACCTGGAGTGATCCCTGAGCATCACTATGTGTAGCTCCAAAACAAAACAAAAATTTATCATTACATTATGCATAATTGTGACTTATGAAAAATAGAGTTGTTTCATATTATAACAAAATTAATTTTCTCTTCAGATTTTCACTTTCTCTTTGTATGTACTTTTGAAATACTAGTAAATGTATTTTAAGGAACTATTCATGAAAGAAATAATTGATGAGGTGCATTTTATTAAAATTTAAAATTTGTGCTTTCCAAAATACAGTGTCAAGAGAATGAGAAAAAGTAAGGCTAAGAAGGCAAGTTATAAGATAGGATAAATATTTTTGCAAAAGTGACATATGATTGGTGCTACAGGGATATCACAGTAAATAGGACACTTGCCTTACATGCAGCCAAACCTGGCTTTCTTCCCTAACACCCCATATCATTCCACAAGCACTGCCAGTAGTGACTTCCAAGAGCAGGGCCATGAGTAACCTGATGAGAATCACTGCATGTGGTTAAAGCTGACGTTTGATAAAGAACTATTATCCAAAATATAGAAAGAACTCTTAAATTTTTGCTATGAAAACTAATTTTAAAATGGACCCAATAATCTTAAGAAACACTTCATCAATGATGATAAACAGGTGGCAAAAAAATCTAATAATGAAGAGGTGTGCAACTGCAAATGTCATCAAAGTAAATCAATACTAAACACTTAGTAACCTATTGAAAATTCAGAACACCAGGAACTGGTGAGGTGGCGCTAGAGGTTTGCAAGGAAGGACTGCGGTTCGATCCCCCAGCATCCCATATGGTCCCCCCAAGCCAGGGGCAATTTCTGAGCGCTAAGCCAGGAGTAATCCCTGAACATCAAACGGGTGTGGCTAAAAAAAAAAAAAAGAAAAGAAAATGTAGAACACCAATAGCATCAAATATTGTTATGGATGTGGAGTAACAGAAACTACTATCCATTACTGTGGAAATACAAAATGGGAGCACTTTCAAAGACTGCCTGGCAGAATTGTGCAAAAGTAAACTAACTCTTACCACATGATACAGCAGTTACATATGGTAGTATTTTCCTGAAGGAGTCCGAAAATCATGCCTAATGAAAGTCTGCACAAAGATGTTGGCAGCAGCTTCACTCATAATTGCAAAAACTTGGAAGAAACTAAGATGTAATTCAGGAAGGTAATGAATAAATAAATAATGATTAATAGAAACAATGAGCTGTTATGTGACACTTAAGATAAACAAATATTCAAGCCATGGAAATACGCAGAGGTAGTTTAAATGTATAGTAATAGGAAAAATCAAATCTGGTCAGGCTACACAGTAGAGTATTCCAACCACAGAGGGGAGGCTGAGCATTTCCTGTGGAGCCCTCAGACCTCCAAAGCACAACTTGGTAACTACCTTCCCAAAAGTATTTTGCATTGTGAGTAATATTTTAACTTCTGGTTATATACCTTTAAAAATATGCAAATGAGTACAAGATTCTTAGCCACGTCTTTGTTTCATCACTGTCCCAGAAAAAAAAAATTAACCAAATTGGAAATATTTATATACTCTGAAACATGAAAATGTATAGATGAAAGGAATATAAAGGTAAAATTTATAAATGGTTTTTAAATATGGATACACCAATATTTAGTAGACTGGGGTCTTTGGGCAGTGACATGGATTTATATCTGTGTCATTATGTTTAAAATAGTATATATTTGGTCTTTGTCCAGAGTTCCTGATACACTCTTTGAATATCTTCAGAAGTCAGAGGCATTGTAACGTCTTTGGTAATATAGTTGTCCTGTTATTCATAACTTATCCATTTCCACAACTGGGTTTAAGGAGGGTACTTAAGACAGCTGTAAGGTTAAGGATGTTGCCTGGTGAATCCTTCAGATTCAGAGAACTTTGGACCTCAGCTGCTGACTTCCAGAGAGGGCCTAGCAATGCCTTCAAGAAATGAATTATTCCTGACAATTTAACAAAGACTCTATTATAACTTAAAAGGAGGAGATTCTGGGGAGATTCTGATTTGGGGAATCTGCTCATTTCTATGTGCCATCACCAAGTTGGTCCTAAATTCTCCTTTTGTAAGCTAAGTTGTGCTTTGTATCACCATATTTCTGTTGACTCAATTTTTATTCTTTGTAACAGTTTTCTGAATGTAATTATCTGCTCTATAAAAATCAATTAAACTCCATTGTTGATGAAAAATAAAAATAAAGAGAAGATCCACGTGTTGGGTGAATCCTCCCCCGGAAAGGCACCTCTAGTCCCTTCCACAGGCCGGTCTGACAATGAAGGGTACTGGCAGAGAAATAATACGCAGCAGTCAGAAAAGGTATTTATTGGAGTCAGCTCATTTTATTCTTCACAGCTTTTCTCTGCCATGAGTCCGCCATCTGTTTTTTTTTTTTGCCCATCTGTTTTTTTGCCGAACTCTCCCTGACCTGTGCTCCTAAACCAGGTCTTTTAATTTCTGCTGAGCTCTGTTTCTCCCATGTGTCTTCTTTTTCGGATTCTCCTCTCTCTTCCCTCTAACCAGACTCTTATTTAAAACAGCCCACCTCATCCAAACTGTGAGTGAGTCTGAAGATTCAGGTAGGATTAACATCTCAAAAAAAAAAAAGTTTAGGTCAAAGGTCATTAGGTAAAAAGGGCAATGGGGCAAGGGTTACACCCCATGAAAGAGTAAGTAATGGGTATTTTTGGTTCCTGACACCCAGGTGTCAGAAACAAACCTTGGTTCAGAGTTTGTGACTAATGTCATAAGGTGACCTTGTTGACCTGTCCTTTACCTGTGGAAACCAAAATGATTTGAGTCATTTCTAGGTAGAACAGCACAGTGCTGAGTTGAGTTGCATGATAGGCTGGAGAAATGTCTCCTGCACACTCATGAGAAATAAGTTCAGACCTAAGTGCTATAAGAGCTATCATACTGACTGAACAAGTGAAGAAAATAAAATGGGTACACCAGTTCCAAGTAGTAAGACAGTAAAAGAGTTAAGGGTCCAGTAAATTGCCCTTAGAGAGGTCATGGTGAAGAAAGGGAACACATTGGTATGAGGTATAGTGTTGTAGCATTGCAATGTTGTGCATGAATATCTCTCATGAACAATATTAGAAGTTACAGTGGCCCAAAAGAAAAGAGAATTAATGATAGGTAGACTAAAGGTAGACTAAAATCTGTTGATTATGAAATTAGAAAAAGATAATAGGAAGTATAATTTCAAATTTTAAGATGGTACAAAAATATGAATGCTGGTTCAAAAAGTTTCTGAAAGTGTGTGTATGTATAAGTGATACGGAATAGCTTTCTGTTGTTGACCACATGACTTGACCATATGCATTTCCATCAATCTTTCCAAAGGTAAATGGATGCATGTCTGCCTACCTAAAGTGTCCACTTTTCATGTTAAAGGAACATGAATTATTTTTCTAACAACATTCTAAGAGAAAATCAGACATAAAAAATTAGAAATACATCATGTAAAAGAACACAGTTTGCATGGGTTTGGGATTATTATTAGAGAGTGTACAGGTGATAGAAGAGTGAAAAAAAATACTGCTTTGTTTTGTTTTGTTTCCAAACAAAATTCAAGAAAAAAATTCAAACAAACCAGAAACTTGTAAAGTAAAAGTTTGATCTAGAAAGAGCATGTTTATTTAGTGACCATGGAAAGATTCATCTTTTACTGAACTTCTTCTGGTAGGATTAATAATCTGGGAAGAACTCAAACTCTTTCAAGAACAGGCAGTCCTGAAAATGGACATTTTTTTGGGGGGGGGTCATACCCGGCAGATCTCAGGGGTTACTCCTGGCTCTGAGCTCAAAAATCACTCCTGGCAGGCATGGGGGACCATATGGGATAACGGGATTTGAACACCGTCCTTCTGCATGCAAGGCAAATGCCTTGCCTCCATACTATTTCTCCTGTCCAAAAGGACATATTTTTAAAAAATGTATCAACAACCTCTAAGTAACTTTTAGGTCTTGATTATGTCAGAATTATACAGTTAAATCAATCTGCAATTACCTGACATTCTGAAACACTGAGACTGGTATTTCCAAGGAGAAATGTTTACTTCTTCCTAAATTCCACAATAACAAAAAGGTTCTCTTTTGTCCTGATGGGTACCTACTTGTTCTTGAAGAAATGTGTCTGCCTACTTGTTAATGTGTAACCTCCCACTGGCTCCTTACAAAGACATCCATCTTATCATAAAACACTCTTCAGTTTTCATTCATCAGCAGATATTTCTTCTCTCATCATCCTGCGGCGTATAATCAATGAACAACAGAAAAGCAACTGGTTATCTAGACACTCAGCAGAGTCTAGACAGAAAAGCACGTTTCGCATATTAAACAGTGTAGATGACAATGCCTTCCCTGTGAGGAACTTTTCCAGCTCAAGTCACAAATGAATATGGGATAGTAACTTTTCTATAGAGACAGGTATCTGGGTCTTTGCTACCTATGTCTCAACTTTCAAAGACTCACTCCTTCATTACAAGGGAAAGAGAATGTAGATATTGTGCATGTCAGGATTTTTCTTTCAATACAATGGCTCAAAAGCCTTCTCAAACCTTATTCACATGATGTTGGAAATGTGGATCTGATAATAGATATAAAATTGGTGAACATCTTCCAATCTCCACCCCATATCAGTTTAAAGATAAAATAAACTTCCTTGAGATCTGATAGGCTGTTTTCCTTGTATGGACCCAATCCTAGTGTAACCCCAGCACAGCATATTATCTGATTACTGCTATGTTATTTCTGAGCACAGGAAGACATGAGCTGCCTTCAACATAATTTGGTATGGTCAAAACTCACCCCAAAGTAGTCTATTATTTTATCTTTCTCCTGCATGTGTTCTCTCTTTAACACACACACACAGACACACACACACACATTCACGCACACAAACATACACACACCACCACCACCACCACTAACACCATCAACAACAGTTATTTAATAATTTCAATATTAGAAGGAATGGGTTAGAAGACATTAATGACTCCAAAATTTATATTGAAAGGCTTAGAATATGCAAGTTAAGTGAACCCAAGTGAAAGAAATTATGTGTTCACACTGTTGGATCAGCAAACATACCTTTTTAAAAGTGTTGAAGTATCTGAATATAAGAATGAGTGTACTAGAACTTGTATTCTAGACTGAGAAGTTCTTTCCCAATGATTTATTTTCTTATTTTCATATTCAGTTAGAGAATGGTTCCATATTACAGTTCTATACAGTGAGGCAGAAGGTTAATTAAAGTACACTTATCTAGGACGTATTTTATTTTTTAGGTAGATTAGAGCTACCATTACATCACTGCTTCCCGGTGTCTTTTCCTTCTGTTCTGAATGTGATGTAATATCTTCATACTGACAGTCTTTTTCTTTGAGAGTTTGAGTTACTACCCTGAACAATACCAAACCACCAGAACCTATATGAGCTCTGACATTTCTCACTTTTATTATCATGTAGAAATTTCTACTCTGAATTTCTGACTGTGAGCTTAGAAGCATTGCTGGCCACTTGAAAGCTTGCTTCTAGCTGAGAAAGTGGAACACAAATGCTTTTTGTACTACAACTGTTGAAAGAAAGAAAAAGATGACATGCAGATGAAGACTAATCCTGGTATGTTAGGGGAAAAATCATGTGGGTTCAGGAAACAAGCTTAAAAGAAAATAAAAATGCTTTTAGATTTTTCTGCCTTTTTTCCCCTACACAAGTGTGTGTGAATAATATAGGGGTTTCTGCTCCTTTGAGAGCATTTTCAATTCAATTAGATTGAAATATGAAGTCACAAATATGTAATTCATGAAACAAAATTCACCTCATTAGGAAAATATTTCTGAAATGTAATGAAATATGCTGTCATGTCTACTATTCATTGCATATTGTTTTGTGCATGAAAATTAAAATTAAATTCCAAGTTGTATGTTTATCTTAGATATATTGTATGAATTAACCAGTGCTCCCAGCAAGCTATCATTATCTCTGCTCTTTCTCTCTTCTGAGTTCTCAGTGGCATCCCCATTCCTCAAAGGAGTAATTGGCCAGGAGTTCACTTTGTATTCAGTTCAACACTTCTATCTTCCTCTGAGCACACACAGATCCCCATGTTCTTTTCTGCCATTATCATTGGTATAAAATCCTATCACTGCCCATAAGCTCAGAAAGTGTAGGCAGCCCACTATGTCATGTGTCTAGGTCCTCTCGATTTTAATGCCCATGGATAACTTTCAGTCTGTCTTTATTTCTTATAAATCTGCCAGCATCATAGTTATATACCTTTACTCCCTTCAGTAATTAATAGGCAAATTTTCTCCTTCTCACCCAATTATTTTTAGATCAAAAATAAGAGCAGACATGTCAGAACATAAGGAATATGTCTTGTTATATTTGAGAATTCAGAAAAAGAAATAAGCTTTATCACAGGTTTCTTAATAATTCTCCCTGGGTTAGCTAATCTCACATGGACACACATATTCTTCCCTTTGGGTCCTTTTACTGTTGCTGTTTTCTTTCATTTTTTTTTTCTCCCTCCTGATTTCAGGCACCAAGCACAAGGGCCAAGATGTGCATCTCTATGAAGAGTAGTTGGTGTTTCTCACAATTCTATGTAAAGTCCATCACTTCTTTTGCTTAGACATGAGGGGACATGGAACTTGATTTTGACTGGTTATAAATGGCGTTCTCATCTGGTGTGGAGAAACATTCATCTATCTTACTTTGTAATATCTCAAAATGTACATTGTATGTTTTCTCCATTTATGTGACATTATCAAGAAGATAGAATTAAATTAGCTCAATGATTTATCCCTGTACTATCTCCTCAGTCCCTTTCTCCTCTTTTTTCTTTTTAGCCACATTCTACATATTATTCTCTGGACTTATTTTTATAAATTATCCTAAACTGTTATGCCAGTAAAATTTTATTTTGTCCAGTAGATATATGTGCACAGTTTCTGTAGCCTCTATCAAGTTATTTCTCAGAGTCTCAAGAATTTATCTGTTTTTACCAAAAGACCACTAATTATTAATTATTTTTATGTACAATTTTACATCATTTACTACATGGAAAATACAAAACTACCTAGACAAATGAGGTAGAAGTTTTAAGTTAAATATTATTATTTGAAGTATTACATGATATGCAATAAATACAGACAAGAACAAAATACCTATTTTATTTTATCAAGGCTATTACATGAAGTACTGGTTAGAAAATAGATATTTGATCATTTGTGTCATTAACGAAAAATATATTCTCATTTATGGATAGGAAAAAATGTCAATAGTTTAGTCTGAACTGTTTTGGATCCTGTAATATACTATAGGCCTAATCAGCATCAATTTAGCTTATTTTCTCAAGCAAGTATGTTGCTGAGCTACTAAAAAAACACAAGATTTGATTTGAAGAGCTATAAAAATGCAAAGACTAAATAATAAATTTCAATAGAAGTAAACATTGGCTATATACAGTTGATTTGAAATCCTCATTACAGATGTCTTCATCAAACACCAAATGCTTAACTTAGTTTAATTGCTACTACAATTCCCACTTTCCAGTCAAAATGTCATACATACAGCAAAAGCAAAGGGGATTCTGAATGGGAGGAGGGAGGACAGAAAAGAGCTTCCCTGCATATATTTCCTGATCTTCCAAGGTCTACCTTTGTGTAGTATTTGATTGTACAACTTCAGTGATAAAAGAAAATGCAGAGTACCAAAGGGAATAGCTGCTAAAATGTGAAGTGTATATTCCTACAGTCTCAAAAAAATTTTGCATAAATAAAATTGTTTATAAAGAAGTGATTTTCTGTGTGGCAACTGTTTCATTACATAACTGCAATATACAAAAGAAAAATCACTATGCTTTTAAAGATTCTCATTGAAAAAGAAGAAAATAGATACAATTAAGAGAGAATATAAAAGTTCAAGGAACTTGTTCAAAGGGCAAAGGCTGTAGGATTAGATTCAATCCCTAACATCTCTGGAAGCAAGCTATTGAGTAGACCCTGAGTGTCCCTTGAAAGGAAGAAAAGAGAGAAAGGAAAGAAAGGAAAGGATGAAGAAGAAAGAAAGAAAAGAAAGAAAAGAAAGAAAGAAAGAAAGAAAGAAAGAAAGAAAGAAAGAAAGAAAGAAAGAAAGAAAGAAAGAAAGAAAGAAAGAAAGAAAGAAAGAAAGAAAGAAAGAAAGAAAGAAAGAAAGAAAGAAAGAAAAAGAAAGAGAGAGAGAGAGGAAGGAAGGAAGGAAGGAAGGAAGGAAGGAAGGAAGGAAGGAAGGAAGGAAGGAAGGAAGGAAGGAAAGAAGGAAGGAAGGAAGGAAGGAAGGAAGGAAGAAAGGAGAAAAAGAAAGACTAAAAGGGAGAGAGAAAGGAAGGAATGGAGGAAAGGAAGGAAGGATAGAAAGAAGGAAGGAGGGAAGGAAGGAGGGAAGGAAGGAGAGAAAGAAGAAAAAGAATAGAAGGAAGGAAGGGAAGGAGGGAAGGAAGGAAAAAAGAAGGAAGAAGGGAAGGAGGGAAGGAAGGAAGGGAAGAAGAGAAGGAAGGAGGGAAGGAAGAAAGAAAGGAAGGGGGATAGGAAGGAATAGAAAGAGAGAAATAACCCTGAATAATCATGTACTGGTTGTTCTTTTCTGTTCAAACTTCAATCACATGAAATTACTATACAGTTCAAAAAATTTTAATGAATGGATGAGGGAAACGTAAATAAATTGATACGGAAGCCAGTTAGTGCAGTGTTTATATGTTGTGCCTGTGGTAAAAGGGTGTAAAATACTTCCATCTCAGACAGGGAAAAAAAACAATTTTGTAAAACAATGAAAGTAACTTACAGAAAAAAATATTTCTGGAAATGCTGTAGCATTTATCTTTTAATGCTGCCACCACATGGAAATTGATACTCTACAATAAAATGTTCTCAGGTTCAATATTCTGTCTTTAAGTTTTGGATAGATACCTCTTAAACTTGCTGTGAATAATAAAATATCCTTGATAGAGTATCAAACCAAAAAGATTATAATTAAATGCTAAGAATCAAAAAAAGTAAATTAAGTTCATGGATTTAATTCTATAGGCAGAAGAAGGCTAAAACTGGTATCAATTTGGCATTAAAATGCCTGTTGTTTTTAATCAAATGTTTCATTGTAGAGATTCTGAAAGACAGATAATGTCATTCCAATGATTGAAAATTGAGTTATATAACTTATTCAAAGTTGTTAAAGCAAGTTAAAAAGAAATCATAGAGTCCTGACAATATTTTAAAGTGTGTTCACATGGCTAAAATGATTCCCAAGTTTCTGGATTTAATTCATTAGATAAGCAAATCTGTTTAAATTTTGAAAAGAATTGCTTTTCTATTGTTATATAAAATATTTAATTAAAAAATAAAATTGAGGGATCTGAGAAAGATCACAGAGGGTAAAAAACTTACCTGGCATGTGACCAAGCAGGGGTAAATCCCTGACCCCATATTGTTGCCTGGGGACTGCAAGAAGGAAAACCATCCAGGAGGAAGCTTTTAACCTGGGTGTGCCCACTCCTCGAAATAAAAGTAAAAATAACATTGAGGGTTGGATGGTAAAGTATATGTCTTGCCAACTAAATTCTATTATGGTTACCACATAAAGATAGTAAAAATGAAAGTGAATATATTATACCCAAAAATTCCATTTAAAGTGTCTTAAGGAATAGAATAAACTCTAAATAACTTGCATACAGAAAAAGATTTTTTGAGCTGAATTTAAGTTGAAGCTTTTATTCTTATGTGTCACTTCAATAAAGCAATAGAATTTCTATTCCCCTAATTGCAGTTAGCATTTTTCGTACATAGGAGAAAAATCAATCGAATAAAATCCACCAACAAATCTACTTTAATAAATATTGCTTTTCTTTCATTTCATTCCTATTAGTTTGTCAAGATTTGATTGTTTCATATTACAAGTAGTCTATATTGTTCTGTAGCTCAAGAGATTAATAGTCAATATCTATGAAAATCCATGAACAAAACAAATATAAATGTAACTATACATATATATTTTTAAATTAGTTTTGAAAGGTGTAAACATTGTGTCTCTTGGCATTATGGTCATGGATCCAAAGTCTAATTTAATTAATATTAAATGGTATAAAATTATTCCCTCTACTGAACCATGTTATGAAGGAGCAGCTCTGAAGTGAACAGATTTTGCCTTTTGTTTGTTTGACTCACAGAGACTAGAATTTTGTTTTTTCCAAAGACTAGAAAGACAAAATACAGAAAGTTTATGTAAGTAAATAGAAAACTGGGGAACATGAAAAATAATCCTATAATCAATTTCAATTGAAGTTCTGCAAAAAAATAATACCAAAAAGTGAAGACTCCTTGCTTCATTTGGGGGGGGCACACCCAGTGACGCACAGGAGTTACTCTTGGCTATCCGCTCAGAAATAGCTCCTGGCTTGGGGGACCATATGGGATGCTGGGGGATCAAACCATGGTCTACCCTAGGTCAGCACGTGCAAGGCAAACAAACACCTTATTGTTTGACCTCCGCTCCGGCCCCTCCTTGCATCATTTTTATCTTTGGTGCTTCTGAGTAGTGAGACACAATTTTGTTCACATTTATAATAAACCAAGGGGTTATAGCCCAGTGGTAGAGCATTTGACGGCACATTTAGAATAAACCAAACAAAGAGAAACATCAGACTGCTGACATGTTTTGCCGGAGAGAATTGGAAGAGGGAGAAAGTAATGGGCCTATAACAAAGAATACCCAAACAACAACTATCAAAATCCAAATATAAAAAACATTTTCAGAAATCACTGCAATTGTTGATGGCATCAAAGGATAAGATTATATAGCTTTAAAGGTGGAATGTTTAATCTCACAACTATTTACTTTTGTTCTAGTAGATATAGAACCAGATCTAAGAATCAGAATGTCAGACTCAAGTCCTGTATTTTTCTAATTATGTGGTATGGAAAAAAAATCTAACCACCCCTTCCTTTATTATGAAGATACACAGATTACAATTGGCTACATGTTTTCCTAAAACTTTTATATTTTCAACTCAACTGACCTTTACCAGTCAAATATCCTTTAAGTTGGTTGTACAACTCTACTCCCTAATTCAATAGAGAACTGAAAACTGTAGCCCCATATCATGCACTGTAAAGGAAGGATTTAACCCTGGTAGTTTACTTCCAAGAGAATCAATGACTCTTGATATCATCTAGTGAAGATCACTTTATAGTTTCCATCTTTTTTCTGAGTAGCCAAGAATTTCACGGTTATAAACTTTACAAAGGTCAATATAATCTCACTCCCAACTCCAAGCACATACTTCCAAAAGGCAAAGATCTGTCACACACTTTAGACATTCTCATTAAGGATATACATTGCAATTTATAAATTTTGCTGCCAAGTAGAACAGGGGTGGCGAACAAGTTCGACACAAAGAGCCAAAATTTTAAACTGTGAGAGTCAGAGACCACACCACGCAGTGACCTGCCAAAACAGACAAATACTCACACAAAAGCATCTAATTTTAACAATAATCTATTAAACACACATACCATTTTGCCATTTTGAGTGAGGGTAAAAATCCTGCAGTGATGGTGAGGGTGTGCTGCGTCCTCCACACTAAGAACTAACGGCCAGATGGGACCCACCATGTGACACACTGGTCCCCCGCTCGCTGGCCCATGCAGTTGTTTCCGAGGGAAGGGAGACGGGAGGACACAGCCTGGGGGCGGGACTACGCAGAGATCTTGGTCTCTCCTCAGAGGTCCCTCCTCAGAAGCAGCAGAACAAAATCCAAACTTGGCAAAGAGCCACAGTATACAAAATAATGATAAGAGACAAAGAGCCGCATTCATTTTGGCTGGGAGCCGCATGTGGCTCGGGAGCCGCGTGTTTGCTACCCCTGAAGTAGAACAAGTGTTATTACTCTCTGTACAAAAGGATAATTATATTTAAATTGCATTTTATTTAATGTGGACCAACTTTATATGTGCTTGCTCTTTTCAAAGAATGTGAAGTATCCTTTATCAAAATAGTTGGAATACATCCTCTTTATAAAAATATGCAGCAGATTACTTTCACAGCATATCTACTGATAGATAAAATATTATATAATACCTTAGGTCTTAAAACTAGCTTTAATATATTCCTAAACATCTCTATCTATATTTTAATAATAAATGCCTTCTTAATTTAATCTGCAACTTGTTTTGATAGTTTTGGTACATTGATTTATTTTTATTTCTATAAAATATTTTGGATTCTTGGGTACCAGAGGAATGTAGTCCTAGTCTATAGCTGGATTTTCTTTATGAATGACTTTCACTATGCACTTATCATTTGTTCTAATCTTCCTTTCTCTAGCTAAAGTTACTTGACAGAGAATCTGATACAAGAATTGGTACTCATTTCTGCTTTTCAACTGAAAGCAGGTTATTTCAAAAAAGTAAGTGCCCCAAATGATTCGTTTTTTTGCCAAGAGTATGATCAGAACAGATTCACAAGGGAATTTATTGTTCCAATTAGGAATGGAAGGAAAGAATAATAAAATTACCTCCAAAACGATCAAACCCTGTTATAAGCAATACCATGGAGTGACCCATCAAGAAGAATTAAATCCTCCCTCTATCAAATGTGGAAAAATCTAAATACTGTATAATATGTGGCATATAATGGAGAAAATAATATAAATAAATTAAGAAAAATAAAAATTAAATAAATAAATAATAATAAACTAAATAAATAAAAATAGACTGGTTACTAGAAAGGAATAAGGGATGGGAACATAAATCAGAGAAAAGTGTTCAGTTGAATGATGAAAGACAGAACCGAACTACTGAACTACTAGTGGTTAACTTTGTGTAGATTATACAGATTTTGTCTTGTAATTTTAATTCAATATAATTGTTTAAAGTTTTTTCTACCAGATTAACATGAACTGAATTTTAAAGGTTTGTGTACAAATATATAATTTGTATTTCAATATATAAATGCGCACATATGCATATATTTGTGATAATATATAAATATCTGTGTGTTTAAACTATTTTTGATGTGGAATAGCAACAAGCTGCCAAAAACTACCCATGCTACAAAGTTATGGTAGAATATTTACTATCAAGAGCTTATTATAAGGGACCAGATTAAGAGTACAGTAGTAGGGTGATTGCCTTGCACACAGCTAACCTGGGACATAACCTGTGTTCCAACCCTGGCATCCCATATGGTCCCCTGAGCCTGCCAGGAGCAATTTCTTAGCTAAGAGTCGGGAGTAATCCTTGAGAACCATGGGGTGTGCGCCCCCAGTAAACAAACAAAACAAACAAAAAAAGCTTATTATAATTTGTTTGCAATGACAATAACCTTGTAGTAGTAAGTTTTATAAATGAATTGTGCAGGGATACGTTAGATAATGTCAACCTAAAGCATTCATATACCAACTTTAGAACATGTGAATTTGGTAGGCTACATGCTAAAGGAGATCCAATGTTTTATTTTTAATACCATTTACGATGCTAGTCCCTATACTTTGTGAGGGAAAATTATTTTTATTATCTTGTTCTCTGAATGGACTCAATGCAATGACAATGATCCTTAAAAGGATAGACTGAGAGGTGAACATTATTGTTGAATCGATAATAAAAAATTGAGAATGAGAGCCGAAGCATAAATAAGCTCTGAAAATATATTTCCTCTAGAGATTCCAGAAAGAACTCTGGTTGGTTTACACCTATCAGTCACTTCAGACTTCTGATAATGCAAGACAATAAACCTGTGCTGCTTTAAGTCATCAAGTTCACAACAATTTGTTACAGCAGCAATGATAACCTCATACACACATCCTATGAAAATACACTCACTCACACCAAGAAAACAAAATATTTTATTCTCTTATATACTTAAAGAATACTGGCTAGAATTGAACATCACTCATAAGAAAAAATTTTATATAATTTTATATTATTTTAATACCTCCATAATTACAAGCTTCATTGCACATCATCTATTAAAAACAACTATTTAAAGATACTAATTTATGTAACTTCTGTTTGCTGACTTTCTGCATAAAATGATTTTACATAAATGCTACATAATTTAAAAAACAATTTGGGCACTTATTTTTAAATACTTTTAATAAACATTATAGTTTAACAAAATCTATCAAGAACTTGCTTCAAAAGAAGCATGAAACATGAATACTTCTTAACTATCAGACGTGATGCTGGTTTTCCTAGCGCGAAGTCAAAATGCATTAGTGACTCAATCCTGTGATGGCCAGCACCATGGAGATTATCTTTTTAAAAGTGCAGTGGCAGAGTGAGGGGGATTAATGACATGTTTGTGTAAGATTCAACTTAATAGCTGCACAGAAGATGCTAGAATAAAATGTCTGTGCAGATGTCATATTTTCAAATTTGGTATTATAATGTGGTCTGAAAGAATCATCTTGCTATTGAATCTCCTGCTTAGCATTGCCAACTATTCAAGGCACAGTGCAGTTTTGATTTATACCACAAAGTTTAAGTAAGAGAGTTTTGAGCAGAAATTTAGCCCAAATCCACTTTTTAACCCAGAGCCAGTCTCTGGTTTCCCCATGTGGAGGGAAGGAATGTCTGTTGCCAAATTGAATGCTGTTGATATATCCCAAGAGAACACATTTTTGGGTTTGGTTGCTGCTGTTGTTGTTTTCTGATGTAAGGCAAAGATTCTCTGTAGACCAGAGGCATATCTACTTATGCAAAGAGAAGACCATTTTTGTAAATGAAAACTTGAACTTAACATTTTTGGCTAAGGCAGTAATTAAATAAGTCAACCCTTCATTGTGCTTTTGGATAGTTTTAATTGGTGGTGCTAATGGTGGTGCTTTTTTAGAATTATTAGAATATAAACATCCTAAAATTATATGTGCAAGCACAATATAAAATATACACTAGAGGTATGCTTTCAGTTTTCTCTATATTTTTTGTAGCAAAATATACTTGAAAAAATTTGCCACTCAGTTATAACTGGTGGTTTACACGTCTATTTTTATCATGTTGAAGTTTTTAACATGTGTCCTATGTTCACATCATTTAAATTGTATGCCTTTTCTAAGTGTTGTACTGGGGTTCATTGGCTAGAAAATGACTGACAACAGAGGGTGGCTAAAGAAACTGTGGTACATATACACAATGGAAGATTATGAAGTCATCAGGAAAAATGAACTCATGAAATTTTACTATACATGGAAGGATATGGATGCTATTATGTTGAGTAAAATAAGTCAGAGGGAGAGATTTAGATACAAAATAGTTTCACTCATCTATGGGATTTAAGAAAAATAAAAGACATAGAAATAATACCCGGTGACAATAGAGATGAGGACTAGAAGAACTGGCCATGATATAAAGCTTACCACAAAGAGTGGTGGGTGCAGTTGAAAAAATAACTACACTAACTACTATCATGACAACGGTAGTGAGTAAGAGAGAAGAAAATGCCTTTCTCAAATATAGGCAGGGTGTGATGGAGGAAGGAAATGGGAGTCCTGGTGGTGAAAAGGTTGCATTGTTGATGGGGGTGTTCTTTTTTCTTTATAACCGAAACAAATATATTTGTAATCATGGTGCTTAAATAAAACATTATTATAATAAATAAATAAAGCTATAGAAACTGGCGTCCTATATGGTCTTCTGAGTCAGGAACAATTTCTGAGCACATAGCCAGGAGTAACCCCAAAACCCAAAAAAATAATAAATAGATAAATAAATGAATAAAGTTGTATACCTTTGATACTTTATTTTCTTCTAGGTAAAGTTACAAATACTCTGCATTTTTCTCTCATTTTTATTATTATATCTCATTTGTGTATGAATGGCAAGAATTCTTAAGTTATTTTCTTAAGAGTTTCAAAGCATTTGTTAGAGTTTGGTTAACTGTTTTTACTGTGCTGTAAAATTTACCTCCTGAACCTTTTAATCTATTTTTAAACAGCTATAGCCTCTGACCCGTACCTTTACTCATCTTTCCATATTGTCTATCCTTGAATCCATCAGTTACTCTCTATATTTTATTTTTCATTCATATGTGGGATAATATGATACAGTATTGGCCACTTTAGTCTCTTAGTTGCAAATACTTAAGGTTCATTTCTGTTGTTTTATGTCAGAATTACCTCCCATTTGTGACAGTATAATATTTCAGGAGGTATATGATCCTAAAACAAAGTTTAGAATCTTTGGAAACTCTTTGGAAAGAGTTAAGGCACATATGTTTTGCACATAGTCAACCCAGTTCAATCCTTAATACTGAATATGGTCCCTTAAGAACAGTCAGGAGTTATCTCTGAGCATAAAACTAAAAGTAAGTCATGGGCACAACCAGATGTTGCACCTCTAAACCAATACCATATATTTTACCCATTCATCCATTGGAAGATTTATGCTATTTCCTTGTATTAACAATTATAGATCATGTAGTATAAGAAGACATAGGAATGATATCTCTTAGAGGTAGTGATTGTTATTTTCTCATGTATATTACCTGAAGTGAAAATCTTGGATATTGTATTTTTTTCCTGAGCTGTACACATGATGTTTTATATAGGTGTACCAATTATATCTCCATCTGAGTACCTGGCATTTCTTTTTGCTCCACATCTTTGTCAGCAATTTCATATGTCTTGTAACCATTCTAAGATGTGTGAGGTAATATCTTGTGGGTTTGATTTTCGTTTTCTTGATGATTAATGATACTGGAAACTATACTTTTTAGTGTAGACTTCCTTTACCTCATTGCTTAGATTCATACCTAGAACTTTCTTATTGAGATGCATTGTGAAGGGATTGTTAACATTTTATCTTTTTTTAAATATGCCATTGTTAGTGGATAAAAATATAACTGATGTATGATTTATTTTGTGTCCTGTAATTTTGCTGAATTTATTATTCTTTTCTATTATTTTTCTGAATATTTATAATTTTCTGTTTAAAACAATATGTTATCTGGAAACAGAGACAGTCTTACTCCTTTCACTCAATTTCAAACGTCTTTATATTTTCCCCAGGCCTGTTTCTAATTAATATTGTGATGAACAGAGTTAGTGAGACTGGCAATCTTGTTTTCATTTCAATCTTAAAAGTAAAGCTTTCAGTTTATCACTTTTGAGTATGAGCCAAGACGTGGGTATGTCATATACAGACATGATCATGTTAGAATACTTTTCATCAATACCAAATCACTTTAGTGTGTTTATTAGGAGAGGAATTTAATTTTGTCAAATGCTTTCTCTGTGTATGTTGAGATTTGAGAATGAAGATGTGTTTTGTTAGATCTATTATCATGATTACCACATATTGGCTTTAATATTGGGGACCATTCTTATTTTTAGAGATAACTTTCTATAGATCATGGTGTATAAGTCTTTCAAATATCTTAGAATACATTTTGTTAGTACAGTTTGATGGGTTTGCACTATTAGCAGAGACAGGAGCTTGTAGCTTTTCATTTCTGTAGTGTCCTTATCTAGTTTTGGTATCAGAATAGTTAGAACAGATGAAGAAACACTCATAGGAGTGTTTCTTCCTCTTCTGATTTTTGGAAGAGTTTGAGAAGGGTTGGTCATCATTATTATTAAATATTAAAATTCATCAGTACAACCATCTGTTCCTGGACTTTATCTTTTTATAAGCTATTTATCTTTTTTATGTAGCTTATAGAATTCCACAGAGCTGAATTCTAGCCCTGTTCTGGGACCACTCCTGACAGTGTTCAGGGGTCCACAGATGGCCCTGGAGAGTCAACCCAGGTTGGCCAAGTGCAAGGCACTTTACTCACTGTACTACTCTCATTTTTAAAGACTGTTTAGCTTTTTTTCTTTCTGTGTTGAAAGAACTTAGTGGTGCTTGGATACCACAAACAAATCTGTGAGATGAGATGTGAAAGATCTCACACCCAGACCCCCCCCACAAGACTTGATCTATCTATCACTTGAGTCATATCCCAACTTCTTAAAGACATTTACTTTTTTAATGATTCTTCAAGACATCACAAATTCTGTACTTTAGCCTGTGAAAGATATTTTGATGATAGCACTAGAGACTCTCTCTAAATCAGCCAAATTTTCAGCCATAAAAGAGCAATTCTGAGAACTGAGCACATTTAAACAGCTAAAATTGCTTTGTAAATATTAATGTACTTTACCAGACTCATTTTTATTAGGCAATTTAAGTGAGTAAATAAATGTATGTGAACATATTTGTTATAAATGCATATATATCATTTGTTAATAGCATGCAAAGCAATTGTGACTTTCTCTCTTCATTTCAATATTATTTTCTCTGTTCCTTATTTGCCTACATCATTATTTTCACTAATCTATGATTAGTACATAACTTTCCTTTCATTAGCACATCTTTCCAAACTTATTCACATCTCATTCTTAGTAAGTAACTCACACTCATAAATCTTGCTCTTGGATCATAAGAAACACAAAAATATCCAAGTTATTCATAACATGGTGGAGGACATATTCATTTTATCCAATGACTAAAAATAGTTTAAATGGGCCTATATACTACAAACAGGCTGTTACTAAAACCCACTTTCTGAGCATAAATACTTTATTTTTCAATAACAATTTGTGTTCAGGAGAAAATGAACACATTATAGTGCCCCTGAATAACTTACTTGAGCAATTCCTTCTTCAAATTTTGTAGATAAGAAAAAAAGTAAAGAAAGAATTAGAATTAAATAACTTGGCAGTGGCAAAGTTAGTGAGGAGACCTGGGATTCCTCCTTTTTCAGTTCTTTTCCTTGTTATTAATGAAAGTGAAGATGCTTATTTAACTGTAGTCTACTTGAATTGGCATGAGACCCCCAAACTGGAGTGCTCCTAAAAGCAGGGAATAGTGATCATTAGCATATCAAATTTACCGGACTGTTTGCAAGATTTTTTTTTCTCTTTTATCTATAAAATTTCTCTAGAAGAAGCAGAAAGTAGGGTATCGTGGGATATGAATTTTATTTCAAGGTCACTGAGGAATCACAGAAGTGTATTCAAATGGAAAATTGTTGAAGACTCCCCCAGTGTACAGCTGTCATGGCAGTATAACACATGGTTTAGAGAAACTTGAGAAATGATGATAATGGAACACTTTAAATCTACTGGGTTGTGAGTGAAAATAAAATTAGAGTTAGACAGATAGCTACTGGTTTCATCCAAACTTAACTACAAAGTATGCATGAGAACATGTAGTTTACAAAAATTCTGTCATTTTACTGTCTTGAAGAGTAAATAGTCATCATAATTTTGTCTAACATAATAATAAAAATACATGTAATACCATTAGGATATCCATGTGTTCTTATTTTAAACAGTGATCTTTAGAGCAACTTGGTATGTTTTCCAGTACAAATATTGTTGTGGAGGTCGAAGTGGTGAGGCAAGCAGGAAGGCATCTGCCTTGTGTGCACTAGCCTAGGATGGAATGTGGTTCAATCCCCCAGCGTCCCACATGGTCCCCCAAGCCAGGAGAGATTTCTGAGTGCATATCCAGAAGTAACCCCTGAGAGTCATCAGGTGTGGCAAAAAAAAAATTGTTGTTGTTGTGAAGAATCTGTCAATAGGGGATATCACTTACTTATGTTACCAGAGTATCATGTTCTGCATAGGCAGAATAGATCATAAAGATTATTTGCAACTATAAACTTATTTATTAATCCTTAATTGTCTATTGTTTCCTATTGTCTAATAAACTGAATATTTAGGTGATTTTAAAATACATTAATAAATAACCCCCCAAAGTGGTCATCCATGATCCAAGTGGACACAGAAAATTTTGACTTTGTGTGTATGCTTGTGTGTATACACATGCGCACATGTGCATTTGAACCATATCCAGTGGTGCCCAGGACTTAATCTTTTCTCTGTGCTTAGAAATTGCTCCTGTCAGGACTCAAATTGCCATGGATTAAACCTAGGTTAGCAAGAGCCTTGCCCACTGTACTCTATCCTAGGCAAAGAAAAATTTATCTTGAAAATCCCTGTGTCTTCTAAATAGGTGGGCCTTATATTTAATGTCTAAAATGTATCCAGACATCTAGAACTTAGTCTCTTAAAAAACTAGGAAAGCAGATGTAGGAGATCCCACTGAAGTGAGAGAACCAGAGACAGCTGTGGGATGGAAAAAACCTAATGGAACTACTGACAAACAGGGGAATATTTCACAAAGTAACTCTGGCCAGACTTCTACTAGACACGTAAACCAGGATGGCATGTAAAGACTTCCAAACACTCCAGACAAATCAATCTATGTAAGAATCTATTTAAGGACAAAAATAATACAATGATTACAAAGCATTAAATCTTTACTTTGAATTTAGCGAAGTTATTTTTTAAAAATGGTTCCCTAGGTGGTCCTAGATATAGTATCGATGTTTTCCTTGCCTTGTACATGTCTGACCCAGATCCAATACACCACATATGGTCCTGTGTTCACTGTCAGCAGTGATCTTTAAAAATAGAACCAAGAGTAAATTCTAATCCACCTAGTGTGACCTAAAAGCCATATTATTTTATATTAAATGTAATTAGTATTCCAGAATAAAATTTAACAATTTTAATTAATATTAATATTGAAATTTTAAATAATAATAAAACAAGCATCACTGTAAGTTCAACTCTAGAATAATAATAGGAAACATTGATCCTTCATCTGATACAGCAAATCTTCTCTTTGATTTCTATCCTAAGAGGACAAATTCACTGACTCAAAAGTTTTTATGTTCATTTAGAATAGACTAGAAGATATGGGGAAACAATTCAAGTGCCCTATGGGATGAGTGGTTGAAATGTTAAGAGTTCTTATGTGCACTTGAATACTAGTCAACACAATAAAAAAATGAAAATTTGCCCTTTGCAGCAAGGTAAATGCAACAGTAGTGAATAGTATTAAGGGAAATAAGTTCAAGGGAATAAAAAACACATACATATTGAGCGTACTCATATATGTGGTATTAAAAAAAAAAGTGAGAAGGAGTAAGTCAAATGAAAGTAAACTCAGACTGAAAGCAAAAGTGTAGTTATCAACACATGAAACAAGGTAAAGTAGTAAAAAGCTTAGTGATCAGCATAGAATGGAATTTGACACTTGGGAGTGGATATAGCGTTATGAGCATTTTGAGGAGGTCTAATTGTGTACCCCTAAAATATGAATAGTCCTATGAACTGTAATTACCTCCACAAAAGGAAGAGAGTGCGAGGATACAGGAGAAAGAAGAAAGAAAGAAAGAAAGAAAGAAAGAAAGAAAGAAAGGAAGGAAGGGAGGAAGGGAGGAAGGAAGGAAGGAAGGAAGGAAGAAGGAAGGAAGGAAGGGAGGAAGGAAGGGAGGAAGGAAGGAAGGAAGGAAGGAAGAAAGAAAGAAAGAAAGAAAGAAAGAAAGAAAGAAAGAAAGAAAGAAAGAAAGAAAGAAGGGAGGGAGGGAGGGAGGAAGGAAGGAAGGAAAAAAGAAAAAGAAAGAAAGAAAGAAAGAAGGGAGGGAGGGAGGGAGGAAGGAAGGAAGGAAAGAAAGAAAGAAACAAAGAAAGAAAGGAGGGAGGGAGGAAGGAAGGAAGGAAGGAAAGAAATAAAAAGAAAGGAAAGAAAGAAAGAAAGAAAGAAAGAAAGAAAGAAAGAAAGAAAGAAAGAAAGAAAGAAAGAAAGAAAGAAAGAAAGAAAGAAAGGAGGGAGGGAGGGAGGGAGGAAGGAAAGAAAGAAAGAAAGAAAGAAAGAAAGAAAGAAAGAAAGAAAGAAAGAAAGAAAGAAAGAAAGAAAGAAAGAAAGAAAGAAAGAAAGAAAGAAAGAAAGAAAGAAAGAAAGAAAGGAGGGAGGGAGGGAGGGAGGAAGGAAAGAAAGAAAGAATGAAAGAAAGAAAGAAAGAAAGAAAGAAAGAAAGAAAGAAAGAAAGAAAGAAAGAAAGAAAGAAAGAAAGAAAGAAAGAAAGAAAGAAAGAAAGAAAGAAAGAGTAAGAAAGAAAGAAGGAAGGAAGGGAGGGAGGGAGAAAGGGAGGAAGGGAGGAAAGGAGGGAGGGAGGGAGGGAGGGAGGGAGGGAGGAAGGGAGGAAGGAAGGAAGGAAGGAAGGAAGAAGGAAGGAAGGAAGGGAGGAAGGAAGGAAGGAAGGAAGGAAGGAAGGAAGGAAGGAAGGAAGGAAGGAGGAAGGAAGGAAGGAGGAAAGAAAGAGAAGAGAAAGGAAGGAAGGAAGAAGAAAGGTAGGAAGGAAGGAAGGAAGGAAGGAAGGAAGGAAGGAAGGAAGGAAGGAAGGAAGGAAGGAAGGAAGGAAGGAAGGAAAGAAGAGACAGACTTGAATTAAATTTCCATGGGGCATATAGTTTCCATTTTTCTAAATATACTTTGTGTTTAATATATATGATGACACATAAAGAATAGATATAATGGTTTGAACTGGGGGTCCAATGATAATAATGTAATTTTATTAGGTTTCATATTTATTATTTGTGTGTGTGATTTTTTTCTCTCAGTATTTCTAGGGAGATGGGTGATATCTCTATAATATGCAACAAAGGCGCACCTTTGCTAAATGCATTAACAATGACCCGGCTGGGTGTGCTTTGAATTCAAAAATAATGAAGTGGGAATGTGAAGGAAAGACGAGCTAAAAAGAAAACTGGCCTTTTTGCCTGGGTCAGTCAGGAGAACTGTGTAGAAATAGTATCAGCAGATAATACTGATCCCTATAGACCAAGGTCATTGTTAAGTGGGGCACTGACATACTATACTGGTGAGAAGCAGTGAAAGATTTTGTGGCATGGTCTGATGGTTCTTTATTTTATGGCTGGAAGTAGAACCTAAAACATTTTGATTAAATATAATGGATTTTGGATTTTTTTTATTCTTACATTTCTTCTTGAATTTTGACATTGATTTACTGGTGAATGGAAAGATACCCTTTAAAGATTAATGTTTGAAATTTAAGTTATGAAATATATATTAAGAGGAAAAATAACTGCTTTCTACTTTGAATTAGCAAAAATGATGATCTGTCAAAAAACAAAACAAACAAAAACAAAAAAGAGGCCGGAGAGATAGCATGGAGGTAAAGCATTTGCCTTGCACACAGGAAGATGGTGGTTCAAATCCTGGCATCCCAAATGGTCTCCCGAGCCTGCCAGGAGTGATTTTTTAGTGTAGAGCCAAGAGTAACCCCTGTGTGTTGCTGGGTGTGACCCAAAGATAAAAAAAAATTAAAAAACAAAAAGATGATCTGCTTATACCAGTCATTGCTTTTGACTTCTGCTTAAGTTTTAATAGTTAAAATTTTGCCTTTTTCTTATTAAAATATGTCTTGATTTGTTTATGAAAAAATCAAGTCTTCACACTTTAGAGCTCTTTTAAATGCTTTATTGACCTTTTCAATTATGCATGCAAATCTCTCCATTTTGTTTCATCTGATTGCTGATATTGGTATAATTGTTTATTTAGTTCTGTCTCCTTGCCAATAATGTTTCTCATTGTAATTTGAAATATTTGTAATTACGTTTAGGCCAATAAAATATCTTAAACATATATATTTTAGTTTATTGATAAAATGAGGTTAAATCTCATGTAAATAGGCCTTGGCCTCAAATCATTAACTTGGAGATTTAACAGTAACCCTTTTAGGAAGAGAAATTGTAAGAATAAGATCAAAATAGGGTTAGAGTAGTTAACAAGTTCAAAGTTTTAGCTAGAATTAGATTTCATTTACCCTAGCTAATAAAAATTAGGTTATTATCATTGGATCCCAGTTCAAACCATTATATATATATATATGTGTGTGTGTCATAAATATTAAAGAGAAAGTATATTCAAAAAAATGGAAACTGTCCATATTCCCCATGAATGCATTTTGAAATAATTTTCATATTTTCCTATCTTTTCCAATTCTTCTTTAAATATTCATATGGGGGCAAAGCTGAAAAACTAGTGCTGGAGAAATAGTGGTTAAGGGTCTTCCCTTACACAAAACTAACTGATTTAACCCCTGATATTGCCCAGCATCCCCTGAGCACCCTTGGGACTGATGGCTCTTCTCAGAGCTGGGAGTAAGCCTTAAGCACTGCTGAGAATGAAATTCCCCCACTTCCTACCACACCCCCTTAAAAAATTAACAAAAAGAAAAACTTTTCAAATATTTTAAAAGAATTAAATTATGCATAAACAGAAAAATACATATTAACTGCCCTCCTCTTCAAAATCACTTCTTGAGAGTAAAAATTATCACCATTAAAAAGTGTCAAATTTGTTTGTTTATTTGTTTACTTCAAACTACTTTTGGGTCATATCTGGCAGCACACAGGGTTACTCCTGGCTCTATGCTCAGAAATTGCTCCTGGCAGGTTCGGGTGACCATTTGGGATGCCAGGGTTCGAACCACCATCTTTCTGTATGCATTTGCCTTACCTCCATATTATCTCTCTGGCCTCTTCTTTTTGTTGGTTTGTTTGTTTTGTTTTGTTTTGTTTTGTTTTTTGAAGATAATCTTTTTTGCTAATTCAAAGTAGAAAGCAGTTATTTTCTGTGACTAAAAAGTGCATGTTTCAAACTGTGTTAACCCAAGTCATAGTTTGCTTTCACAGTGGAAACTCTCCCCTTTTCCCCAAATGATGATCTTGTTTGTGCTGCATCCAATGAGGATCAGAGATTTGATTTTGGTTTCATCACTTCCCCCCTTAAACAAACATAATTTTCACCCCCTAGTGAGTTTTGTTTGTGGGTTCCCACCTAGGGTAGTGTTGAAATGTGGGATACCAGAAGGTTCGTCCAGATCTTCAGAGGAAGGAGCATGGTAGATCAACTTCAACAGATGGCATGATTGTACAAAAAAAGTTGTCAGTAAATCCAAAGCTAGTCCTTCATCATCTAGTAATCTTCATTATCAACAAATCTTGAAGGAAAACACATACAAAAGGGACTATTTCCCTGAGAGCAAGGATACCCCCCCCCACCCATCCATCCATCTATTCACCAATTGTGCTTTGCTTGATAATGTGATTCCTTCTGCAAAAGGAGCATGGGTGACTTGGTGATTAACTAGAGGCCAATTCTCCAAATAGAATTATCTATCTGCTTCTCTGGCGAGGCAATTTAGGAGGGCATTTGGAAGAGGAGACCATAGCTTGTTATGACCCCAGCAAGACACAGCCGTGTGTGTTGTAACATCACCAGCCAATAGGAACTGGGAGACCAGCATTTTAGTTTGATCTTTGTAGACATAAATGATGTAATCTTATGGTTGGTGACTATGTTACATAATTCAGTGCTTAGGGGATCTAATTAACAGTGGCTATTATAAAAAGAAAACAAAACAACATACAACATAATACTCCATGTCTCCTGCAATTGGTCTCAACCCCAAATTACCTTTAAAAAGTACAGATATAGGGGCTGAAAAGACAGCACAGAGGGTAGAGTGTTTGCCTTGCATGTGTCCCCAAACCAAATTCGATCACTGGAATCCTATATGGTCCCCCAATACTCACAGTAACTTCTAAACACAGTCAGGAGTAACCCCTGATCAGGTGACCCCCAAACAAACAAAAACAACAAAAGTTCAGATACAAAAATCTAAACAGGCAGAGTAAATATCTCTGAATGATCATGCTTTCCAAACTTCCCAGGCAGTTCCATAAATGTATTTTTTTCTACCCGAGTAAAACCCAAATTGTTATTCAAATAACATATTCAATAAAGTAAGGAACATTGATATTATTGGAGAGAAGAAATTTCTTTGAGCAGGTCTTTCAGAAGGAAGATTGCAGCTAACATATTTCTGTTCCTTTCTTTCTGGACTCAGGAGGCACCATGAAAATAGCCAGACATTCTCAAAGGGGAAGGAAGTGAGTCCCTTGGTGTGGTAAAGTAACACTCACCAGTAAATATTTGAAGAGTTTATTAATTCCCTGAACCTCCATAAGATAAGGTAAAAGATATGTGCCAGGATCAAGTCACTGCATCCTGTGGAAGGTGACCAAACTGTCCTAGATGTCCACCTTACATCCTTACAGCTTTCTTGCCATACTACCTGCCTTGACAGCATTATAGTCATTTCATTGCATGCCAAGACTGCAACTTTACTTCTTTCTTCACACTCTACAGATCACTCTATGAAGTTATTTCTGTCTTTTTCTAATTTCTGAAAGTAAAAAGTTACTCTCAGGGAAAAACAGAAGCAGCATTTTTCTTAACTCTCATTTACTCATGAGTCTACCATAGAATTTTCCAGAAGCTTTGTGCAGCACATGCTCCAGAGGCAGATCCACCCAACTCATAAGCCACCTCATAAGCCATCTCATAAGCCAGATGTTCAAAGTTTTGCTTTGATTTATTTTAAAGTACACTAAACAATTCTCAAGTGTCACCCCTCTTTGGGAAATAATTTAATTTTTCTCAAATAATTATAGTACTACTCATTGACTTGTTGCTGCTATTTTTGGATAAGCTTAATATAGATAATTAAGAAATATTTTATGCATAGCATAAATAGCATAATCAACTATTAGAACTGTAATATTTAGCTCCAATATTGAATATGTTATACACTAGCCTACATCTAACACACATAAAATTTTCATGAGGACTCAATATATATTAAGTGTGCACGGAGTTCTAAGAGAAAACTCTGAAGTTTGGAACTGGTGTCCTGGTTTTCAGTACTAGCAATGATTCCAATGCCTAAATAAACTCAGTTTTAAGAATCAAAATTATGGTCCAAAGAACACCTCCTAACTTATCTGCTAGCTTCTGACAGCAACAAACCAAAACCATGTCTAGTGAGTGGTTTAAGCCTCATTGCCTCATGGATCTTCTTACTCTCTGTATTCAGTCACCTCTGGCCAACTGTTACTATCTCATGTCATCTTAGAGACAGATAATCACAATCCAGTTTCCTCACCAGCATGGGTGCAGTTGAACAAAGCTAGTGAAAACTATTAACTAGCTCTCCCTTTAAATACAAAAACTGATCAGTCAGTAACTTACAGAAGGGGTCTGTAAGTTTCCAGCATTGTTGTGTTTCCACTTTACTCCCTCTGGGATTCTCATTCTAAACCCTCATTCCATATATATTTTGGACCACACCCAATTGTCATCAGTATTAATTCCTATCACTTTTGGTGGGGTTCAGGGGTCATGGCATCAGGGATTGATCCTGGGTAACAAGGAAAGATCCTTTTCTGCTATCTCTCTGCATCTCTACTTGTTTATGTTCAGTCATTGTCTTTGATATCTATTTCACAAAGAAAAAAGTAAACAAAAATTAATACCCATAGATTAAAATAATACATTAAAAGTTCTGTTAACCTAACATGGTATTCACAGCAAAGTTAGTAAGCAGTAACAAATGTCAGAAATTGGCCATTTTAAGCAAATAAAGCTTGAAAAAATTAAGATATACTTAAAGTAAGGAGAAAATTTGAAATTAGAATAATAACTTGGTTAACATGAAGTAAATGGAAAGCTATATAAATAAAAATTACTAATATAGATTTCTCTATGTGTAAATATATATACTTAGTCTATTCTATATGAATATATTGTATATAATTATAAATATAGAAGAGTACTCATCATTTTTCTAGTATTATATGACTTCAATTTCAAATGCAATTAAAAGTCAACTATTTTCTATTTCTAAGGTGTATTATATAAAAACAATGGCTATGCAATGACCTTAAATCATCAAATAGAAATTTAATACCAAACTAATATCAGACGATGAGAAAATTTGTTATCCCATGACATCAGAACCAAAATTTTTAGGGGGCAGGAAAGATAGCACTATTGATTGGAGCGCATGTTTTGCATGTAGGATGTCAAAGTTTGATCTCATCAATGCCTGGTCCCTACCAGAAGTAGTAACCCCTGAATACAGAGCCAAGGTAGCCCCTCAACACTTTCACATCTACACACACAATATTTTTTGGCCATTAAAGTTATATAAATAAAAGCCACTGTATAAAATCTTAAGTAATAAAATTTGTAACAAATTATATGCACAAAATATAAGGCATATGCATTTAAAGACAAATATATTTTATACTCCTTGAGAAGCTATGAAAAATCATAAAAAATAGACATTTTGAAAGAATTCAAAAACTATAAACTCAAGAATAGATGGCTATACATGACATCACACTGAAAATCAGAATATATTCAGACAGGGTCAGGAAAAAAATTACATATTATGAAGTGTGGATCCAGCCATTTTGTTTTAAAGTTAAATGAATAGCCTCACCTTAACATAGTAAAAGAAATGAGCCTTTTAAAACAAGAATAAAGCCCAAAAATAATTTGACATTCTGGTGTTGGTCTATCACATAGACAAACCATTTTGTTCTCTTGTTGAATCTCAAAGAACAAAGTGATTTTGTAACTACAACAAATCAAGACCAAAACAAATAAAATATATATAATAAACAGACTATACAATCATGTCTGATCACAGAAAAAAATCATAAACATTATCTAAACCATAAAACACAACACATTCCTCTCTCCCTACTAATATAAACAATGACTGTGATTCTACCTAGTACATGCCAGCCTCTTTCTACTTACTCCTTCAAGATAACTGTCTTGTATATTTTGGAGAGTAGCCCCTTGTCTGATGGGTATTGGGTCAATAGTTTTTCCCATTCTGTGGGTAGCTTTTGTATCTTACGCACTATACCCATTGAGGCTCAGAAGATTCTTAGCTTAATATAGTCCCATCTATTCATCTCTGCTTCCACTTGTTTAGAAAGTGATGTTTCCTCCTTGAAGATGGCTTTAGTCTCAATGTCATATAGTGTTTTACCACATGTTGTTCTATATACCTTATGGTTTCAAGCCTGATATTAAAGGTGTTTAATCCATTTATTTGATCTTTCTGCATGGTGTTAGATGGGGGTCTGAGTTTGCTTTTTTGCAAGTGGCTAACCAGTTGTGCCAAGACCACTTATTGAAGAGGCTTTCACAGAATTTACTAAGAAAAAAAACATATAACCCTAACAAAAAATGGGGGAAAGAAATGGACACTTCCCTAAAGAAGAAATGCAAATGGCCAAAAGACACATGAAAAAAATGTTCTACATCACTAGTCATCAGGGAGATGCAAATCAAAACTACAATGAGATACCATCTCACACACAGAGACAGACACACATCACAAAGAACAAAAACAATCAGTGCTGGCGGGGATGTGGAGAGAAAGGAACTCTTATTCACTGCTGGTGGGAATGCCGTCTAGTCCAACCTTTATGAAAAATAATATGAAGATTCCTCAAGAAACTGGAAATTGAACTCCATATGATCCAGCTATTCCATTCCTAGGGATATACCCTAGGAACACAAAAATACAATTTAAAAATCCCTTCCTCAGACCTATACTCATTGCAGCGCTATTTACAATAGCCAGACTCTGGAAACACCCAAGATGCCTTTCAAGAGATGAATGGCTAAAGAAACTTTGGTACATATACACAATGGAATATTATGCAGCTGTAAGGAGAAATTAAGTCATAAAATTTTCCTATATATGGATGTACATGGAATCTATTATGTAAAGTGAAATAAGTCAGAGGGAGAGGATAAACACAGAATAGTCTCACTATGGGTTTTTTTTTTTTAAATTAAAGACAATATTGTAATAAGGCCCAGAGACAATAGAGTTAAGGGCTAGAAGAGCTGGAAGGACTGGCTCACAAACTAAAGCTCACCACAAAGAGTGGTGAACTCTGTTCAGGAAATAACTAACACTAACAACTAGCATGACAATGTTAAAGAATGAGAGAAGTAGAATGCCTGTCGCAAATACAGGCAAGGGTGGGGAAATGGGGGGCATTGGTGGTGGGAATGTTGTACTGGTGATGGGAGGTAGTCTGTTATAACTGAAACCCAACTACAAACATGCTTGTAATCATAATTCTTAAATAAAGATTTATAAAAAAAAAGTCTTCAAAACAGACATTCAGTTGCAAAGTTAACACTAGTAAAGTAGTTAAGGACGAGCAAATTCCTACTTTTAAATTTTGGGATAATTTTTTTTTGGTATTATTTCATTTTGGAGCCATACCTGGCTGTGTTCACTGTTAACTCCTGGCTCTGTACTCAGGGATTATACCTGTGAAGGCTCACAGGACCCTATGGGATGCTGTAGATCAAACCCAGGCCAGCTAGCTACATAAGAAGAAAATACCCTACTCACCTATTTGGTGCAGGAGACACTAGTGGGTAGGGATCTTAGCCTTGCATGCAGTTGACCTAGTCAATCTCTGACATCTCCTGTGATCTCCTGAGAACTACCAGGAGTAAATTTCTTGAGCACACAGTCACTCTTAAGCACCTCCACATGTGTCTCCAAAACAAAACAAAGCAAAATTGACATGATAGTGTGACAAAAATCATAACCACAAATATCTTCGATATAGATATATGACAAATTATGAATGAAATCTATCCAGCAGTGGATATCAACCGCAGGAATCATCCCCATCTGGTTTTGTCATGAGAATGGAAGGTATCTCCATAACCTGATGTAGCCAATCACGGAACACACATGGCTTCTATTTTGTCAGTGGTGGCATGTCATTCCATTAATATTGAATAAAGGACAAGGCTATTCATTATTATCAAACCTGCCCTATGCTGAGAAACACAGAAGACATTAAAAAGTATTATAATTGAAAGAAAGAAAATATCATTGTTGCTAAATCCAGAGTACAAACCACTGGAAGAGAGATCACTTAATCATCATTAAATTAGCATGAGAGCATAAAAATTCCTGATATCATAAAAATATACCAAAGTCAATTGCATTTTCCATATACTGACAATAGCCATATACGTAACTAAGAATAAACATTATCTGCAAAAATAAAAATATAAAAAATGCACACATTTAAGTCAAAGGTTTTACTACTAATAATTATAATTATATAGTTATTATGAGAATAATATGACAAATTTCTACTGAAATGTATCTAAGTGTAGTAAAGAAATCTATTCTCAAACCATTAGGGAACATGCACTCACGATAAATATGGATTGTTCCTCCTTTGCTCCAAGAAATTATGGACTTGAATTTTAAAATATATATGGAGGAACTAAGGATTATTTTTTTAAAATCCATGCCAAAATGAAGAGAAGGAAAATAGAAAGACATGCTTACCTTTCTTAATTTCAGGGCTAACAGAAAACCCTGAAAGAGTGTCACTGCAATAATCCAATTTGCCAGTGGAATCAAGTAGAGCACTGATAAATAAGACAACTACAAACAAATTTTAAGTACTTCCTAGGGTGAAGGAAGGGTGAAGATGATCTTTGAAGATATTTAATTTTTTTCAATTTGGGAGAAGAGGAAACAATGTTATAGGTGAAAACTAATTTTCAAAGAGATACAAAATGCATGCAAATTAACAATAAAATCAATACTCAAATATGTCAGATTAGAAGATATAAACAGTAGAGAAAGACTGAGGAGATTCTGTAGAGTCAGACACAAAATCTGGAGAAGAGAGCAGTGCCCCCCACTCCGTTTCATTAAACCTGGGTCTGGCTTCCGGCCACAGCCTGGTGATGTGGTTTCACTTCCGTGATTCTGTTGCACTGTTAGTGGATTCTCTGTGTGATTGGATGGTTCCCCCCATCTTGGTTTTAATGAAGTCAACAGCCATATGGAGAAATCCAGATGGCAAATGACCAAGGCTGAACCCCAGCCAACAGTCAGGAAAGAAGAGCCTTTGAGTCTAACAACTCACAAGGAATGGAATCCCGCCAACCACCACGTGCAGTTGGCTTTAGTTTTGTCTCCAGGTGAGCCTCAGATGGGAGCCCAGTTCTTGCCAGCTACTTGACTTCAGTCTGTAGAATTCTTGAGTCTCAGCTCTTCTAAGACTAAACTCCAGACCCACAGAAATGGTTAGAATAAAAGTGTCTGTCTGTGTATTTAACCATGAATACTTCAAGAATATTGTCTGCCATAATAAATCACTGATAAAAGCTTAGAAGAAAAAAATTGTTTAGAGCCTAAACCTTGGGAAAAAGTCTTTAATAAGATGCCCACATGTATAAATAATAAAGAAACACTGAATAATTGCTTACATTTATATTAAGTACACCCATGTATCAAAATATATCACAAAATCCATAGTACAAAGATCATGAAAATATAAGCCAAAAAACATATTCACAACACATAGAACCACAAAAAGATTAGCAGTATTAATATACGGTAACCTTTCATTAATGTATAGGGAAAAAATGAAACAAAACTTGGTAAGAAGAGGTGAGTCTGGGTTTCATTTTACAAAACAAAAAAACACCAATAAGGAAAATTAAGTTAATTCCATGTGAATATGTAGTAATACACACAGACCTGTGCTTGGTTTATGTTATCAGTATGAAAAGGAAAATACAAAATGTAACACTGGTTTATCCTCACCATACAGGAATATATGAAAAAGCCTGAAAATTCTAAGCATAACGGAAAATCAAAGACAACAGAAAATTTTGCCATGGCTAAAATTAACAATTTGTACAGATAATCAGGAAATATAATATAGCATACTCTAGAATAGCTGAAGATATACATATTCTATTAATCAAGATAGATGTACTATGTTGAAGGGATGAGGGTGCTTTTGAAAGGTTCTTCTCCCAAAGAAAACTCAACTAAATCTTTGGATCTGTGTATATAGACATGTCTGAGATTTTATAATTCTGGGATCTTCAAAAATTAGAAATATTACCCCAATTCATGAATATAAGATGAAGTGCACTAAGTTCAAATAATAATAATAATACTCATATATTAAACCTATTATTATGTGGAGGATAAGTGATCTCCATTTATACACATCAATATGCATTAGACAATCAAAATTTTGAACAAAAAAATGCTATAGCACTAGTCTATCCAGATGTTACTGTTTACAAAAAGCTTAAAAAACAGGCAAATATATAAAATCTGTTGATAAAAATGAAGACATCTGTGGTGAAGCGATAAAGAAATCAAGAAAACAGTAAACATGAAAACCAAGGTAGATATTATCCTGGGATAATTGGTAGGAGTCAAAAGATGTGATCATTAAATCAGATTGAGGCATGATTACCAGTGCTGATTGTGTATTTTTTTACAGTTGGTGATGGTTACGCCCATGTTCATTTTTTAAATATATTTTATAGCACATATGCTTGGTGATGTGGGAATTCTGTTTTCCATCATTGGCCATAGAACATTTAAGTACCATAGAAGATTTGACAGTGAGATGAATGTATCTCTTAAATGTCAACATCAGTGTAATTTTGCATGCCCTAAATATCTAATTTGAACAGAGAAGGTAATGGAGCTGGTAGGTTTTGGATCTACACAAATTATGTGTCTTAGTTACATAGAGCAGACCATAGCAAAAAGTTGACAGCAATATCCAAAATAAACAATCACAGGGAAAGAATTCTCCCCCCCATCAAGGGCAGGAGCACTTCTAGCAGAGAACTATGTCACTTGATCCCAATGCAGAGGTGCATTATCTCTGACACTTCTCAATGGAAGGCTGATTTTCTGGCTGCTGACTCTGGAAACTGATCCTGGGACCCAATATACAGCCATGGAAGAGAAAAGAAAGTATCCAAACTTACGTAGCACCAAGCAGAGAATAAAGACTCTAGTCTACAATTTTACCAACCCAGTGACTATGTATAAGCAACATAATTTTAGACTATCCACTCATTTGTACTGTAATAAGGTCAAGTGTCATTAGATATGTAATGTAGATATACTACCTAGTTAGTTTCCACATATTCCATAAGACACAATGGAATTTAACATACATATATTGTCTCCCACAACTCCAGTTTATGTGCACACCTCATAACAAATAAGTGAGATAATTCAAAAGAAAAAAAAGGCAATGTTCAGGGGATGGAGAGAGAGTACAGTAGGTAGGGTGCTTGCCTCGCACATGGCCAACCTGGGCTTGATTCCTGGCATCCTACAAGGTCTCCCTTGCATTGCCAAGAGTGACCCCCAAGTGCAGAACCAGAAAAGACCCCTGAGCATCACTGGGTGGTGAACCCAAAACTAAAATAAAAATAATTAAAAATACAATGTTCAGAAAATGATGTTCACAATTAGATGTGTTCCTAATGAAACTAGGAGTATTAAGTCATGCTTAATGACATTAATAAGATTAAATAAAAATTTAAATAACAGCATCTATTATCTCAATTAAATGTAATGTACTAAAAAATAAATCCATTTCAGAAATGATGAAAGACATTGAAGCTGAAGTAAAACCTTGAGTCAAAAATTTCTCTGGAATATTAATATGAAATTATCTTTAAATTAATATCTATTAATTATATTATTATGATCTTGTAAATCTGACAGACACAAATAACATTTTAAATAATAACAGACATCAATTTGCTCTTTCTGCAGTAACTCTATATGCCCAAATAATCTGAAAGCACTCTTAATATCTTCTTGGAAAATGAGCTCCACATTGTATGTTTTCCTTTACTCTGGACACCTACAATAAGAGAATCAAAGCAAATATTTCTCATCTCTGGAGCTATACATAATGTATAAGAATTTAATATTATACTCTTCTGTTCCACATAATACATTCTATATTATCATGCTTCTGATCAGGAAACACAAAATTGAAAGTGACCCTCTAGAGGAAATACTCGTTTCATAAGTATGAAAAGATAAAATCCATATCTTTTTATGTAGATATATTCTGCTTATGAAAGCAGTTTTATCTCTTTTTCATTATAGTATACATAATTTTCTTCTTTTGCAGGCTCATCAATTTTCAATTACTCAGTATGATCAAAATAGCTATATTTTAAAATAATAGGTAATGTAAATAAATTTACAGCAAATCATTTTTTGGAACAAGGTGGGTGAATAAATGAATGCATGATTAAAACAATAAATAACAATGAAAGGGCTGGAAACATTCACTGTGGCATAAGGGTTGAGGGCCCTTATTCACACTAAGTAAAAGATAAGGAGGGAAAGATCTCCTGTTTGGGCTTAGAGGGGTGCCAGGTGCCACATCCAGTGCCACATCAGGATTCACAATTTTATAGTGTTCTTTTGCAAACTATGTCAAATCACAGTGAACAAAGCTGATGTGATTTCCTACAAGAGGGCAGAAGATCATTTGAAGGTCATTCAGTGGGCCACAGGCTTGATTTCAACATTCTAAAGACTCACATTCCATCTTTGGAAACAGAAGAGGAGATAAAAAACACATCCAAGACATTGGAGAACCCAACACATTTTGGTAAAATTCCATATTATTGCACTTGAAATGAAAATTACATTTTATCAGAAGGGTTAGGTCAATTCAGTCTAAATAGAGCAATGGCAATATACTCTGAAAAAAAAAAACTAGATTATGCCCCCTTTCTTTTTTTCTGAAGTTTTAAGATTATATCTTCTACACACAGTGGAATAGGACTCAACTATGATGAATGCTACAGAATTGTGCTAACTGTGGTGGTGAACTTTTGGGAGGATAGGATGAAGTGAGGGGCACTCCGGTGAAGTGTGTCGTGTTGGAACATTGCATGTATGACACCCTATCATGAATGGCTTTATAAATCAAAGTGCCCAAAATATTTTAAAAGCTAAACACATGTATATGCATACACACACAAACACACAGATACAGAACTTCCTTGTAGAATATTTGTACAGTAAGAAAAATTGTTTCTCCTAAAATGAATCATAATTGAATATATTTAATTAATCATTATATCACAGACTTGATTGTTTTCCCATCCACTTGGATCTATTTTTGTTTGCAATACTATGAAATGCAGAATAAGACAGTACTTCTTTGTGACTCCTGCACAACTCTTTAGGGAGTTAGGGACCATGTTTTCATTTATTACAATATTCCAAGTCTGGCACAGTATGCATGACAGTATGGACCTGGAAGTAATTGAAAAAGGAGACAGGAAAAGCAGCAATCATGAGCCAACTAGACCTTTCCTTCTTGGTAATGGCTCTTTCTGTTTCTCTGATTCTCTCTCTTTCTGTCTCTATTTCTGTCTGTCTCTCTATCTCTGCCTGTCTCTCTCTCTCTCCACACACACACACATACACACACGCCCACACACACACACACACACACACACACATCAGTCAGAACAAACACACTTCTCTTCAGGAAATCCATTTGTTGCATTTAAGATGGACTACTGTCACTACAGTCAAAACTGACCCTGACCGAATAGGGTGCAAAATATCCAGAGCAGTAACAACCCCTAACTCAAGGAACTTATTTTAGAAATAACTAAATCAAGGCCAGTGGTTTGCCAAATCAATTGTTTTCGATCAAGAGCCTAAAGAAATATATTTCTATGGTCTGTTGACCATTTCAGAATTTTGGAGATATAATTTAGTTCAGGAAGTGAAGAAAACCATGGCTACTAAAGAATTAAGCCTTCTTTCATTCTACCTTTCTGGGGTGCATTTCCCTCCTTACCTCTTGGTGAGTTCCTTTTATCTGAAATCTCTGGAGAAGTTCCTTGTTCTTCAGAGGGCCAGACTAGAGCCAGCTGAGCTTTATTTTATTCTGTCAGGCTGACAAATACCTCTGTAGTAGAAACCCAAACATTCTAGTAATGACTGATTTGGGAATCTACCCAAACTTCCTTTTCAAAAGCATATACTTTATGGAGAGATGGGTTTCTGATTTTTGTAAATTAAGGATCTGGAATAGTGTGGTTCACTGTGATGTCATTGTGTGGCTCATATCCAGAAACTCATTCACAACTGATCCTTGTCCCTCTTTAAAAACAAGTGTTCTCGGGCCAGAGCGATAGCACATTGAGTAGGGCATTTGTCTTTCATGCTGCCAACTGGGTCCAATTCCCGGCATTCCATATGTTCTCCCAAGCCTGCCAGGAGTGATTTCTAAGCACAGAATTAGGAGTTACCCTGAGCGATGCCAGATATGGCCCCCAAAACCAAAAAAAAAAAAATGTGTTCTCAGTGCCATCCCCATGCATCACAATTTAAATGGCTTCAGGACTTGGTTGGAGCCTCTTCTTCATGATAGCTCACCTGAAGGGTGACCTCACTCTCATCTGAGGCAGAGCAGGGCTGGGAGGCAGAGGTATGGAGCTGCTGATTTGTATGTAACCTACATACAAAAAAGAAAAAGGACCAAGTCCATATAAATAAATGACTTAGAACTGAATCTTGGGATATGAAGTCAGGTTTGATATAACAGAGAAAGGTCATAACACAAACCATTAAACTGAATGAAGGTCAACCTTCAGAGGTTGTTTCCCCAGAGTTGGCCTCTCAACCCCAGAGTAAATCCTAATAGATAACAAGAACCTAAAGAAGATAATTATTTTACATGCAATCCAACCATGGGCCCAAGTTTTTCTTCATATATTAATAGAACGATCTTTTTAGGCAGAGATACAATATACTCATTTAAAAAGAAAACATTTTATGCATTTTCTTTTCATTTTGGCTGCATGAATGATATAAAGATAAAAAGTTAAATACTCGGGGCCAGAGAGATAGCATTGAGGTAAGGCATTTGCCTTGCATGCAGAAGGTCAGTGGTTCAAATCCTGGCATCCCATATGGGCCCTTGAGCCTGCCAGGAGCGATTTCTGAGCCTGGAGCCAGGAGTGACTCCTGAGTGCTGCTGGGTGTGACCCACCCAAAACCAAAAATAAATAAATAAAAAATAAAATAAAAAATAAAAATTTAAATACTCAACCCATCTTGTTTTTGAAACCTTAGCTGATCTCGTATTGGACTAAATATAATGTAAGCTCATATAAATTGCATCTTATGTATTATAAAAATTAGAGACTGTTATAATCAATTTTAATAGTAACTGTCTTTTATACAAAAGTCATTCATTTATTTGAATTTACTGTCTATAACTTAGGATATTAAATATTCTCTATAAGTTATAACTATAGTCTTTTATTTGTTTATCCCATTAACTAGTGATTTTTTTTTCAGAGTTTAAATCAAATCTAAAAGACAGCAAATCCAATGTTTACTCTGGGGTATAGGCCTCATCTGTGTATCATCCGTGTCATTTGCTGAAAAAAATGCACTTCCTCATGAAGCAATAGTACAGCAAGTAGGGTGCTAGCCTTGCATGTAGCTAGTCCGAATTCCATCCCTAGCATACCGTATTGTCCCTTTATCTCCAATAGGAGTGAACTCTGAGAACAGAACCAGGGATAAGTCCTGAGTGATGCTAGGTGTAGCCATAAAACAAGCATATATGCTTTTATCAGGTTTATATCACTAAATTGAAGCACATTACTTGATCTTCCTTCTCCTGGGTAGATTCTCCCATTCCCTATCCTTACTGAAACTGTCAATTTAGTAAACTCAACTTTTTCTTGGCTTTTGTGCTTCCTAGTGATGTTCAGGTGACAGTACCTGGTGACTAGATGTGGTGGACTGCTAAGAAGAAAGGCCTTACTGTGTACCATTTCTCCTGGCTAAAGTCAACTCTTGGCATGGGACTATTCTCATTCATTCCAATTTGCATTTCTTCAAACTTTTAAGAGTTAGATCAGCTGTTACCATTATATTTGTTTCTCCAGCAAAAATTTCCCTTCCAAATTTTAAGATTTAAATGCTATTGCTTGGATACCTTTTTGTTTGACTGTTTTGTTTTGTTTTTGAACCACACCTGGCAGCACTAAAGAATTACTTCTGGCTCTGCACTCCAAAGTCAATCTTGGCCAGCTCAGGGGACCATATGGGATGCCAGGGATCTAAACCAGGTCAGCCAAGAGTAAGGCCAATGCCCTCCCTGCTGTGCTATCATTCTGTCCCCTCCCTGCTTGAATCTTTTTAATTAGTCTCAGGTTTGAGAAAACAAAAAAAAATGATTCATTGTGAAGAGGACATTCTCTAAATACTGCCCTTTAAATAAGTATCATCTATTGATCATTGTACCGTATTTACTTTCATGACCATAAAATCTATTCATTTGTCCCAAGAACACCTTGAGAGAATGAGGTCTGGATATTATCAAGGGCTGGTCATTCTAAGTACTGAGGCTGTGTTGGTCTCACCTACTCATATTACTCTTAGTGTCTGCACTTAGAAACTTCTTACTACAGAGAGTTTTCCTTGAAATGGGCCTGAAAAGGGTCAGAGATTATGTCCACCTAGAGATTAGAGTTTTAGGGTTCAATGAATGGCATTTTTGACATCATTTGGTGACTTGTTTCTTTCTTTTGACTGTCACAGACATGTTTCAACTTTCATTCCTATAACTATTCTTTCTCATGCCCACCATTCTCTCCAGGGCTATTTGGCTCTCTTCCCTGCAGGGCTCTTGCTAAAACAAAACATGGTCAAGTCTGCTTTCTTCTTGGTAAGCCACACACTTTTCTAGTTCTTTCCTTCATCAGATCTAATGCTCATGCTAACTCAGTCTTTTTATTTGATCTGATTGGAGATCACACATCTCAGGAAATGATAGCAAACATTTGGACTTGGAGCAATAATAGGAAAGCATTATCATCCCTGTAAAAATTTTACATGCTTGTTGATACCTGAGAGAGAGAGAGAAAAAAAGACAAAAAAAAAAAACCAACAAAACAAACAAACAAAAAAAACAGTCCTCCTGGTGAACTACAGATGATGGAATTGATCTTCTGAGTTTCCCTTTCCACTGGTATCAGTAACATGCCTTTCAGTCACTTGCACATGGAGAGAGCAGTGGGAACCACAGGAAAGGAGATGGAGACTGGGGTCCCTACTGACATTATAACGGAAGAGAAATGACAGCCAAGTTAGGCTCTGCGGGAATGCAACAGCCACGGCTTTCTCACTCAGAAGGCACTTTGACATAACAGCAAATCACTGAGAAAGGCCCGCTTTATCTAGGTCAGAATGACAGACTCCCAGAAAAAAGTCTGGGAGAATGACAGTCGGAGACATCAGAAAAAGGTGCCAGAAGGAACAGCTCTTCCCTCGTCCCAACACTGCCTAATAGTTTTCATACAAGGCACTGTAATGCCTCCACTGGCTGATTCATCGTGGCATCTCATTCTCATTTCAGATCCTCCCAAAATGAAACACTCTGCATTCTGGGATGCCGACATTTATAATAAGATGCAGATGCGAAAGGAAACAGATGCCTCTGACATCACCCCCCAAGTGCCCTCCACTTCTGCCGAGCTTGGCAGACTGTAAACTCATTCAAAGGGATAGAAAGAAGTCAGGCAGTCTTCCAATTCTGTTGCCAGACTTAAAGTAAAGAATGATAAATAACTAAAACTACTGGTTGCAACAGAGTAGCTCTCTCTCTCTCTCTCTCTCTCTCTCTCTCTCTCTCTCTCTCTCTCCTTATTTTACAGTGTTTATGTCACACACAAAGAAATATATTTCTAGGTATGTCTCTCGCTTTCTCCTTACTTTACAGTGTTTATGTCACACAAAAAGAAATGGAATTCTAGGTCCATAGGGATGTAATGCAATATTAATTAGGAAAAAATACCCCCACAAATATTAGGCATTTAATGGTGAGCAATAGTGACTTTTTTTCAGAATAGTGATAGGACCAAGTGGAAGGACACAGTGAGACAGAGGTCCGCTCTAGCTTAGAGGATGAAAGAAAAGACAGGGTCTGAGATAGAACCAAACCCCAGCAGGTGGGAAATGCTCTCCAAGCTCTTGGCATATCCAATGTATATCCACACACATCCACTTTGTACTTAATACCTCTAAGTAAGAGACTTTGGGGAGCCCTTCAAAAAACTGTTTGACTTCAAATAAAAACTAAACAAAACAAAAATCACAGACAAATGCACTGAATATCTTCTTTAGTTGCAGTTATACTTTGCAGAAAAAACTCTGTAGTTCTAAAAGAAGCTGGAACTATTTCTCAGTGGTATTGCTGACCATGATACACATTCAAAGGAATTTCTCTTTGTGTGTGTGCATGTGAAAAAAAAAACTGTCAGAAAACTTTTGGCAACACACAGGGGCTCTTGTAGTTCATTCTGAAAACTAGAGAAGCTCCCTCAAGCAGTAACCGCAAGGTTTTCAGCAATATATGAGATTCCACAGTAATACATGAAGTAGAATGAACAATCCCTTACTCCCCAGCCCTTCTATCCCTCCCTACCCCTCAGTCCCATGGTTGAATCACAGCTGCACCATTGCAAAAGAATCACAAACTTTGTAGTTGAAACAAAGGCAAAGGATGGAGGGACATAAAAATCATTCCTGTTGGACCACGTAGGGTAACTTTACTTTAAAATAATCTCTCTGTACATGTGTCACTCGCACTCACTCACATACACACACAATACAAGAATAAACCACCTCTTCTAATTCATATCCACACACTGGGCTGGGAATTATTAGTGCAAATTCCAGCTGACCTGCAGCAATTTAGTCCAAAAACTTTGAATAGCCGAGGCGCTCCATGAGTGTCCAGCAGATGCTTTCAATCAGTCTAATTTCATCCCTAGGTAAATTCTGCTTCCAAACATTAATATTAGTTGGTGAAATTTCCCCTTCGTATGGGAGATAGAAAAGGTTTGTAGAGGTGGCAAACAATATTTGGTTTAAACTAGCAGGAGACAGAGGGATGCCAAGAAAGGCAAAAATCTTTTCTGTGGTTTTCTGAGGAAAATGCACAATATCTTCAAACTTGACCAACTGGTAGCTCTGGGGGAGCAGATCCATATTGATTCTCAGGGTAGCTGCTGTATTTGCCAGCCACAAATGGGACAACAGGGAGACCGCATTTGTTCTGGATTTTGATAATTCTTTTCTCAATGCCTCATACTCAAATGCATGGCCCGAATTGAGGTCACATCTGCCTTTCTTCCCTTCTGTTTCAAACAATTTCCCTAAGTGCTCTGGTACATTCTTCAAAGTGTAAAGACTTGGTTTGCTATTATACAGCATTGAATAAACCCATGCACGAGGGTCCCGCACTACATACAATGCTCTTAGGGAAGCTCCCAAAACTTCCTGGAAGAATCGCAGTTTTAAGGTCCAGCTTCCACTGCTTAGACTGAGCACGGGGCGAGCACTTGGGTAAAAGACCAGGTGTCTCCTCAAAGCCCTGATGTATTCAGCATCTCTGTCAAAGGCGCCTTTCATCCGACTTCTTTGTTCTGGCAAAGACTCTCTCCTTTTTGTTTTCCTTTTTCGGTCCCGGTTGGTTGCAGAGTATTGGGATGGTCTCCCTCGACTGGGCTCATGCAGATGGATGTTTTGCAAGTGGAGTTTCGTGTCATGGACTAAGGACTGCAGCCATCCCCTTAGTAAACGAAAACGCACACTGCGGATCTCTGCCACCTTCCACTCACAGGCATCCACGAAGGGGCCAATTTCCAGCTCAGTCCCAGGGAGATCGATGTAGGCTGTTGGGATCCTGATGTAGAGGAAGTCACTGCTGTTGAAAAAAAGCTGTTTGAGAATATCTGCCCCCGAACCAGGAAGTGAGGTGATGACCACATTTGGGAGCTCACTGTGGTGGCCCGCAGGCTGGAGAGCCTTTACGCTGGCCTCTTTTTCTGTGGCCCTGGACCATCTGGCACAGATGGGCTGAGTGCAAGTGCTCCATATGTCCAGCAGCTCAATAAACCACAAGGCAACAACAAGTAGTAATATCCAGCGCATCAGCTTTCTAAAAGAAAGGTAAAACCGCCACTGGAAAGTCAAAATCACCAAACTGATGCACAGAATCAAACCAACTGCTATATTGAATTTAAAACCAAAGGGGAAAATAACTTGGTCATGTCTTACGGGCTTCACGATGGCTTGAGTACCCAAACCAAATTGGGTTATTTGGCCCTGATTGGCCACACTGGCAAAGCCACCAAATCCCAAGTAATCAAATCTGGTCTTCAGGTTAAGATAGTCAGTCACAATGGAAACAACATGCTCAGTGTTGTTGACATTGAGAGAAATCTGAAGTCCAGAACTGGAGTGATCAAGGAACCTACAGCTGGACACATTAACATAGGGCCCATAGAAGACATAGGCAATACGTGTGATGGCAGATTCCATCTGAAACGTAACATTAACAAACTGTGTCCAACGTTTTTTAAATTCAGCAGCTTGCTCTGCTTCCTGTATACTTGCTAAGGGGCTGTTGCCATGGTGATCCAACCAAAACATTTTGTAGTGTGCATCCCACACGTCCATCATGGCACCATTATACCTGTTCATGAACTTGTACGGGATGTACTTAAAATCAATATCCAGATTATGAAAGAAGGCACTAACAGTTTTCAGTGGGGAATCAGATTGCCTCTCCACATGATCAACAACAAGCAAAGTTTGAGAATTTAAGAGCAGCAATGCCCGATACACACTTTTCAGCTTCATTGCTGAAGAATAAGCGGACACGGCTTCCCCGCTCACGAACACCATGTCCCCATATTCAGAGGCAGTGATGATTTCTCCAGCTGCATCACCAACCTCCTCAGCATTCCACTTGAGCCACTGTGCACATTCTCCCAGCTGGCCCTCCCAGGGTTTGTTACACTGGCTTGTGGGTGAAGGAGCAAAGACTAGTACATTGTTCAAATGGCTCAGTTTGGGTCCATAGAGAGCTTCCGAAACAAACACTTGCCCATTGGGGGCAAATGTAAATGAATTCTGATCTGGATGTTCATGTCCTGGATTAAAGCTTCTCCATCCATCAATCCAAGAGTACGGCTGGAAGTGAACGATGTCATATACGGCTCGCCCGCCAAGCTTTCCTGATTTAAAAGACACAAAGGTACTTGACTGTGTATTTGGCTGCCCTGCCCCATAGGTGACCACACCCCAATTAGGGAACACATGCATTTTTGCAGTGCCATATTCTGCAGGGGGCTGTGGGGTGAGCTGGGGGTCATACCAGATGTACTCAGTGTGAAGAGTGCTCCATCGCTGAGCAGTCGAAGGAACCATCGGTCCATCTTTAGGTCGATGCTTTCGAATTTGCTGGGCTAACCAATTTCCAGCTCCATTCTTTAAGATGAATTTGTCCAAAAAGACTAGCTGACTCTCTGGACCATAAAACCAATTATAATTGGAATCTGCTATACCCACGGTCCTTTGGAAGCCAGGTAATAGGGTGGCATAATAAAACCAGAAGTGCATTTTTAACCAGTTATTGTCCAAGTTCTTGATATTAAAATGGCGCTGGGCCAGAAACACATACTGTGTGACTGATTTGGCAGTGTAGCTCCCATAGGCCACGCCTTCATCCAAAGAACCATCCACAATATGATTCAACAGAAACAATGTTTTTTCCATTACATCTACAACAGCCTGTTTCCATACATTGACTTCAGGTCCTTTATCTACACCGATCACCAAGGCTCCAGTTAATAACGCAATCATGTTCGTAGCTTGGTGGTTGTGGAGTAGCTGCTTGCCCCATGAGCGGACCTTGGAATACTCATACATCTCCTCGGTTATAACAACAATTTTGTCCAAGTATCTTTGTCTCCGGTGATCATCTAAGGAGTTATATAAAAAGTCAAAGGCCGTGGCAAAACCTGTTAAGGAGTGGCCTATAGGAACTTCATCGCCAGGTGCATTCTCAACCAGCCAGTCTTTGTAGCCAACCATCCTGTCCATGTATTCTAAGACAAAATCAAAGGCGACTTTGTCATCTGGGCACAGCAAACAGTACAGTGCTAAAGGAGGCAGATTGTTACCATAAATTTCATTCCACTTGGCAGCAAAATCAGCATGCTTGGGTGGAGGTAGGTAGTAGGTGGGATTGGAGAGCATAGTTATCACCGCACTTCTGATGGCTCTAAACAGATGCAAGTGGCTTGTGCGAGACTTCTGTCGCATGGCCTGGATTTCACCCACATCAAAATACAAACTGGGATGAAGCATGCTTTTCTTCAGCTTGTGGTTGGGTCTGAAAGCTTGCACTTTCTGTGTCTTCAACTGATCCATGTCATCTGTGAAAATCGCCCAATCAGAGAAATTGCTCACTGATTCCTCAAAAGTGGAGAAAGCAAACATCACTAATGTTAAAAATAAGAAATGTCCTGTAAACTTTAGCGCCATGATCCATCGGAGAAGCCCTTTCCTTAGGCATACGTGTCAAACACAGTGCTCCACGGACTTCTCATCTGGTGAGTACAAAACAGACATTTAAGGCCTCAGTACTACAAAGACTGGAAATCACAAATGTGAGGAAAATCCAGCTGACATTCAGCTCACTCAAAGCAGGGACAGTTGCCAAAAGAGGAAAGCTTATCTAGAGTATCTTACTCCTGATACAGTTTTGCTTTTAATTAAACTAGAGGGAATGTTTAAAACCTCTAAATTTTTCATATCAGCAAACAATGATACAGTCCAACACCCTCTAAATAAAGGATTTATTTCCTTTATGTAAATGTGTCTTAAGAAAGACTCGAAAAGACTCCCCTTTCCCCCCCTTTTTAATTACTCCAAAATTCCAAATTAAAAAGATAGAAAAGAACCATCATGGAAGGTAAAAATACCATGTGTAAATGATGCCTGTGTTTGTCCAAGCAGCAGATGAAGGGTGGAGATTCTTGGAGGGAAATTCAGCTGGTAATCCTTTCCATTGTTTTATATTTCCTGCTTTGAGAAAATTTCTCTTACATTTTGGGGAGAAAAACATCGTCAACAGGTGGTTTAAGTCCTACGTGGTTGAAAAAAAATCAAGAAAATCAAATATCTTCATTTCCAATCTGTCCCTTGCCGGCTTACTTATACATCAGCCTAGTAAGAGAAGGCATTTGTGTGTCTTCTTTTCAGTCTTCATCTGTACCACTCTAAAAGTCCCATTTCTTCAACCATCTTAGGGACTTCTCTTCCAATCAGAAAGGAAGGAACCACCAACTGGGAAAGCAAAGTCCTCTTTCACCAAAAGGGGCATCTCTTTTCTGTTCCATCTGCATGCCACTGAGGGTGGGAAACGAAAAGAAAGAAATTCTCTGAATCTAAAGGGTTTTGGAGAGTGAACACAACAACAACAAACAACAATGAACTCAATATTCAACAATCAAATTCTTGTGGCACATTTTAGAACCACAATAAAGCCTGTCTTGCTATCCAAAGTAGATAAAGCAAACCACCGGAGCCCTCCATCCCCCTGTAACCTCTATTCTATATTTTGGAGACATCTCTTCTCTGCATCTCCACGAATTACCAACTTCTAAATGGCAAGCAGATAGGACAGCTCACCTCACACTAGTTTGGCTGCAAGCTTGTGGCTCCCCAAATGCAGTGCATGAAAAAAAAAAAAGGAAGGGAAGGGAAGGGAAGGGAAGGGAAGGGAAGGGAGGAAGGAAGGAAGGAAGGAAGGAAGGAAGGAAGGAAGGAAGGAAGGAAGGAAGGAAGGAAGGAAGGAAGAAGAAAGAAAGAAAGAAAGAAAGAAAAAAGAAAGAAAAGAAAGAAAGAAAGAAAGAAAGAAAGAAAGAAAGAAACACAGAAAGCCAGAAAGAAAGAAAGAAAGAAAGACAGAAAGAACCACAGAAAGAAAGAAAAAGAAAGAAAAGGTGAGTTTGGGTTGCTATCTGGTGATCTCCAAAACCAGAAAGGACTCTAAGGGAGGGAGAAAAAAATAATGTCAAAAACCACCCAAAGTTGAAAGAACCCAACCACCACCTTCATTTTTATTTATTTATTTTCGTGCAGATGCAGCTGCCAGGAGATTTCCAAGGAGCCTTGGAGAGCCCAAATCGACGCGTCTCTCTCTCGAAGGACACCCGCGGGAGCGGAGAGGCCACCTCGACCGTGCCCGCTGGAGAGCACCTGTCGCGGGCTCGGTGGTTCCTCGGTGCCAGCAGAGGGAGCTCGGAGATGCTCTAGATCCACAGCAAGTTTCAGCGTCGGGCAAGTCTCTCCGCGGAAACCTCCCCGCACGCTTCTCTAGAGTTTCCTGAGCCGCTCTGCCTGTTGCATGATTTTTTTTTTAATTTGTAAATAATTTTTATTTTGACAAAAGTGAATCACAAATCTTGCACAATAATATTTTAGGTACCAAAGCCTGTTGCTTTTTTTTAAATTTTTAAATAATTTTTATTTCGACCAAAGTGAATCACAAATCTTGCACAATAATGTTTTAGTTAGATATCAAAGCCTGTTGCAATTTATTTTTAGTTTTTAAATAATTTTTATTTTGACCAAAGTGAATTACACGTCTTGCACAGTAATATTTTAGGTACCAAAGTCTGTTGCATTTTTTTAATTTGTAAATAATTTTTATTTTGACCAAAGTGAATCACATCTTGTAATATTTTTAGGTATCAAAGCCTGTTGCAATTTTTTAATTTTATATATATATATATCATACTAATTTTTATTTTGACCAAAGTGAATTACAAATCTTGCACAGTAATATTTTAAATACCAAAGCCTGTTGCATTTTTTCCCCTTCCCAAGCTCCTTTTCCACCGCCCGACTCTAGCTCTGCCTTCTGCCTTGGGGACCGGACAGAGACACCCCAGCAACACCCCCTGGCACTGCCCAAGTGTTCTGGGCTTACCTGCCGGAGGTCTGCAGCCCAGGAGTTGGAGCAAACTGCAGCGCCCCGGGAACCGGCGCACCCTGCGCTGGGTTAGCGGCCCGGCGCCGCGGGGACACGCCCTCGGGGATCGCAGGCGCACCCGCCACTCCTGAAGCTCCAGCCCGGACTCCAGTCCCGGATCGCGGAGGTTTCAGGGCAGAGCGCGCCCGGGCGCTCGCTCTCAGGGCTGCAGGACTGCAGCGTCAGTCCGGCGGAACGGCTGGAGGCTGCTGCGGCCGCGGCTCGGTGTCAGCTCAGCTCCGGCCCGCACGCAGCCCGGGCAGGGCTGGAGACAGCGACACCGCCTCCGTCCGGGGGCGGGACGGGACCAGGCAGAGGCGGGACAGGGGCGGGGCCTCGTGTCTAGAGGGAGACGGCGATTGGCGGTTATGCTTAGGGGGCGTGGTCCTGGTAAAGGAGTGTGGTCTACAGGGTGGGTCCTGGCAGGGGCGGGAGCAGGCGGGGCGAGAATGAGCGTGGCCTACGGGCGGGTGGGCGATGAGGATTGGCTGTGAGGTATGGATGCGTGCCCCGCACCGGAGGGGCGTGGTTTAGTTGTGAAGGTGCTGAAGGATTGGCTGGGTCCTTTCAGGGGTGGGACCAGGAGTAGCGGGAATGGGCGGGGCCTCTGGCGGGTGGGTGATGAGTATTGGCAGTGATGTATGGGGGCGTGGCCCTACTGGAGGGGCGTGGTCTATACAGTGGAGGCTCTGAAGAACTGGCTGGGTCTTGGCAGCGGGGTCCAGGCTGGTGCGGTGCCGCTAGGCGGATGGGTGATGAGGACTGGCAGTGATGGAGAGGGGGAGTGGCCTTGTAGGAGGAAGAGGGGCGGGGCGTGTCCATGGGCCGGGGTTTGTGGGCGGAGCCTCCGTGTTCCGTCTCACCCAAGGGCTGAGACCACCTACTGGACTGACTGCAGCTTTGAGCTCGAGCTCCTGCAGGAAGAGTGCAAGTTTCTAAAAACCCCAGCACGGCCACCGGAATCCTGCTCAGAATCCTCTCTGGTTCTGAGCACAGGACTGACCCCAAGCTCAAAGGGGTTCGGGATAGGATGGATGTGATTCTGACCAACTGGATACAGATTTTGGGATGGAGCTGCAAGGTCAAAAAAAAATTCACACTTGAAACAAAATAGGGTCTGCGGAGAGACAAAAACTGGAGGATTCTGGCTGACATTTGAAAAAGTACAATCCATATGTGCGAATCATAGGAAAGTGACTTCAGAAACACAGATGCTAAATAAAGATTCAAGGGGGTGCCCCAAAAGATTAATGAGCTCTATTGATTGAAATCTCTTTTCCAATTAGTAGGAATGTATGAATATGGTTGAGTTTGGAAAGTGCCATTCAGTATAGAAATCTTCACAGCAGCCCTAGTGCCTGTTGCAGGCCCAGGGTTTGGAAATCTTAGTTTGAATTGCAAAGAACTCAAGGCACAAACATTGGAGATCCCACCTGGGTAAGTGAGGTTTGATCTCTGACATCACAAATAATACTTTGGAAGACTAGGAACAGTCTCATCTCAGCCAATGAACAAGCCGGTGGTATAGTCTGCAACAGGGGGATGGCAAGTCACTTCGTTTCCTATTATTTCAACTCGTTTTAGTAGGAAAAAACAGGCAGAGGCATTAAAGCATGGGCGTGCTTCTGAAGTTACTCAGCATGACACCAAACTGAAGACCAGGACTAGAAAATACTTTGCTTTTCTTTTAATTTTCTTTTTATTAAATTATAACGAGACAAAGCTTCAAAGTTGTTGATAGTTGAGATTCAATCAGTTCCCATCTCTTCACCAGTGTTCATTTCCTACCCCCAGTTTCCTTCCTAACCCCCTCCAAGGAGCCTAATTTTATGACATGACATTCTTTCTCCTCTCTTTCTCTCTCTCTCTCTCTCTCTCTCTCTCTCTCTCTCTGTCTCTCTGTCTCTCTCTCTCTCTCTCTCTGTGCCTGTACCGCTCTCTCTCTCTCTGTCTCTCTGTGTGTGCTTGTATCTTTCTCTTTCTCTCTCTTTCCTTCCCTCCCTCACTCCCTTCTTTCACCCCTTCCTCCCCTCTCCCTCTCTTTCCTTTTAGGGCTCCATAGTTGGCAATACTGTGAAGGAAGTGGTATCACCTTTTCACTTTACTAATTTACCTTGAATGTAAAATGTAAGCTCTACTTTGTCTTAGATTATGCCTTGGGAGCTCTACGCAGTCCAAAAGGCAATATTTGTGCTGCTTTGCTTCTCCCATAATTCTACCTCTTAGCTCCTTCCCACCCGAGTGTCTTCCTCAGCCCACTCAATCCTGCTTACTTTATCCTCTGACTTTTGAAGTTCTCGCATCACCTGTATCTCAGCTCCAATGCTGAGATTCCTCTGCATGCCCACTAGGCTTCCGATTTCAGAACAAATTGCTCAGGAGTTCCAGGAGGAGTTCAAAGGCTCAGTCCTCAGATCATTGGCTCTTTCCCCACCCCCAATGCTTTATTAGAGTATGAAATGAGTTGAACCCTTAGGAGTTGAACTCACATAGAGAATTATCTCCTCTGCCAAGGTTTATTCTGAAACTAGGGTCTTCCTCAGAACTCCAGAAACAGAACTTCCTGGAAAATCCTCCTCTCTGATCCTCCACAGAAGAGGTGACATATTTCTCTGCCTCTTTTGTGAGCAAGAATAGAACTGACAGAACAAGGAGCCAAATGGCAGAGGTTTCTCTGATCCAGGAAAGCAGAGCTTTGGAAACTGTTGCAGAATCAGTGTCAGCATACACAGTGCTTAGACTTGAAGGCTGTGTGTCAACTCAAAGGTGTGGGGGAGATTGCATCTGCCTGCTATGGGAAATTCTGTGAGTCCTGAAGAAGTGTGCCAGGCACACACGTCTGCCAGCTGAACATTTTCTCTTCCACCCAGTCATGTCTTTTTGCCTGATTCTTTTTAGTAAGATCATTTGCACTTTACAGGTGCAGGACCTAAGACATGCAACTCAGTCCTCATTCCTGAGTTATCTGCCCTGAGTGGTGGGAGGCATCCAGCGGCTCTGCATTTTTAGAAGAGCTTTCAGACCGATTCCCTTTAAACAGGCATCTTCTCACAGTTGGGAGTGTCCTTAAGTAGAGCTGAACATTTCAAGCCATAGGCCGAGAGGTGGTAGGTAAATGGCACTCTGAGAAATGAAGAGAGTCATGTTCCCTGGGAACTAGAAATGGATGGTTCCAATTATTGTTCCTGCCACACATGTAGATGGTAGGAAGTTAATTATAAATAATGCATCCGACCATGGAAGAAGGGAGGCACTATATGTTATGAGATTGCACATTAAAAACCTTTACGAGCATGGCAAGAGACACATATAACAACAGCTGCTAAATTCAGAATCCTGGAGCAGTAGCTTATTTTAATAGAAGTGAAGAACTGTACTGTCTATCGCTCTGGGGGTTTCCTGCTATATAAAAGGAGCTTAAATCTGCATGAGATGTTGCAGGAGATTTCAAAACACTTAGGAAAAGCTGTTTTCTTTATTTGGTTACCTTTCAACTTCACCCTCAACAACCCTATTTTACAAGAAAAGGATATGTTCTAATTCTTCAAGGCAAGGGTATATATTTTTACCTGCTTCCTTCCTTTTTTCTCTATTCTCTATCCCCAAACAGCACATACACCTGAACCTAGCACTTCATGCAGAACATAAATAATTATCTTCATTTTATGGCAAAAAGAGATGTTACAACATCTAAAGTGGGTGGTGCATGCATTTAGAACTGAAGTAGACTCTTTATTTTCAACAGTTCTGAGAAAAAAAGTTACCACACAATGAGGAGATAGAACAAAGTCTTGAGGTGGCTAATTCAAGTGACCCTAACACTGGGAAATCAGCCAATATTTTTAAGAGAATTTCTACAAGAATTTTACCTCTTAAGATAAGTAAATGTAAGGTCCTGAGCCTTAGAAAAGAACAAACATACTCTATTCCTATATGGAAAGATAAAACTTAAGATATAAAAATCTGGATGTTTCATAAATTCTCTGGAATCTTATTTGCTGGTGTCTGGTAATTTGATGCACTCTTAATAATTGAGGCAAAGATACCCAAGAATTAACTTCTGTGCCTTCACCAATGAACCATGCACTTGAACCATGAGCTTGCACAGAGCACAGACAGGACCTTTTTATGCTTCTCTTAGGACATTTTTTTCTTCCGTATGGTGTTGCCCATGAGGCATCTCCAATACCATTTCTGGGAACCATTACCAAATTCATATCTATATTGATTCCTGAGGTTAGCTATGCCTCATTTTGATCCATGATTACTGGGATCCAGTGTCTCTCAAGAGTTTGGGGCCATCAAAACTCTGTTTGTCCAGAAAAAGTCACCAAAACTAGCTGTGAATTTCTGTGAATTTTATTGCACATTGGCCTGCAGTAATATGTCACACCAATAATAAAGACAAAAGCAGATTTTTTTAAAGCAAAGAAGTTGAATCTGAAAATACTTTTCATGCAATTGCTTTGCATACAAAACATCTCTAAATGACAGGAATTTTTGCCTGCAGAGTTGCTAATGAAGATGTGGCTGAGCAAAAGTGCTTCTTGGGTTTGTTTATCCAGCTGCACAAGAGTCTGGATGACAGTAACTGGATTTATAAAAAATTTTAAATTCCAAAACCGAGTTCTGAGAGAAGACGTTTCCCCATAAGTCTACTCAAACCTGGTATTCATAAATGGGGAGGCTTTATTGCTATGGCATCTGCTTACATGCAGTTTTGCTTGTTCAAGGAAAAAAGAAATTAGCAAAGTGAAACTTACAAGCAGAGAGCTTCAGGCTTAAGTTCACCCCTCTCTTATACCTCTGCTCCTTAATTGGGGTTCATGTTGCTAGTGGCAGGGGCCATGGGCAATGTCTGGAGAATTGTGTGATTGTTTGTACAGCTAGGGATATAGAGTCAGCTGAGGTCTCTGGGGTATTGGCTCAGGAGGACGTTGAATGTTCAGTGGTGAGAAGACAGCCCCTCCACCTAACAACAACAACAAAAAAAATAGCTAGCCCAAATGTCAGTGCAACTGGCGCTACTAGAAAATTGGCAATAGCCCACAGACTCTAAAAATTCATTAACGTGCAAATTGTTGGTGGTAGTTCAAATCAAGTGCTAATTATTCCCTAGCCTTCCATCACTTCTTTGCAGTTAATACCAGAGCCAGCCAGCTCTTACCTAGTTTGATTTCACATGCTTTCATTTGATCAGATAGAAACTGGGTTCATTTTTCTCATAGTCCTTATCAGGTACAATTGGAAATAGAGCAATTACTATATAAATGTAAGGCTGCTATGGGGCTTGAAGAGCAACAGAAATACTCTCCTGTTGAGAAAAATCAGACCCTCTTCTCTTGAAAACAGGCACACTGAACATACACAATTGCCTCCTAATTATGTCCCATTCACTTCTATTGTTAGCTGAATTGTCCCCTTTAGTGTTTTTAAATTCAAATTTCGAGAAAAGCAGAATTAGAAACACCAGAGAACAATTATAAATACCAGTTTCTGGGACTAGAGCAACGGAACAGCAGGTAGGGTGTTTGCTTTATATGCAGCGCAGCATCCCCTATAATCCCCTAAGCACCACCAGGAGTGATTCCTAAGTGCAGAGCCAAGAGTAACCCCTGAGCATCGAAGTGTGTGTCCAAACCCTCAATGTCCCTTTCTTTAAATACCAAATACTGAAATTTGTGTATGTGGGCGGGGGGGGACTTCTGAAGTTATATATTTTTATTGTTGTCTTTATTACAAATGATTCTTTCTTACATCTAGAAAATGCCAGAAAAGGAACAAGGATGGCCAATGACATCTGTCACCCTACTGATGGTCAACAGTTTTAACAAGAATTATTTCAGGTCATGCAATATGTTAAAACATTCTTTTGCCAAATTCAAGATGAACTTGGCTCTGTGGTTTGACTTGTCGACACTGAAAAGTGTTTGGTTTCCAAGGCTTTGGTAGTGTGAACTGTTTGTTTAGTAGGTGCTTAGGTGCTTCAACCTACGAGGGATACCAGTTAAGATATGGTTTACTCTTTCTCGGAGAGAGCTCATGTATAAACACAGATAAACGCAGGCCAAATAACAGACACAGAGATAGAGAAGAATGGGAGCAGGATTCCAATTCCAATTCCGTTTATTGACGCACAAGGCCTAGCTTGAATACGTTTTGTGGGCACAATTCTGCACATACACATGAAGATATGGCATAGATACATTGAACAGGCAGGAATACCTAGATAACAGGACCCATCGCGAATGTGTCAGAATGTACAGATAATGGGAACTTTCGATAAGTTAGACTCAGTTTCCCAGGGTTAAAATTCTATGCTTTCATTGTGTCTATGCAAACCTTAAATGGATACACTTACTTCTTTTTTTTTTTTTTTTTTTTTTTTTTTTTTTTTGGTTTTTGGGTCACACCCAGCGGTGCTCAGGGGTTACTCCTGGCTGTCTGCTCAGAAATAGCTCCTGGCAGGCACGGGGGACCATATGGGACACCGGGATTCGAACCAACCACCTTTGGTCCTGGATCGGCTGCTTGCAAGGCAAACGCCGCTGTGCTATCTCTCCGGGCTGGATACACTTACTTCTTAGGGCTCCTTGCTTTTAGCAAAGTTCTCTGCTTGTTACAAGGGCCCCTGGCAAGTCACTGTAGTGTGCATGTCTGTGTGGACGTGTGTGTGTGTGTGTGTGTGTGTGTGTGTGTGTGTGTGTGAGAGAGAGAGAGAGAGAGAGAGAGAGAGAGAGAGAGAGAGAGAGATGGGGCAGTGAGCTGGGAATTTTTTACAGATGCAAAGGGGTGGCACTATATTATACAGTTCAGGTGCCAAAATGTCCAATGCCAAGACTTCTCAAACAGAGTCTGCCAGGCAAGACCAATCAGGTCCTGGATGAGCCCAGGAACATGCCTAACTGTGGTTCAGAAAGTGATTGATTGCATAGGCCTCTACTCTGCCTGCAGATAACGTTAGGTTCCCAAATCACTTCTTTCTAAGTCAAAGATTTTCTTTTTGTTCCCCAGATATTCGTGGGATTCTTTCTGTGGGCTTATCTATTGAAGAGAAAACCCAAGGCTAACAGAGCATAGGAACAAGACTTGGTGTTACAGAATGACAGCTAGTGAAACTGACTTATTTTAATACTTAATTGACTTATTTTAATACTAGCTTATTCACAGGTAAGGGAGTGATTCAAATAGGATTTATAAAAGGAGAGAAAAATTAAACAGTCTGGGAATAGTGATACTATATTGTGTATTTTGAGGACACATTAATTAGATGGAATGTCACAAAAAAAAAATCTGCCCTTGGTACTGAAAGACCAACTTGAAATTCTGTATGACTTTATCAAGGGACAGTGAAAGTTCACCTTTGTCAATGAGACATATTTATTCTCTTTATTTATTTAGATTCACATTTATTCTCCTTATTTCAATGCCTCCTAGAGCACCTTGCTTTTCAGCAAACATCCTCTAGGATGTCAAATTCCTCTCCTCACCCAGAAGAGGCCAGGGGACTCCTTTCTTTGTATCAAAACCTTCACTCCATTTTTCTTTTGCTACCGATTTGCTTTACCAGCTTTTCTTGGGGGATATGACTCAATACAGCTAGCCCAAAGCACAAGTTTTGATTTCCTTGATTCTACCATCAAGAAATAAATGATCCAATTTGAACTCCAAAGGGGAGAAAGATGATTGCACAGCACACACACAGGGTTCCATCATGACTCACAAGTGATGGAAAGTAATTCAAGGTCAACTTATTCAAACATTGTAGGATGGCATTTGTGGGTTAGGGTATCAATCATTGTTAGAGAACAAAGTTAGCTTCTACCTCAAATGCATCTGGTGTTAAATGTTATTGCACATAGCTGTGTTCTTCTTGAAAGGCAAAAGTAAGAATACAGGAGATTTGATAGTGGGCAATTGAGGAGGCAAAGTTTGGCCCAGAAAAGTATTAGAAAGCTAGGTGAAAAGTTGGCTGACTTGCTGAAAAATTAGTAAAATTTAGATTTGCTGTCTTTCTGTGGAAATTATTCCTAGCATAGACATAGAAAGTATTAAACGTGTTAAATGATTATATTGCTGACATAAAATGTACACTAAAGTTTGAGGCCATATCTTAGATAAATAAGATAAAATAATGGGACTTAGGGATAGATAGTACAACAGGTGAAGCTATTGCCTTGTATGCAACTGACTTGGTTTCAATCCCCATATCCTATATGTCCTCAGACCCCTGCCAGGAGTGATTCCTGAGTGCAGAGCCCTGAGTAAGCCCTAAATACACCAAGTGTATCCCCAAAACAACAACAAGATAAAAATGGAGATCAGAATATTTCACATTTTGAAAAGTCATTTTGATTATTCAAAGTTAGCAACTTACCCTTAGATAGGTACCTCTTGTTAAAAAAATTGACTTAACTTAAAAATGAACAAAAATATCTTTTAGATCCAGACAAAACAGCTGGGGCTAGAAGAGAGAAAGAAGGGATGTATGAGCAAAACATCAGAGTTCTATTTAAAATGGTAGTGGTTTGTTTAATTAATTATAATTAAAGGAGACTTGAAAACACAGTTTTAAATTGCACCATGCACATTTAATTTCTAGTGTCCAAAAGCCACTTATCATTGGATGCTGTAGTATTAAATAGTAGAAACACAGAGCTATTCATTTCATGTAGATAACATTCGATGGGGTTATGTGATAGAGGAAGGGCTGAGGAATGGTGAGAGATGCCATCATATTTCTTCCAGAAGTCTCCAATCATAGATCTCTGTGTAGTTGGCAGTTAATGATGTCGGTGATAATCTTAGTGAATCTGAATTCATATTTATGCAAAAGATTTTCAGATATCTTATTCCAAACCTTATCATTCTCACCCTAGCTTTACAGCCACACTATCTCAGAGCAGATGTTTGTGGTGCAATAAGTTAGCTGAAAAATATCATGTGTAATTTGTAGTCCTGTGTAGCCAGAAAATCTAGCTGTGTATAGGAAGCCACATATGTGCCCTTTCTGTAATGCTACTTAATTTTTAAAATTGTTTTAGAATTATTTTAAAGATACTGTGAAGGCTGATAAAATATGTATGGGACATGCCTCAAATCATATATAGAATTTATTATTATTATTATTATTATTATTATTATTATATTACTAGAACAACACTCAGAAATGCTCAGGGTTTACTCATTGTACCCTACTCTGGGGTCATTCCTGGCAGTGTTTGGAGGAATATATATGGCTCCAGTGATCTAATAGGGTTCACTGTGTGTAAGGCAAGCAAGTGCCTCATCTGCTGTGCTATCATTCTGTTGCCATGAAAGATTTTGACTTTTGATTTAGAAGTTTGGCATCTTGAAAAATTGATTTTATGATTTTTAACTATCTTAACCTAACTCTGGCCCAGAAATTTCACATATGCATACATGCATGTGCATGTGCATGTGCGCACACACACACACACACACACACACACACACACGTTGCCAAGGATTGAACTAGTGACTTCACAGGAGCAAAGCTGACCTTCACCTCCTACCATTTATAATTTTATAACTGTTTGATTGGTGAGATAAATGTCATTCTTTCTATGAAGTTGACTACTACTTCAATACCTATTAGACTGGAATGATAATTGAGGATATATTTAAAAACCTCACATTTATATGTGTATAAATGCATTAAGCTTTATTTTATTGATTTATTTACTTTATTGATTTAATAAATATTTAGTACCTAGACAAGGATACTCTGTATCGGGCCTAAGAGAAAAACTTTAGGGGGAAAAGGACCAATTCTAAGCCACATGAAATTTAGTATCTTATGAACAGGCAAATGTACTCAGTATAAATTATTACTTCCCTTGTTTCCCATACTTTCATCAATTCTCCATTAATTTAAATAGGTTTGAAAGGTTTTTTATATCTTGCTAAGCATTGTGTTGAAATGCACATTTAGGTGGATAAAGATGGAAGAATTTCAAAAACTCTGCAGCTGGAAAAAACGGAAAAAGGCCTCAATGCTGTGAGAAATTTCTAGGATGTTTCATTTTTTTTCCAGAGCTATACTCCTCTGTCCTCAGACTGGAGTCCAGCCAGCCACAAGACAAGCTGGCAGACTAGTCTACAAAAAATCCTGAAATGGTCTGAGGGGCGTCCCCAAGTTTTCCAGCAAAGCAAGCCAGACTGTTAAAGACCTCAAACCCAGTCCCTGTGAGATTTAATGACACATTTGGGAGTGAGACTGAGGATTTTTCCTCTCAAAGTAGGTTGTTTGTGAACAGCACAGCTAGTCCTGGACCTCAGATGATTTCTTGTTGCCTATTGCTTATTATTAAAAAAAATATTGTCATTTAGGTCACATACTTACAGGTGCTACTGATATATATCTTTAATCCACATAGTTTCCTCACCTCCCTACTTCTAGAGTGCACATAATTCTTCAACAATGCTCTGAAGTTAGGTATAGCCAGTTACTTATAATTTTAGATTCTGGAATCCAGGTCCAATATTTTGCTACTATTTTATATTGACTACTCCCTTGTTTTACTTCTATTTTACATAAACAATTTCCTGTTTTGCTTCTCTATAGAGTATATCAGTAAGATCACTTGTCTCACTTATATTTATGAACATACTAGTCTCCAATTCCATTCAAATTTTAGTGAGTGGTATGAATTCCTCTATTATTATGGCCGTATAATATTTCGTTCCATGTACACACATGCACGCACTAAGACTTGTATATTTGTTCCTTCATTGTGGAACAACATTGGAACTTTTTATATTCTAGCTATTGCTCTCAACATTGCAGCAAAGAGATTACAACCCTTTTTGAGTTAATCAGAAGTTTTGATATGGACTATGGTCAACCACAAAGGTCTGATGAAAACCATCTCACTAACTTTTGCACTTTTAAATGTGATAAATTAAGAAAAGAAAATGTCAGGATCCTGTGTTCTGCAATTGTCTGCTGATATGACTATTCAAGATACTGATTGCTAGTCTTCTGGGTTGAAAATGCAGATTTGGAGTCTTGGAAGAAAGCAAGCACTCAGGGTTTTTAGCCGGTGAGCAAGGGATTGTTCTCATTTAGAAGGAAGAGCCTAGGCCTAAGACATAGCACAGTGGTAGGGCATTTGTGTTGCATGTTGCCAACCCTGGAGGGACCTGGGTTCCTATATGGTCTCCCAGGCCTTCCAGGACGAATTTCTGAGCACAGAGTCAGGAGTAAGACCTGGGCATCACCAAATGTAGCCAAAAACAAAACAAAACAAAACAAAAAAGAATAAAAACAAAGAGCCTTTATCCTTGTCACAGTATTTCTGTCTCCCAACTCATCCCCAACTCTTGTGCCTTAGTCTTCATGGACTTTGAGTGACATGGAACTGAAAAGTAACATATTCTTGACTTCAAAGTCATGTCCATTTAACAGGTAAACCTATGAGGCTTCTTGTATTTGGGTATCTCTTGAGAATCTGGGACGCTGCTATAGTCTCTTTTGAATATATGTTATATATTTATATATAAGCATATTCATATATATATGTTTGTGCACTAAAACATGGATTAGAGTATTATACTATCTGCTTAGGGCATTGGGGGGAAATTCAAGGAACCAATAAGTCTATGGTAGAAAATTTGGGGGATCATTTTGTATAAGTTCTGCATAATTAAATTTTTCTTTAAAAGGCAGTTTTGCTATACTCAGTCTCATTTAATCCTTTTAACAGTCATGTGCATGGTAGATGATTCATTCAACTTTGTAGACAAAAACGGAGGTAGCAAATGCCAGGGTTGAAATTTCTATCTTAGGATAGTATGACAAAAAATATCTGGTGTCTAGCAACTTGCTTTCTGAATGTGTCTAATTTTGAAGACTGAGCATATTGCAGGGAAATAGCTCATCCAATCCCTCACTTTAGAGGTGAAGTTCTGAGGCCTGGTGAACACACTGGTGCTCAGGATGTGGAACAGATCCAAGACTTTCCAGCTGAACTATCCTGCGGCTGTGCTCTTGGTGAGCTGGTCCCCAGTGAAGTAGGTGCCACAAGTTCATCAGCTACCTACATGCTCACTCATAAAGATGCTTCTTAAATGATGTATTGTTTTGTTTGAGGCAATGCCCTATTGTAACCAGGGATAATTCCTTGGTCTGAACCCAGGTATCATTCCTGCTGATGCTCTGAGGACTCTAGGATGCTGAGGATTGAACACCAGTAGGCCACATACAAGCAAAAAAAAAAAAAAAAGGCACTACCCATTTCTCTACCATGCTGGTCCCTACTTCTTAAGCACTAAGGTCTAACAGTGTTTTAAGGAATGACCTAGTGGGCCTTTGAATTGAAGTTATTTCCAAACCCTTTGAAAACAGGTTTCTATGAATCTTGAAAAGACATGAAATTTTCCATTTTTATCAAATTACTGATTAAATTTCTAGAATTAATAATTACTAAATTATTATGCTCTTCAGACCATAAATTGTATGTTTTCTCTCTCTTGTGTTCCCACTGGTCTAGTTAGAATTTGTAGACACCTTCAGTAAAACTACTATATTGCTCTCTGGTCAAGTGAAATTATAGTATACTATAATAATATAAACCTTTTTGGAATATGTGTTCATGAATCTTATTTAAATGTATTATTTATATTTATATAACTTGATTTAAATGAAAAGGTTTGTTTTCTTTCCATACTCATTCATTTCTTAGAGTAAATATATTATTTTGTTTTAAATATTACAGTCACCTTATATTTCGCAATATTCCACGTAAATCTCAATAGAACACATATATTTTATATATATCATTACTAGTCTCAGATATTAGGGAATACTAAATCAATCTTTACGTAATTTGTAGTTATGTGACAAAGAGGAGAAAAAAATCATATTATTCCAATTTTGAAAACTGCAAGCAAGCTTGGTTGTTCATTTATCTCTGGTTGAAAAACAAAGTTCGAAAACTTGCCAACTGAAAACAAAGAAACATTTCTTCTCTTCTGCAATTTTGAAACTACTCATGGGGCCCAGTTAGAAGAAAGCTGAAACCAGAGTCTCTCAGAAGACTGTTCTAGATACCCATGATCAACTGCACCTCCTAAGGTGAAGTCAACTGTATATAAAAAGAGAAACTTCTGTGGACTCAAAAGCTATATGAACTAATAAAATAAAATAAATTAATAAAGTCGTGAGCAATAAAATCTAATTAAAAAAGAAAAAAAGCTGGAGGTATTTTACATTTTTTGCTCTTTCCAGATTTCTCAGGAGAACATCAACTACTCAGCAGGCCATTGAGGAAAAGTACTGAGGCAGAGAAAGGAAGAATTATCTTATTTATTGTGGTGTCTGAAGGAAGAGACATGACAGGTAGGATTAGCAGGTTTTGAACCAGCCAGTAAAAATCAGTTCAATGACAACCAAGTCATTGGCTTTCCCCTCTTTTCATCGAAGCACTTTTACATTGGCAAAGATATATAACTCACCTAAATGACCACTGATAATGTAAAGTGGTGGGAATACAAATAGGGGAACAGAACTAATCTGTGTACAAAAATGATTTCTATGTCTTCCTACAAATTGAGAAAAAAGAAGTGGATGGTACCAGGGGCAAGCAGTCTCATGAGTATTGAGTGGAAATAAAATAAATGACCTAAATAACCAACCCAAAGCCAACGACAATAGATTCAAGATATCCAAACTACAACAAGCTATTTGTTATACTAGCAGCCCAAGAGATTAAGGGTGAAGGTATGGTATGTATGCTGGAAATAGGGGAGAGGGAGGTCAATGCTGATGGTAGGAATTGCCCTAATTCACTGTCACTCTGTAATACAACTGTAAAAGACTTGTAGTTCACATTGGTTTCAATAAAAATTATAAAAAAGATAAAATCTTGCTGTTGGGATTAAATGGGAAGACCTAGGAAATTATGATAAAGTAAAAAGAAATAAATAAGTACGGTCTATTTTTATGTATACCTGGTTTAGAAACAAAGCAAATGGGTTATTAAAAGAAAAAAAAAACATCTTCTTGCCATTCTGATATAGCATGGGGGGCAGGTAGGGGTAGCAGAGTGAAGGCAACTTGAGGAATGAGCAAAATTGGTCCAGATTCAGTTGAATTGTGGTGAGTAGAAATTAGACTTCTAGTGAATTTCACAAGCGAGATTTCAAACATAATAAAGATGTTGAGCTATAAGGTTGCACATTTGAAATCTAAAATCTTGCCAACCTATGTTACTTCAATAAATCTCATTGAATAATTTCAGTGGCTTCAGGTATAGTCTTTGCTGATTTACTGGTACCAGATTCTGGAATGAATTAGGAAAAGGGAGGAATGACCCAAAGGGTGTGAACCCAATGAGGGAGAACTAGAGATGAGATCTTCAGTGGCTGTTCTAAGAAGGAAACTAAGCATCTCCTCAATACCTCAACACGGAGGCAAGACAGCATAAAAGCAGAATCCAAGGGAATCAATTCTGGCTAGCAAGGCTACTATTTTCAACATATGTGCATGAGGTTGAAAGACCTGCCTTTCAGAAGATACTACTATTTAACTGGTGGTTGGAAGCTTATTACTGGCAGAAGTCTAAAGTTTTCTTCATAGGGACTTCTCCACAGGGACCTTGACTATCTCCAAAATGTGGCAGTTAATGTAGGGTAGAATTAGGATAGAATTAGGGATGAGTAAGGGAGCAGTGACCTTACTTTTAGGCCCTTTTCTCACTATTTTAACACAATCATGTCCGTCTTACTCAACTGTTAAATGACATTAAGTGCAACATGTACTTTTAAAAACTAGCATAGATTTATTGACTACATTTTCTACAAAGAGTAACAAGAATATTTCCTTTTAGAATCCTAAAGACAATGATGACTATGGGGAAGAAAAAATATTCCACTGACTTTGTAGGTATTTAACTCAACATTTTGATAGCACTGTTTTGGATATAAAAAGTCCTAGTTGCAGAAAGCTAAGTGCATATATTTAAGTAACTTTCACTAGTAATTATAAGGCCAAGTTTGGATAACATCATTGTTTATTATATAAAAAAGCCAGTTAGGAATATAAAATAATTTTCCAATTTTTGACATTTATTCATATATATTCCCAGTTCTGTGTTAAGCTTTGGACTTTTAGTACTAAATAAAATTTCCCACTTCTACTAATTTTATTTTATAGTGCAGGACAAGAAGTTCCATGAAAATATTCAAACTATTATATGTATACCTAGAAAATGAGTGTTAAAATAATACTATGAAAGTGGATAGAGAGTGAAGAAAATAATTCTGTCTTCCTGGAGAAATTGGTGACTCATCCTTAATCTGTTGTCTAGCTGAGGAGGAGGAGGACGGAAGTCAATACTTCAATAATTAAACTTTATTCCACATATTCAAAAATAAATTTTTATATCACAATGCACAAAGAGCTCCTTTGAGTTTGTGAACTCAGGTAAATTCTATCACTTACTTAATCATTTTCAACACTTTACTTCCCTATCTCATTATTTCTCATTTTATATTTATACTTTATTTTTATAGCCATGTAGATTACTGAGGGTACAGGGGACTGAGCACCACCAACTATGTTCAGTGTTTAATCCTGGCTCTATGCTTTGTATCCTAGCGAGGACACTGCATATGGTGCTGAGAATTGAACTGGCATCAACTGCATGCAAAGAAAGTGCCTTATGCCCTGTACTATTTCTCCAGCCAAGTAAGCCTAAACATGTCACTGGATAAAACTATGACCTTTTTTTTCAATACTTTCAGAATTTCTTGCATTTATTTCTTAGCATCATGTGCTGTTATCCTTCCCTGCCGGCCCAAATATATACAATTAGGGTGACGCGTAGTGACTCACAAAAACCTGGCAGTCAAGTTCTGGCTGGTGTAGTCACATCTGTGACTTTTTTCCAACATGGTGTGTGGCCACAGCAATGAATCAAAAGAGAGATAGAAGAATGAAGAAGATGCCTGTAGTGGGGGATTGTGTGGGGGGGGGACACTTGTATCAGAGAAACTAAAAGAATTGTTTCAAATGTGGGAAGCTTGAGCAAGATGGCGTGAAAGATGACTGGCTCGCTAAGTCGAGAACTTTCTGCTGAACATAAATATAGAGCTTCACACTGCAAGCAATACTGGCCAGTGAAGTCCTGGTACACATTCAGTTTTTTAGGCATCGTCATGAATCATGTTCCCAGACTATCTAAAAGGCTCCTACATAGATGATCCATTTATTATCATGTTAAAGAGTTTGGTCTTTATCTTAAAAACTGGTAAGAAACCATTACGGCTTTCGACTTAGAAAAACATGAAATTTAGAACAATGTTTTGTACCAGGTTCTCTGGCTCAGCTGAGAAGAACAAATCATCAAATGATGCTGAAGAATTTAGTAGGAGAAAGTAGCTTACTGTGGCTTTGAACCTGAGGCTAAACCTGTTGGTGACAGTGCAGAGAAAGAAAGAGACCTTCTACTCTGAGCTGAGCCTGAGTAAACTGGTCAGCTGAACTTTCATCTTTCTAGGACTAGTGCAAATCTTTTTCTTTCTTCGATTGCCTGGGACCCTAATCTTGCCCCCAAGAGATCTTTCAACCAACTCTCAGCATCACACACACAAACGCATGCACACACATACACATACACACACAACACACACATATAGTGAGGGGAGAAAGAGAGAGAGAGAGAGAGAGAGTCTCCTTAAAAACTAAAAATCAACAGAGAGAAAAGCCCTCACTGTCCTCTGTAAAGGTCTATAAATCTACCTAGAGCTGCCCAAAGCTTTTCTTTTTCTCAGACAGCAGTATTGGAGGGATCACTTGTTTCTTTCACCAAAACAAAAAAAAAAAATTAAAAAAAAACATGAAATCCAAGTGATTTAGATTCTGGAACAAATATTCTTTCAGAAATATTCTCTACAGAGCACTTGCTACCACTGTATTTTACTCCTCATCCAGTTTTGCTTGGGAACTATTCTTCTGTCTTACTTCACTACTTCCGGAAAGCTCTTTCTAAGTACCTCAATGGTATCTGTTTCAACAAATCGAGCAGGACCTTTCCACCTTCTTTTCCAACTGACCAGTGGTATCTGATCTTCAATTAACCAGATAATACAATGTGCTTCTGGACATAACCTTAAAGTTGTGATTTTCCCTTACACAAAACTCTTATTTCCATTCCTTATAATTCAAGAAGGATGGGCTGGATCATCTTGGGCTGGAGAGATAGCACAGAAGTAAGGTGTTTGCCTTGTACAGGACTGACCCGAGACAGACCCAGGTTCTACTCCTGGCATCCCATATGGTCTCTAGAGCTTGTCAGGAGCGATTTCTGAGCAAAGAGCCTGGAGTAAACCCTGAGCACTACCTGGTGTTGCCCCCATAACAAAAAAACAAAAATTCTTATATATAATCATCTTAAGGGAGATTGCCAGTTCTCACTAGGCCTCAGTTTCCCTCCACCTTTCAAAAAACTCTGTCAAATTTACTGCCTGAATATTTGTAGTACTGATGTTTGCTTCATTGTCTTATATTTCTAAGATAAAGTCATGGAAAGAGCTGGCACAGATATTTATTTTGCTCACACTCAAGTCTTACTCAGGCTCTTTTCTCAGGGAGTATTCCTAGAAGTGCACTTGGAATCATATAGGATGCTTGAGACTGAACCTGGTTTGGTTGCATGCAAGGCAAATGCTTTACCTAATGTATTATCATTCAGCCAAGACCATTTATTTTATATCAAAAATTAAGCATACCAGTTATATTCATTTTTCTTCTAATATGTTTACTAAATTTCTATAAAAACTGCACATTTAACTTAGATGAAAATTTTTTGTTTGTTTGTTCTTTTGGGGTCACACCCGGCAGCGCTCAGGGGTTACTCCTGTCTCCATGCTCAGAAATTGCCACTGGCAGGCATAGGGGACCATATGGGATTCTGGGATTTGAACCACGATCCTTCTGCATGAAAGGCAAATGCCTTACCTCCATGCTATTTCTCCAGCACTTAGATAAAAAGTTTTTAAATAAGAAATAATTCTTGGTAAAGAATACTTTCAGTATTAGATCAAACGTGTAAAAAAAAAATGTCAACTCTTCATAATGACCTGGTACAGGCCTCAGAAAAATGGGCATTATCCATTCACCCCTGAACTAGGGAAACCACCTACGAATCATTCAACATTGTCTATAACATCACCTGGAAGCAATCCTACCACTGCTCTGACATCTACCTACTCAAAAGAGACTTCCCTTAACACTGAGAGACTTAACAACAATAATGCCCTGCTTACTGGACAGGACTCTCTGTATTGCCCTTTAATAGTGAGGTTAGAGGACTCTCGACACCAGCCTAACTTAAATGTAGGATATGTGGATTCCAGGATCTTTGCCAACAACAGAGAGTGTTTGAAAAATAAAACTGTATTGTTACTACAGACAGGGACTTGGATTAGACTTTTTAAACATGGGGCCAGTTCACTGCCCTTCAGACTGTTGGAGGGCCAGATTATAGTAAAAACAAAAATTATGAACAAATTTCTATCCACACTGCATATATCTTATTTAGAAGTGAAGAAACAAAATGGGAATAAATACAATATGTGTCCCGCGGGCCGTAGTTTGAAGACCCCTGGATTAGAAAAACTATTATGCAGGAGCCTAGAGCAGTCTTATGCCAGGAAACTTCAGGGGTAGGGTCTCCTTGTATTTATACCAAGGCTTTTCCATTCCATGTCACCCATATTTTGGTGGGCCTATGCAAACAATAATTGCCACTCTAACACCGTTTTTACTTTGCTCCTTTGACTCTAAACCTTAAATAAATAAAAAAAAAACCTACTTAGACTTTTGAGGTTAACATAAACTAATATGCATATGTATGGAAATGTAAAAAAATTATGCCTTCGATGTTTAAGGAGTTACACAAATATCATGGCTTTAAATTGCTTTGTGTACCACTAAGAAATGTTATAATGTACATCTGGAGACTTGAGGGACAAAGTAATTGTAGATGGGATTCTGTTTTATTTCTTCTTAATGTTCCTTGACTGTATGTTCAGATTTAAGGTGTCAGCAATGGGATTTCTTCTGAGAACTCTGTTCATTGGTGATTGTCCTTCCACGGTAACTTTACCTTGTCCTCTTCCTTTGCATCATTGTTCTCATAATTAAAAATAAAAAATAGCTAAAAAAAAAAAGTTTCTCTAAAAGAGTTCCATAACTGCTCTTGTTCATAATTATTGGGACCTAAAGAGATGAAGTTCAACTTAGTATATTGCCTTTTAGTGTTGCCTTCAAATCTATTTTAGTACTATATTAATCTATATTAATGTCATTTAAAGTAATCTTTTCTTTCTTTCTATTTGTCTGTATCTTTGAATCTCTTTTGGATACAGAGACATTGCAGAGGTTAAGGTGTTTACTTTACATACAATCAGCCACTGATCAAATCCCCAAAATTAATTCCAGTCCCCAAACCATCAAAAGGATCACTCATAACACAAAATCAATAATGAATACTAAGTACCATGGGGTGTGTTCCTCAAGCCAAAAAGATAAAAATATTAATAGTAAATGTCCATAATTGTCAATAGTACATCTTTTCTTTAGTCTTTATTTTCTTATTTTTTGTTTGAGGGAACACCTGATGATAATCAGGGCTTACCTCTAGTTCTGTGCCAAGGGATTTATCCTGGCAGTGTGTAGAGGACCATATATATAGTACTGGGGATCAAACTGGCATTGGCAATATGCGAGACAACTGCCTTACTCCTGTATTATTTCCCCACATCATTAGGACAGCTTCTAAAGAGAGAAATACTAGATATTAACAAAAAGATAATCAAACCTCCAGAATTTTCTTAACTTAGTGTGAGGAAGTTGACTTGCCCTTTGCTAAATACCATTAAAGTAAATGCCACAACCATATATATCGTATATGTAAGATGGAATCATGATTCTCACTTAGGATGTTTCTACAGAGAGCTTGCCATGAGGTCAAGAGGACAGAACAAAGATAAAAAATGAACCATAAAATTGGAAATTATTTTTCTCTTTTTACTTATGATTTTCTTGTGTCAATTTATAAAATAATTCCTATATATTTTTGTAAAATATTTAAGATAGCATGAACTTTCCACAGAGAACCATTTACTTTGAACTATGCTTTGTTACAGAATTTGTGCACCCTATGAAAAGAAAAATATTTTATAGAATAGATTCTTCTGCCTTTGTCCCATACTTCATTGTATAAAATAGTTAAAATCAAGAATTAAGCACTTTCTAAATAGATAATTTAAAAGAAATTGTTAGAGAATTTAAAAATGAGTATAAATGGTCACTTTTTCCAGTCATTTAGTTAACTTAATTTCTACTATTCTTTCCAGATGCCATTATCTTTACTTCTCATGCTTGTGCTATGAATAGTATTATTCAATGTGCACTTAATTTGAACTATTTTTGCTTCTTAAGAATTTATTATGTTTTAAAGCAAGGATTCTACTGTAATTCAATAGCTTCAAATATTCCATTCTATCACTTAATGGTTCTTTAAAATTTTAAGACCTTCTTTAATATAAACAAAATCAGCACCAAAGAAAAAATAAGCATATATACTTTATCTCCTAAAGAGACATCCTTATTTTGCTATGTCAAAGACTTATTTATATAAAATATAAAAAAATTACATGACAACTATACTGTTTATTTAATTATACTTAAGCTCTTGTGACCATCTAAGAGTTTTGGTATCATTGGAATTGAATTTATTTTCAAAATCCAATTAATTTGAAACAAATTTAAGTAATCCTTCAAGATCTTGTAGAAAACTATAAACATACATTTTAGTTTTTAAATAACAAGTACTCACTTTACCTTTGGGACTATCAATTTGTTTTGCACCTACAGATCAGATTATGTGGATGCTAAAAGAAAGAATATAGAGTAAATGGGCTTGAATTTTCAAATATGATTTTGTAAAATTCACTACTTGGTTTAGTTTCTATGTATATTGCTTTCAAACTTTCTACAGATAAAGAATGCACAAATCAAATACAGTAAAAGTAAGTGTGCAAATATAAACTATTTAAATGTTATATTTTACCTCAAAATCAAATGCTATAACATTTGAATTCCTTTTATTGTTAAAATCAAGGACTTTTGTGAAATTGTTTTTTATCTCTAGAATTTGTCAAATCATTTAATTAGAAAAAAGTATTGACATTGTTTTTTATCTCTAGAATTGGTCAAATCATTTAATTAGAAAAAAGTATTGACATATGTAAGTTAGTGCAAATGATAAAATAATGGTTTTATTGCACCTATAAATATCAGAGGCAGAGGAGCTGAAGAGGTAGTGCAAGTGGTGTGCCTTGCCCTCGCTAGCCTAGGCCAGACTACAGTTCGATTCCTCAGCATCCCATATTGTCGCCAAAGACAGGAGTGATTTCTGAGCACATAGCCAGGAGTAACCACGAGCGTCACCGGATGTGGCCCAAAAAAACAAACAAAAAAATCAGAGGCATGGAAAGTATTTCATGACCTCTTAGAAAAATGAAATTTATGTTATGAGATTGTGAAATCTGAACCTTAGATATGTTAACATATTTATCTTTGATTCACAGGTTTTGGGCTTTTTTTTTTCACTTCTGATACTTTGGCTTCAAGTTATGTATCTTTCTTAAAATAGAAATATACTTGACATTGTATAAAATGTATTTATACAGTATATAAAATAATGGTGCATAATATATTAGCTTGCTACTTTGTACATTGTAATATGAGTGCTAGTCTAGCAAAAATAGCATCTCTATCATTTTTTTGTTTTTTGTTTTTGGGCCACACCCGGCATTGCTCAGGGGTTACTCCTGGCTGTCTGCTCAGAAATAGCTCCTGGCAGGCACGGGGGACCATATGGGACACCGGAATTCGAACCAACCACCTTTGGTCCTGGATCGGCTGCTTGCAAGGCAAACACCACTGTGCTATCTCTCTGGGCCCAACATCTCTATCATTTTTTAAAAAATTTGTACTTCATCTGTTGGTTCTTTAAATCACTATTTCTATCTTTGAAATAGTACAACTTATTTAAGAAAATGATGAGGAAAAATGAAGAATTTCATAACTAATAGCATTAGTAGACTTTCAATTTAGCAATGTTTAGGATATGCCAATATGTGCTAAGTACATGTCAAGCACATAAGATGTAAATGGCACACCCCAGTTAGACTTTAGGGTAAATTCAACAGCAGCAATTCTCATAGTGAGCTGAAGAGCAGTGGGTTTCTAACCAAAACTCTGCACTTATTCATAAAGCTATTAATAGCCTTTTCTGGGTAATGCTATTAGGAATAACAGAGGTGAGTCTATTATAGAAAAAGTTCTTTTAGAATTTAATTATAAAGGAATATCATGCTATGATTTATGAAATTCTAAAATTATTGGAAATTAGTAATATTTGATATGATAGATCTATTTGAGCAAAGGAATCTATGTGCTGAGTGAGCTTTTAAAGAAAGGAATGGGATTCTTTTTTATTGCCTCTACCCCCCCCCTCTTTGTCTCTGTCTCTCTCTCTCTTTTTTTATATATTTTATTTAAACATCTTGATTACATACATGATTGTGTTTGGGTTTCAGTCATGTAAAGAACACCACCCATCACCAGTGCAACATTCCCATCACCAATGTCCCAAATCTCCCTCCTCCCCGCCCGACCCCTGCCTGTACTCTAGACAGGCTTTCCATTTCCCTCATACATTCTCATTATTAGGACAGTTCAAAATGTAGTTATTTCTCTAACTAAACTCATCACTCTTTGTGGTGAGCTTCCTGAGGTGAGCTGTAACTTCCAGCTCTTTTCTCTTTTGTCTGAAAATTATTATTGCAAGAATGTCTTTCATTTTTCTTAAAACTCATTGATGAGTGAGACCATTCTGCGTTTTTCTCTCTGTCTCTGACTTATTTCACTCAGCATAATTGATTCCGTGTAAGGGAATGGGATTTTTATCACATAGCTACTACATCTAAACAATGGCCCAGTTTATCTCAGCAGATATGAAAACCAAGCCAAAGAGACTAACAAGTCTTCTGAGTTTGGGAATGAAATCTGGGGCACCTTTTGGAGGGGGATGGCCCTAGTTCTGCTCAGCTCAAAGACACACACACCCCACAACTATCTCCAAGAAAACTGACTAACTTCACTGCTTCAGGACTATTTTCTACAGAGACTCCAAGCCTAGGACAATCCTGGGTACATGAGTTTTCAGTCTAAAAACTCTGGGGTCTTCTTAGGGTGGTGATAGGCAGCTCCTCACATCTGTGTACTTTCCAAAGCCCCAGCAGTCATACCCACATCCCATAGCCTCCAATTTTAAATAACAGTCCAGCTTTAGTTTCACATCTATTTTTGGAAGAGTTCCAAGCCAAGGCCACTGAAACTCAAGCTGGTCTTTGGGCTGAGCACTCTTAATTCCCTCTCAAGAGGGATAAGCACCAAGAATGGTACCATTTTTATAGATCCTGGAGCTCCTGGATCTTTCACATTCCACTTCACATCCTACGTCAGCTCAGTAGGAACACACCAAATTAGCTGCAAAAGTAGTGTAGATGACAACTAATTTCAGTTAAACAACAACAAAAAAAAACCCCACAATACACAGAAGACTCAACTAGCAACAAACAGTTCAGTGCACCCTTTGACAATAACTTTATTGATCCCATTATGAGAAAGAACAATTTTCAATGCTTTAAATTGGAGAGTTTTTTGATTATCCCATTAGCCTTTTTGCTATAACAAGAAATATTAAATAAATTATTTTGTACTGGTGGAAGGGTGGGAAACTGGGGATTGTGATTGAGTGAAGGTTACACTGGTAGTAATATGTTGTTGGAGCATTAAATACCCAAAACAACTGGATTATGAACAAGTTTTTAAACCTTGGTGTTTAAATAAAGTTAAAAACATTAGGGGCCAGAGAGATAGTACAGAGAGTAGGGCATTTCCTTTGCATATGGCCAACCAGGGTTCGATCCCAGATAGTCCTCTGAGTCTGACCAGGAATGATTTCTCAGTGCAAAGCCTGGAAAAACTCCTGACTGCTGCAGGGTATGGCTCAAACAAAACAAAACAAACAAACAAGGAATAGAAAGCAGATAGGCTGTCATCTAATTTATATAGAAGTATTTATTTATTTTTTATTAATCCATAACACCTATCTAAAGGGAAAAATAGTAAGATAATATACTGGCAAGTTCATTAAGGCTGTCAACAAATGCATTTCACCGCCCTGCACTTTTGACAGCATGTTTTTGTATTCTGGAGAAATTATCTAAATAATTATATGCATCCTAGACATAGTTTACTCAAACAATAAAATATATGTATGAGTCAGAGTGGTGATGAAAGACACATAACTGTTTGGTTTTACCAATCTTTATTTCCTGGTTAAGATGCTCCCTAACATAGTAAATGTGTTTTTGTTTGTTTGGTTTTTGGTTTTTGAGCCACACCAAGTGACTCTCAGGGGTTACTCTTGGCTTAAGCATTCAGAAATCATTCCTGGCTCAGAAATCACCTCAGAAACACATCTCTGATTCAGGCCAAGAGTGAAATCTGAGCACTGAGCACATTAGCACAACAGGAAATGACCACACTACAAACAAGCCAAGTAAATGCTTATTAAAAAGAAAAATTGGTCAAAAATTCTATTTTCAAAGGGAAACTATCTGAAGACTGACTCGTGATTTTGTGTCTCATGCTATTTTTCATTTACTTAATGTAAATTTAAGGCTTTAGTAATCTTATACACATTCAGAGACCAGAACTGTAATTATATTTTTCTAGGCAATTAGAGCATGAACTCCATAAATATTTATTTCCATTTGCTTACTTTATTATTAATTAGTATTTATTTTTATTACTACTACTACTTCACTTTTTTCAATTTCCAGAGAGAAAAATCCAGTTTCATAGGTGAGAGATTTCCACCAATGAATCACATACTGGCCAAGATTTAATTCTTCTGAAAATTCTTTGCTGATCAATATTTAACCAGAGACTGAGGAGCTTTTTCTTCTCATCACCAGTCTCACAAATTAAATAATAATAACTCTCTAGCATCTAACAAAGATTGTATGCAATTATTCTACTTGGATTTCTCAATGACAATATAAAAAAGCAGAAGCTATTAGGTTTATTAGTTTGAGTTTACAGAAAGTTGAAATCTATGGCATCCAAACCCATTTTTTCAGTGTCATTATGTCTGTATGTTGAAAATATCCCAAAAAGTAGCAAGTAAGGAAGGGTCTGAATTTAATTACAAATATGAATACCTCCTTATGAAACTCGACTAAGGATAAAAATTTGTAAGTTTCATACAAGGCATGATCCTGGCCTAGAGAGAAAGTAAGGAATGTTATGATATTTGCCTAATGTGAAACTTGCCTGAGGTTCAGTCCAAGTATCACTTAGAGTTTCCCTAATGCCAAAAGAGATCCTGAGCACAAAGCCAGGATTAATCCCTGAGTTCTTCTGGGTATGGTCCTGAAGCAAACAAACAAGCAACTTACACAACACAAAGCAAGACAAAACCAAACAAAAGCACATGATAAGGAAAATTAAAACTAAAGGAAGAAGTATAACACAGCTTTGTAAACTGAAACTAGAGATGACATATATACCTGAAAGAACTTTCACTTAATCAGCAGCAGAATAACTACTGAGCAACATAGTGATATCTTAAATACACTGAGTCCCTGTGCCATCAGGCTGTGAGGAAGAGGAGAAAGCATTTAAGCACAAGGAGAAATCTCCAAAAAAAAACATTAAAACTGAGCCTTAAAGACTTGTCCTTTTGAAAAATCACATTATTAAATGAGGCGACATTTCTAATTGAGGGAGAGGAAAACAGGAGAGAAAAAAAAAAGCAAAGAACTAAAAATGTAGACGAAGATAAGCCAGGGGTTTATTGCCCAGGAAGCTCTCCAACTTAGAACCAATTATATTGCAAGGAGAGCTTGCTCAAAACAGATCCAGATTCCAGAAATCACAAGGAATTTCACAGAAGCGTGTGGTATTGTTTCCAAGTTGGTCCTGAGTGAGCCAAGAATTAGTATTTGTCGCAGCTCTGAGTTTGCTCAATCACTGCCTTTCAATGAGGAAGGCAGGAACAATGACTGTTGTCTGCCATCATGCTCAGAAAATTTATTACCCAGCTGATGGCTTCTCAGACTGGGTACTTTACATTTTTTCTGTGAGAGTCTTCAAACACTTTTGGATAGGCAGTGGTGGGCTCCTTGTTTAGCTACTTGTTCGGGAGACCTGGAACATGTACATCATTTACATTTAAAACCTGTACTCAGGTGATGTTCAGTTCAGACAAACACTTTGAAAATCAATGTTTGCATGATGTTAGCTGGGGGTCTAAGTTCAATTTTTTGCAAGTGGCTAGCCAGTTGTGCCAACACCACTTGTTGATGAGACTTTCTTTGCTCCATTTAGAATTTCTTGCTCCTTTATTAAAAATTAGGTGACTGTATGTCTGGGGAACATTCTCTGAGTATTCAAGCCTATTCCACTGATCAGAGGGCCGGTCTTTATTCCAATATCATGCTGTTTTGATAACTATTGCTTTGTAGTACAGTTTAAAGTTGGGGAAAGTAATTCCTCCCATATTCTTTTTCCCAATGATTGCTTTAGCTATTCTAGGGTGTTTATTGTTCCAAATGAACTTCAAAAGTGCCTGATCCACTTCTTTGAAGAATGTCGTGGGTATCTTTAGACGGATCACATTAAATCTGTACAATGCTTTGGGAAGTATTGGCATTTTAATTATGTTAATTCTGCCAATTCATGAGCAGGGTATGTGCTTGCATTTTCGTGTGTCCTCTCTTATTTCTTGGAGCAGAGTTTTATAGTTTTCTTTGTATAGGTCCTTCACATTTTAGTCAAGTTAATTCTAAGATAATTGAGTTTGTGTGGCAGTATTGTGAATGGGGTTGCTTTCTTAATGTCCATTTCTTCCTTATTACTATTGGTGTATAGAAAGGCCATTGATTTTTGTGTGTTAATTTTGTAGCCTGCCACCTTGCAATATGAGTCTATTGTTTCTAGAAGCTTTTTGGTAGAGTCTTTAGGGTTTTCTAAGTAGAATATCATGTCATCTGCAAACAGTGAGAGCTTGAATTCTTCCTTTCCTATCTGGATTCCCTTGATATCTTTTTCTTGCCTAATCGCTATAGCAAGTATTCCAGTGCTATGTTGAATAGGAGTGGTGAGAGAGAACAGCCTTGTCTTGTGCCAGAATTTAGAGGGAAGGCTTTTAGTTTTTCTCCATTGAGGACAATATTTGACTCTGGCTTGTGGTAGATGGCCTTAACTATATTGAGAAAGGTTCCTTCCATTCCCATCTTGCTGAGAGTTTTGATCAAGAATGGGTGTTGGACCTTATCAAATGCATTCTCTGCATCTATTGATATGATCATGTGATTTCTATTTTTCTTGTTGTTGATGTTGTGTATTATGTTGATAGATTTATGGATGTTAAACCAGCCTTGCATTCCTGGGATGAAACCTACTTGATCGTATTGGATGATCTTTTTTTTTTTCTTTTTTTTTTAATTTAATTTGGCGCGGCTTAGGCCCGGCCCAGGAGAGCACGACACCACCACATCGATCAGTTTTGGGGGGTTAGGAGGAGCGACCTCGCACGGCTCCCGGGCCTCCGGAGAGGCAGAGAGAAAAGAAAGACGCGAACCCCCCCTTAAGGGGGAGGAACGCTCCCCGAGGGGAGGCGGGCAGAGGACAAACAACCCACATCCCGCGGTGGGAGAGGTGAGGGGCCCGTTTCAGCCTCGAACCCGCCTCGCCACTCAGGGCCGGACCACTGGGCACCGGAGAGGAGAACGCTCCCCCCCAGGAGCGAGAGCGCCTGACACGCAGCGGCGGAGACACGGAGCCCGCACGAAGACGGAGAAGCGGGGGTGAGGGCAGCGTGAAGCCGGTCGTTCATCCCGTGGGGAGCCTCAGTCACCGGGTCGCCTGCAGCAGCGAACCGCTGCCCTCGCGCGTCTTTAAAGCGGAGGAGGCGACCGCGGCCGGGACGGTGTGTGCCCCCGGGACGGTGTGTGCCCCCGGGTACAACGCAAGAGCCGGCGCACAGGGCCCAGGCGGGCGGCTCAGGCGGCAGAAGCTCGGGGACAAGTCCTCAAGACAGGCCCGGCTCCCGGCACGCACCCGGGTAGAGGCAGCAACCATCCCGTTCCCTGCGGTGGAAAGCCACCGAGAGAGAGCGTGTCAGCTGGATGATCTTTTTAATGAGACATTGAATTCTATTTGCCAGGATTTTGTTGAGGATCTTTGCATCTGTATTCATCACCGATATTGGTCTGTAATTTTCTTGTTTGGTAGCATCTCTGTCTGATTTAGGTATCAAGGTGATGTTGGCTTCATAAAAGCTATTTGGAAGTTTTCCTGTTTTTTCGATTTCATGGAAGTGTCTTGCCAGGATTGGTAGTAGTTCCTATTGAAAGGTTTGAAAGAATTCATTAGTAAATCCATCTGGACCTGGGCTTTTGTTTTGGGGCAGATATTTGATTACTGTATTAATTTCCTCAATAGTGATGGGTGTGTTTTTTATGAAGGTTAAATCCAAATAAATGAAAGACCTCAATATCAGACCCGAAACCAATAAGATATATAGAACAACACGTAGGTAAAACACTCCAGGACATTGAGACTAAAGGCATCTTTAAGGAGGAAACTGCACTCTCCAAGCAAGTGAAAGTAGAAATTAACAGATGGAAATATATTAAACTGAGAAGCTTCTGCACCTCAAAAGAAATAGCGCCCAGGATACAAGAGCTCCCCACTGAGTGGGAGAAACTATTCACCAGATACCCATCAGATAAGGGGCTAATCTCCAAAATTTACAAGGCACTGACAAAAATTTACAAGAAAAAAACATATAATCCCATCAAAAATATAGGGAGAAGAAATGGACAGACACTTTGACAAAGAAGAAATACATATGGCCAAAAGACACATGAAAAAATGCTCCACATCACTAATCATCAGGAAGATGCAAATCAAAACAACTATGAGGTACCACCTCACACCCCAGAGATTGGCACACATCACAAAGAATGAGAACAAGCAATGTTGGTGGGGATGTGGAGAGAAAGGAACTCTTATCCACTGCTGGTGGGAATGCCTTCTAGTTCAACCTGTATAGAAAGCAATATGGAGATTCCTCCAAAAACTGAAAATCGAGCTCCCATATGACCCAGCTATATCACTCCTAGGAATATACCCTAGGAACACAAAAATACAATACAAAACCCCCTTTCTTACACCTATATTCATTGCAGCACTATTTACCATAGCAAGACTCTGGAAACAGCCAAGATACCCTTCAAGAGATGAATGGCTAAAGAAACTGTGGTACATATACACAATGGAATATTATGCAGCTGTCAGGAGAGATGAAGTCATAAAATTTTCCTATACATGGATGTACATGGATTCTATTATGCTGAGGGAAATAAGTCAGAGACAGAGAGAAAGACGCAAAATGGTCTCACTCATCTATGGGTTTTAAGAATAATGAAAGACATTCTTGCAATAATAATTTTCAGGCACAAAAGAGAAAAGAGCTGGAAGTTACAGCACACTTCAAACAGGGGTGAGTTTAGTTAGAGAAATAACTACGTTTTGAACTATCCTAATAATGAGAATGTATGAGGGAAATAGAAAGCCTGTCTAGAGTACAGGCGGGGGTTGGGTGGGGAGGAGGGAGATTTGGATATTGGTGATGGGAATGTTGCACTGGTGATGGGTGGTGTTCTTTACATGAGTGAAACCCAAATACAATCTTGTATGTAATAAAGTTGGTTAAATAAAAAAAAATTAAAAAAAAGAAAATCAATGTTTTCAAGACTAGGCAATGATTTAAAACTGATTCGGTTTGTAGGCATATTTTGTCTGTATTTTGTTTTGTTGTGGCTAGACGGTACAGTTTCCTATTGACAAGATAAAGAATGATCTAGGCAGGCAGGGCATTTTGGGGGGGTGCATAAACATGGAGTGTTAGTACATGGTTATCAGTGGCTGAAATGATAGTATTTATTCAAGAAAAAAGAAGTTAGATTCCTCTCCAGGAGAAGAGATACAAATTAAAATCCCAGGAATCTGAAGACATGATGGCAATAGGTCAGGTATGCTAATCAAAGAAAGCAATTTAGAAGGAAAGTTGATTTCTAGAGCAGAAAGTTGAGTTTATATGTAAAAAATGCACATATGTATATATGTATGTATGTATGTTTATTTGAAAATAGGACCTTAAAAGAAAGAAAGGAAATAGAACCTTCCTATAAAATGCTTTTGTAGAGCTCAGAGTGATAGCACAGTAGACTAAGCCATTCACCTTGCATGCAACTTGGTTTTGATCCTGGCACCCCATATGATCTTCCAATTTCCCCTGGGGAATAGTCCCTGAGCAAAAAACTGGGAGTAATCTTTGAGAAATCCCCAGGTGTGGCCCATCAAAGTCTAAACAAAAAAAATTGCTTTTATAGCATAGAGACAGTACAGGAATTAGTAAGTGTGCCCAACATATGGCCAAGCTCGATTCCATAGGCGGCACCACCCAGTTCTAGAAACATCATGCTTGAGAAACTTCTCCCTACCAAGGAAAAGGAATCTAGATTTGATATATGCCTTCCCCAATCCATGTGCATGGTGGGCTATCTTTGTATTTCAGAAACTGACTATTGTATATGAACTTGCCTTTAAGAGGGTTAAATGAGATAAATGACCATTTTTAGTAATGGAAGTTGGCACAGGTTGTGGAATTGATGTTGAAGCTCAACAATCAATTGATTGATGCCTAAAATGATGCTATCAATGACAGCCATGTTTTTTTAAATTAAATATTTATATTTAAAATTTAGATCTATATTAGATATAGTTTATAAATGTGTTATATATCTAATCTTTTAAAATTAGATTTTTATATTTCTAATAATTAAATCTAAAAATCAAATAATTAAATCAATAATTTCAAATATAAAAATTAGATTTTTTAAATTGTTTTGTATCATTTTATAGTTTTGTCTCTAATATCACTAATAATTAAATATTTTATATCTCTATAGCTAAGTATCTAATGATAATATACTCTAATAATTACGTCTAAAATTAGATTTATATCTCTAATATATAAATATATTTATATATTTTAATAGTATATTAGATATATAAATACATATGCATATGATATATCCATAAATTTACATGTCATGGTTATGTATATGCATAATTGTGCATACATACATATTATTAAAACTAATATACTTTTTATATATTAATTATACATAATTAGGTATATGTAAAAAATATTTTGAGGAAAATATACCTTGGGGACTAAGGAACTTTGTAGATCCTCTCAAAGAAATCTGGGATACTAATGTGTATGATAAATATAGATGTATTACTCTGGTATGTGGCTTTTATGTGCACCTGTGGTAACTCCCTAGTAATTCATCAAAGTAAATCCCAAGAGAAAGTCAAGGGGGAGGTGTGATACAAGCAGTCTTAAATCATTTTTGGTTGACTCAGTTTACCCAGTTGCTGGACATGTGCTTCACTAATTTCCTGTGAAATATGCCAAACTGTAGAGATACTAAAGGCATTAAGCATCTGTTGGTATTGAAAAGCATATTTATTATTCAAAAGGTCTCTTTGAGTTCAAGAGATAGTAAAGTGGAGAGGGCATGTGTTTGCATGTGGTCAACTGAGGTATGATCCCCAGCACCCCACATAGTCCCCAGAGTCCTGCCAGGTTATAGACCTAGGAGTAAGCTTTAAGAACTGCTAGGTATAAATTCTGGACAAAGAATCTCTCAATTTCTCTCTCTCTCTTTCTGTCTCTCTTTCTCTCTTCTCTCTGTTTCTCTCTCTTCTCTCTCTCTCTTCTCTCTCTCTTTCTCTCTCTTCTCTCTCTCTTTCTCTCTCTCTCTCTCTCTCTCTCTCTCTCTCTCTCTCTCCCTTCTCCCCCCTCTTTCTTTCTCTCCCACTTTCTATGTCTTACTCACTGTGTAAACTCTAAGTTGTAAGTGTGTAAGCAAGTGCTAGGTTAACTTATGGAGAAACCCAGGGAGGGCGTACATTGCTGGGAACTTGGCAGATTCACAACAATGCACATAAAGCCTGGTTTTACTCTCCCTCTGTCACTGCAGTCAGACTCCCTGGCTTGAATTTATTAAATTTGCGAGTTTCTGTCTTTACACATGTATGTGTGGTTTCACTCTGTCTTGTGTAATCCCAGACCCTACACATTTCCTTCTCCAATTGCAACACAGACCCCTAACACAGTGTGACAAAACCCTCCCCAAAGATGCTCAGCTTTTTTGTGTGAGCTGAATCCACTGGCTTAACACAAAACTCTTCTTTCTTCCCCCAAAAGACACTGGTTTCTTCATGATGGTTCACTTTTCAGCAACATTGCAAACTCTTTGACTTTGGCACCCATAAATTATACAGCAAACTGCAACTGGGTGCTCTCTAAAAGTGCTTTTCTCTGTAGAATATTAAAGTCAGAAACTGATACTATGTCTATTTGTTTCTGTCTCATTCTCTCCAGTCCAATCTTCCATCTCCCTCCTTTATGTTGTGTGAAAAAAATCACATGAGGTTATAGATGATCCATTAAAAATATCTCCTTGATGAATTTGCTTTCCACAACACTAAGAATTTATATCTTCAACAGTCTTATTTCTCCTTTAACCATCTCATCATTAATAAATTCATTTTGCATGCCTCTTACTGAGTAACTTATTAGAATAAGAAGCATCTCAAAAGTCAAACCCATGAGTAAATGTTACCAGTGTGTGTGTTTTACCAACTGAATCCCTAAAGGAGTGTCATTCATTTTTGCTGAATTCTCTCTCCTGGTGCCTTGTGTCTTTTGCTTCACTTTCTAAAAGTTTTATGTCTTTATAAAACAAAAAATTTTCTCTGTAGAATATATGTATATATTTTTCTATATTGGTTTTTGGGTCATGCCCGGTGACATTCAGGAGTTACTGCTGCATTCTGAAATCACTCCTGGCTTGGGGGACCATATGGGATGCCAGAAATCGAACCCAGGTTCATCCTGGGTCCATTGCATACAAAGCAAATGCCCTACCTCTGTGCTAACTCTCCAGCCCCTTCTCTGTAGAATATTAAAGTCACAAAATGATACATTAGTTATCAATTTGAATGCTGCAAATTAAGCACCTATCAAGTGGACTTAAGAATTAAATTGAAGTAAAAAGGAATAGTTGTTTGAAGCATCAGATGACTTGCTAAAAAGCGTCTGGAAAATTTCATTGAAAGGGAATATTCTAATTTTATCTGTGAAGAGCCTCACTTATTTTCACTAAATGGACTCAATAATCTTAACTAGAAAATTGACTAAATTTTTTTCTACTGGTGAATGACTACTATTTTGAATTGTAAATTGTCATCAATAATGTATAACTAGCAATAGAAATCAGGTTGTATCAAAAAAAGAGAATTAAAAACCACATAGTCATGTCAATAGACCCAGAGAAAGCATTTGATAAGGTCCAACACCCATTCTTGATAAAAACTCTTAGCAAGATGGGAATGAAATGAACATTTCTCAATATAGTAAAGGCCACCTACCACAAGCCAATGGCAAATATCATCCTCAATGGAGAAAAACTAAAAGCCTTCCCTCTAAATTCTGGTACAAGACAGGGCTGTCTTCTCTCACCACTAATATTCAACGTAGTACTGGAAGTACTTGCTATAGCAATTAGGTAAGAAAAAGATATAAAGGGAATCCAGCTAAGAAAGGAAGAAGTCAAGCTCTCACTATTTGTAGATGAAATGATACTGTACTTAGAAAACCCTAAAAACTCTACCAAGAATCTGCTAGAAACAAGAGATTCCTACAGGAAGGTGGCAGGCTACAAAATTAACACACAGAAAACAATGGCCTTTCTATACACCAATAATGATAGGGAAGAGATGGACATCAAGAAGACAATCCCATTCACATTAGTGCCACACAAACTCAAATATCTTGGAGTCAACTTGACCAAAGAAGTGAAGGACCTATACAAAGAAAACTATAAATCCCTGCTCCAAGAAATAAGAAAGGACACACGGAAATAGAAACAAATACCCTGCTCATGGATTGGCAGGATTAACATCATTAAAATGGCAATACTCCCCAAAGCATTGTACAGATTTAATAATTTTTCTAAAGATTGAGATTCTTCAAAGAAGTGGATCAAACACTTCTGAAATTAATCTGGAACAATAAACACCCTCGAATAGCTATAGCATTCCTTGGGAAAAGAAATATGGGAGGCATTACTATCCCCAACTTTAAATTTACTGCAAAGCAATAGTTATCAAAATAGCATGGTATTGGAATAGACAGATTCTCAGATCAGGGGAATAGACTTGAGTACTCAGAGAATGTTCCCCAGACATACAATCACCTAATTTTTGATAAAGGAGCAAGAAATCCTAAATGGAGCAAGGAAAGCCTCTTCAACAAGTAGTGTTGGCACAACTGGTTAGCTACTTGCAAAAAAGCGAACTTAGACCCCCAGGTAACATCATGTACGAAGGTAAAATACAAATGGATTAAAGACCTAGATATCAAACCTGAAACCTTAAGGTATATAGAATAACATGCAGGTAAAACACTACATGACATTGAGACTAAAAGCATCTTCAAGGAGGAAACTGCACTCTCCAAATAAGTGGAAGCTGAAATAAACAGATGGAAATATATTAAGCTGAGAAGCTTCTGCAATTAAAAGGAATTAGTGCCCAGGAAACAAGAGCCACCCACTGAGTGGGAGAAACTATTCACCCAATACCCATCAGATAAGGGGCTAATACCCAAAATATACAGGGCACTGACAGAACTCTACAAGAAAAAATATATCTAATCCCATCAAAAAATGGGGAGGAGAAATTAACAGACACTTTGATAAAGAATAAATACAAATGGCTGAAAGACATGAAAAAATGCTCCACATCTCTAATTATCAGGGAGATGCAAATCAAAACAACTATGAGGTACCATCTCATACCACAGAGATTGGTGCACATCATAAGGAGTGAGATCAAGCATTGCTGGTGGGGATGTGGAGAGAAAGGAACTCTTATTTACTGCTGGTGGGAATGCCATCTAGTCCAACCTTTATGGAAAGGTATATGGAGATTTTCCCCAAACCTGGAAATTGAGCTCCCATACAATCTAGCTATACCACTCCTAGGGTTATACCCTAGGAACACAAAAATACAATTCAAAAATCCCTTCCTCACACCTATATTCACTGCCACAATATTTACAATAGCCAGACTCTGGAAACAACCAAGAATCCCTTCAACATATGAATGGCTAAGGAAACTGTGGTACATATACAGAATGGAATATTATGCAGCTCTCAGGAGAAATGAAGTCATGAAATTTTTCTATACATGGATGTACATGGAATCTATTATGCTGAGTGAAATAAGCCAGAGGGAGAGACATAGACATAGAATAGTCTCACTTACCTATGGGTTTTAAGAAAAATAAAAGACATTTTTACAATAATCCTCAGAAACAAAGAGAGAAAGTTGGGAAGGTTCAGCTCATGACATGAAGCACACCACAAAGAGTGGTGAGTGAAGTTAAAGAAATAACTACACTGAGAACTATCGTAACAATGTGAATGAATGAGGAAAGTGAAAAAGCATGTCTTGAGTACAAGTGGGGGTGGGGTGGGGAGGAAGGAGATTTGGGAAATTGGTGATGAGAATGTTGCACTAATGAAGGGGGGTGTTCTTTACATGACTGAAACCCAACTACAATCATATTTGTAATCAAGGTATTTAAATAAATATATCAATTAAAAAAGAAAAGAAAATTAAATTGGGTAGAGAAACTAAAATCATAAAAACAGTGCACTAATTTTCTTAACACATGTACAGAAATAGAGAAATGCCACATTCTCTCTCTTTATTTCACTCTGTATGTTTTTATATGTATTTTTGAGAAAGACTGTATAAATTCAGAATTTAAATATATCTAAATATGTATGTTGGTCAGACATTCTAAAATTATTATAAGCAAAATTAATTATATTTTATTAAGAACTGTCCACAAAGGTAAATTTTATTTTGGCTAGTAATGTTTTTATTTATAAATTAAATAAAACCTCTGACTTACAACTTAAAAATTATAAATCAGTTTGTAGTTGTCACATATATATGTTTTAATATTTCATATATTTTTGCATTAATAAAAATATCATTACTGAATTATCCATTATATCTACTACTAATCCTGAATGCTGAATTATTATTTCTGAAAAATAATGACAAGTAACTGACATTTACATTGGTTCAGCAGTTTTTAAATTAGTAATTAACACACTCAATAAGAAAACAAGTCCAATTTACAGTTACATGACAGATTTATTTGGAAACTATCTTTGGAAATGAGATCTGCCAGTTATCTACTTAAAATTATTTTATTGCATATAAAATTATATTAAATCAGCTGTGTTTTACAGTGATATAAAAGTAACTATAAAATTATTCTTGCTGACAGGAGAGATAGTACAGTGGATTGAGAGTTCTGAGCTCAATCCCTAGAACCTCTTATAGTTGCCTGAGCTCAAAGCTAAAAATGATCTCTGAGCACTGCGATAAAAATATGCTCTGAGTACCACTGGGCGGCAAAAAAAAAAAAAAAAAAAAAAAAGAATCTTGCTTGCTCTGTTGCAAAATATTAGAAGCATAAAAAGATTTATACAGTTTGAGTCAAGATAGAAATAGCTAGAAATTAATTTCCTATAATCAAATAATATAGATTTTTATTTAATAAAAAATTAACATTTTACAGTATTTTGGCTGCTATGCCTTTATCTGGCAAAATTGTTTTGAAAATATAAAAGCTTAAAATTAATATTGATTATTATTTCTATTCTTGCTGATATACTGATGCCTTGAGCAAGGAAATAACTTATTCTTTTGGTCAATTTTTAGCAATTTTACTTACATAGAAAATAGACATTTTAGCTGTACTATAATTGAGTCTGTAGGAACGTAAGTTATCTCAGTTTCCTACAAAATCTTCTACTTCTTTACTACCGTGAATCATTTTGACTTGGAGTTCATGAAATTCAAAAAGGAGAATTCAGAAGTCAATCCAGATTTATCATGCAAAGATTGAAAGAAAATATAAAGATAAAATGGAGATCCAAAATACCATTTATCATGATGCATGTGACTTGGATGGTGAACCTGAATTAGGGAGAAATACTTTAATCATCATTTGTGTGCAGCAATCCAACCCATTTTTTAAGGTATCAGTAAAATTCATCAAAAAGGGTGTGGGGGGCAAGAAAAAGATACTTGTTCACGAACACTAGCAACTCGAGACATATGTGGTTTCTCAGAATGTTTATTGATCCAAAACAACAAGGCTGTTTCTACACAACAGATCTGAGCATATCATGCCTTGAGACTAAACCTGGGGATGGAGTGATAGTACAATGAGTAGAATGCTTGTTTTGCATAAGACCCACCTCTATTGAATTCCTGGTCGTCTGAGTCTAAGAATAATTCCTTACTGAGTACAGAGTCTGAGTACTGCTGGATGTGGCCCTAAAATTCAAAAATCCTAGGCTAGGATTTGTGCAAAAACCAAGATTTCTAATTATAGAGGTCTGACTTTGACAATCACCAGTGAGCAGAACTTCTGGAACCATAGGAAAACCTCTATTGTATGCTCCATCTAGGATCTGCACAAAAACCAAGATCACTAATTACAGAAGAATGACTACAACAACCATGACTGAGCAGAACTTTTGGAACCATAAAGAAAGACCTATCCTAGACTTCATCCTATAACCTGTGCAAATACCAGGATCTCTAATTAAAAAGGACTGATTTTGACAGCCACACTGAGCAGAACATTTCCTGGCAGCATAAACAGACCTTGGGGTTTGACAATGAGCATGTCCAGCTTCTATAGTTGATAGTATGTGGATCTTTTCTTTTTGATAATCCAGAGAACTTGTTTTTATTTTATAATAAATTTATTTTTTATTGAGATGGAAAAGAGATACCATAATTTTCATTGTGTTAAATCTGTTTGTCTATATTTGAAAAATTGTAGTTGAATTGTAGCATGATCACTCTGGACAAAATCTAGGTGCCAAAAGGAGATATATAGTGATATGCATGATACCCCTTCAAGAACAATATTGCGAATGACAGTGTCTGAAAAGAAGATTGGAAGAGAGAAAAAGAGGGAAGGAAAAAAGTGATAAACATGAAACCTGTTCATTAGCAATACCACAAAGCATAGTTTCTAGAGGAAAAAAAGGAAAAAGAGAGAGAGAAGAAAAATGTCAAAATGTCTGTGATAAAAGCAGGCAGGGGGAGGACAAGTGAAACACGGGACATTGGTAATGGGAAATGTGCACTGGTAAATGGTGTTGGACATTGTATGATTGAAACTCAATCATGAACAACTTTGCAACTACACAAATCACAATGATTCAATTTAATGTAATTTATTTATTTATTAAAAATTGTTAAATAGCCTGAAAGTATATTAAAGTATTTGCTATTTCTTATATTTCTGTATAGTTTTCTAGAGAAAACAGTCTTTGTCTCTTTTCTTGCCACCAATGTTTATGTATGTGACTTAGGTTATGAGAAGCTAACTTAGAAAAGTAAGTTTTGGAGCCAGAGAGATAGAATAGAGGTAAGGCATTTGCTTGCATGCAGAAGGTTTGTGGTTCAAATCCCAGCATTCCAAATGGTCCCTTGAGCCTACCAGGGACGATTTCCAAGCATAGAGCACCCGAGTGCTGCTGGATGTGACCGAAAAAAGAAAAAAAAGAAAAAAAAAAAAGAAAAGTAAGTTTCAGCAGCCAGAGAGGTAGCACAGCAATAGTACATTTGCCTTGCACAAGGTTGACCCAGGACGGATGTGGGTTTGATCCCGTGCATCTCATATAGCCCCCAGAGCCAGGAACAAATTCCGAGAGGAGAGCCAGGAGTAAGCCCTGAGTGTCACTGGTTATAGGTCCCCCAAAACAAAGAAAGGTAAATAAACAAAAACATTTATACTTAAAAAAGAAAAAAAATGTTAGTTTCAAGAGTAAGTTTATAGGGAAACAGACATGTCACAAAAGAAACTTCTGGTGGGTGTAGTTTTATAGAAAGTATCCCCCCATGCTAGTCATACTGACTTTACATTCTCACTTCAATTCATTGTCTCTTGTAAAAAAAAAAAAAAGTGCACCAGTTAAGGAACAGCAAAGCTTGATTTCTTTCTAACATCGTTTTCCAGCTGCGAACCAAATCAATGACTCAACTTCTCAGAACCATGCTGATGTGACTTAAAAGTTAAAACTAAACTATCTAAAGTTTCACAGGGACAGAAAGAAAATGCAAGCATCATGCTATTTTTCTGGTGTGCTAGGAAGACAGTGCTCTCAGATGACTTCAGGAGAGGTATTTATTTCTCCAGTTACACTTTCATTAGCTGTGAGATTACCTTATTTTTCATACCATAAGATGCCCCCTCCAAAAAAAGTGCATCTTATGGAGTGAATGCTGCTTGGAGCTGAAGTGTGAGTGCAAGGGAGGAGAACATCTAAAAACTATGTGTGTCTTATGGTTAGGGAAATTTTATAGAGCAAAAGATATGTTATTTAGTTTCATCAACAAATTCATAAGGTGATGGGAAATGATGAAGGCCAAATGGAGTTGCTTAGCAACCATATTGGAAAGTTATTACATATAAAAGTGCATTTATGCCATAAAATTAAATAAAAATATATCTGATAAGATCAATGAACATAGATTATAGAATAACGGAAAATGCATGAATGAGTAAAGAAGAGAAAACAATATTTCTTCTGGCCACATGAAAGAGATAAGATTAAAATATACTCAATATTCTCAAATTTTAGTTCTCTCATCAACTCTCTACCTATATCTATATAATTGTATTACATATACATATTTATGATATACTCAACTTATAGTTTTATCATCAGGCTACATATGTTTTTGGATCATGACCCATGATGCTCAGGATTTACTCCTGGCTCTGCAGGCATGTTTCATGCCTATCGGAGCTTAGAGGATGCTTTGTGATACTGGGGATCAAACCTGAGTCAGCTACTTGTAAGGCAAGCACCCTTTCTGCTATACTATCACTCCAAGTTGACTATTATATTGTTGTTGTTTCTTTAAGTTTTGTTTTGTTTAAGTTCTTTTGTTCATGGGTTCCCAGCTTGCTCTTTATTCTAAGTCTTTTTCAATTTCATGGATTTATATTGATTAACAATAAGGCTACATTTCTCTTTTGTTACTTGGATTTCCTCGATGATTTATTTCTTAAGTTTGTTTTGTATTCTTTGAAACTACAATGTTGTTATATGATCAAAATCAAATATATATATTGTGGCTCAGAGATAATCCATCTTGTCTGTGTTATTTTGAGCTAGGCTCAATTTTAAAATGTCCTCATATTTCTTATAGTTTATGAAGAATCATCTGAGCAGATGTCGTTTTGTTAAGCTTATCTCAGGCTTCTTGCACAGAGAAATCATTGGAAATGTGATATAGGTTAGTGTCTTTTCCTAGTCCTTCCTAGGAAATACTTTAGAATGCTCACATATTTTAGAATACTCATAATTCTTATGGGGTTAATTCTTTGCATCCTTCTTCAGCATGATATGGAAACCAAGTTGAAAGAGTGGTAACTTCCTGTTGACAGTGCTGTCTGTCCTTAACATGATTTCATTTACTTTGGTGCCCCAGAATACAGCTATAGGAACAAATCTTTTCTCCATGTGGCTCCACTCTTATCTCCTCTTTTTTTAGTTAGACAGAAAGGTGAATTTGTCAAGAAACCAGATAAAAGGTGGTTTCTACCACTAGCTTTTTAGAAACTGGAGTATGTTCTTCAGAGTCATGTATCTTGTTTCCTCACTGACAAATATGAGTGATAATAGCCCAACCACCACTGCTATAACATTTGGTAAAAAGGAATGAGGTCTTGCACAATTTTGAGAAAGAATCCTCCATAAATAGTGCATCTTGTTTGACCTCTGACCTCTCCTCTACTTAAGAAATGGATACTGAGTTAAATTTCTTTATTTATTCCACTTTCCTCTAAGCCTATGAAAAGTTTTTATTTACTGATTTCAGTCAATGACGTCCTGATATTGCTTTCTCACTATTTCTAAAACAAATTCCTCCTCTCTGTGTCACTGCTTTAATGCATATTTTTATTATCTGTCAACTTTTCTGTGTCAAGTGCCTCATGATTGTTTTGAAATAAAACTTGGACTTTATCCTAAGAAAACCTATAATTCAGTAGAAAAAAATGTCTAGCACTTTTGAAAGAAGTGACATGTCCAGATGCTCCTCTATTGATAGGTCACTTTGAAAACAACAATATTAAACAGGACAGATTCAAACACTGGGAAAGCTCCCATATTGGTAGTACTGTTTATAGAACCAGAAGCCACTCCCACCTGGTCTGACAGTATTCTTCAATACAGCCATGTAGGCTGTCCAAACATTTCAGTGCTCTTTGACATGAGAATAACAAGGATTATCTTGATTTTTTTCTACTTCATACAGCTTATTTAAAAAATTGGAAAGAAAACATGCTTTATTGGTATTGTTTGCCATTGGATATCTTATACAAGTGATCTAATGTGAGTTCAGTCAACAGTAGACAACAACTAATATGGAGTTCACTAAAGTCTTGGTCAACAAGAGTTTGTAACAGCTGAATCTTAATCCCTTCATACATTATGGTATCAAAACCTGGGCAAAATTATCCAACCAAGTATTTCTTATAATGTGAGCTCTATTTTTAGGATGAATTCAAGACAATTGGAGGCTAGTAAGAACAAAAATTGTTGGCACTCAATGGGGAAATATACATTGATTACCACCCTAGTGATTGTTTTATTATAAGGAAAACATTTATTTTTGATAGGAAGTTCTCAATCATTTGTAACTTCAATGGCTAATCCAAAGTTGAATGTATATTTGTCTTTCCAGATTTTGAAATTTACTCAGAGGTCTATAAGACTCATCTTTTAATTCTATTATTTTTTAATCACAAATGTCTACAAACTAGAATTTAGTAGTAACTGCTTGTTACTACTTTAGTAACTCTTCTGTGTATATAGCCTTTACCATAAAGATTTCTAGCAACACTTTAACAATATGACCTTGTTGTATTCCATAAGTCAAATTCATTTGTCTTTGGTTAGAAATAAAAGGTCACCACTTTATGACCTAGTTCTAATTAACTGTTTGATTTCTTGATGTTGGTTTATTGCCTTATGCTTTGAAAAGTAAGATGTAAGAAGAGACTACATATTTTAACACGGTTTAATTATTCCATAATGCAATTCATGGTATATGTTAATAATTGCCTTAGTATTCTAACTTTTTAATCAAAATATCTTCCTTCTGAAATGCACAGTATCACTATATACATTTGAAATGATGAAACAACAAAATCCCAGTGATCTTATGCAAAGATGGAGGTGTGGGATCTTTGAATATGAAGGATTTTTCCTGGATGCCTGGATGTCACTCTGTAAGAGTCAAGTTCAAATCTATTTTGGAAATTGTTCCTGCTCATAAGCCAGGAACAATAAAATCATCCCACCAACAAAGAACCACTCAAAGACAATTTTGAGATAACTGAAGCGAGGACAGTCCTCAGCGCAAGTAACCAAATGGGAGCACTCAGGGAGTTGGCAGACATCAGAGGAAGAGACAGAGCAGAACTTCCAAGTACACTCAAGTACAAAGAAGCTATTCCTTGAACAAGAGTAGCCAGTAACAATGGGAGGATTCCACTTATCATATGCTTTGAAGGAGAGACTCACTTGGAGCTTAGAAATACAACTGAGAGCTGATATAAAGCAGCAGCAGATTGCAGCCAGCTATAGACCATTTTCAGTGAGATGGATAGCATTGCTTTTTATTTGCTGGTAATTCAGAATGCTACTCTAGTTGATGGAAAAGCAAGTTTGCTACTTTTATTTTGGATTTTGAAAAAATTTTTGGTCCCCAAAGTGTACTCAGGAGGTCCATGAGTTCCAACTGCAAATTACAAGTCAGTACAGCTTGTGGTTCCAATTAAGACTGCAAAAAAGGGCCCGACAGATAGAATGGCAGTAGGGCATTTGCCTTGCATGCAGAAGTATGGTGGTTCAAATCCAGGCATCCCACGTGGTACTCTAAGCCTCCCAGGAGTAACCCCTGAGAGCTGCCAGGTGTGACACAGAAACCAAAATAATAATAATAATAATAATAATAATAATAATAATAATAAAGACTGCAAAGACTTAATGCTATTTGGGCCCTGCAGTGTCATAGGTGACTGGGCCCACTCTATGGCACTAGGGGTCTCCTGGACTGCTTCCACTGATGCTCCAAAGTCAGGTGGTACTGAAAATCAAACCTAAACCCCTTGTCCCTGAACAATTAAGAAAATGTTATTTTCTTGTGTTTGCTTTTGTATTGAGACCTACACCCAGTGGTGGTTAGGCCTTACTCTGGATCTATGCTTAGAGATCAATAACTCCAGGCAAAATTTGGGGTACCATGTATAAAGCTGGGGATAGAAAACAACAGAATAAACAGTCACAAGCAAGGCAGAGCCTTAAATGTACTAACTTCCTGGACTTTGAAAATCAAGTTTTATGAAAGGAAATTAGATATAGGGTGAAGAGACAGAGAACTAGGCTTTAGCACTGTTCACTTCAGAACAATAGGATTAGGAGCTATGTATATGTAGGAAAGTTTTTCTGATAAAAAAATACCATCAAAAACAAAACAAAAAAATGCCATCAATACCTCTTGGTCTTGTCAAAACTACAAAAGGGAGTATCAAAAGTGGTCACAACTCCCATATAACTGGGTATAATAATTCTTTACCAAAGATCACCACCTTGGGGCCTTCCCTTCATGCTCCACAAGCTCTCACAGGAAATTATCTGATTGACACCATAAAAAGACCTTGATGTGAGAAAATGAGCATGCATGGAGCCTGCAGTTGTTCCCATGGCAGTATGCTTCAAGGGCAGAGAAACTGTATCCCTTAGGCCAAGGGAATTCTCATTCTAATTTCCCCAATATTTACCATGCCTATGAAGAAGAAGGAGGAAGAAGAAGAAGAAGAAGAAGAAGAAGAAGAAGAAGAAGAAGAAGAAGAAGAAGAAGAAGAAGAAGAAGAAGAAGAAGAAGAAGAAGAAGAAGAAACCATTTTAAGTAATTGCTGGTCTGTTTTTTTTTTCTTTTGTTTTGGGGGGTGTTTGTTTTTGTTTTTATTTTGTTTTGTTGTATTTTGTTTTTGTTTTGTTTTGTTTTTATTTGTTTCATTGTAGTTGATGGTTTTGGTTTTTCATTTGTTCTTTCTGTACTTTTGTTGTAACTGCCTTCTTGTTTCTTGTTTATGTTTGTTTTGGTTTGTTTTGCTTTGTTACCTTTTTTATTCTTTTTTTCTCTTTCTTCTTCTAAATGATTTATAACACCTAGACAGACTCCTCCTAGTTTTTCTTTTTATTTATCTTTTTTGTTTTTTTCTTTTCTTTTCTCATATATTTTTAATATCTCCAACAGAACCACATTACTGGAATCACCTTGATCAGCCTCATAATTTGACAGGGAAAAAATAGATGCTACTAAGACCAGACAGTAGTATGATCGTTTAGTAGAAATATAAAATGATCATGCTTGAACACTAAAGCCAAAGTTAATGACAACAGAATTGATAGCCAATCTACAACAAGCTGTACAAGTGGGGAACAACACTAACTTTATGGGTAATAACAGAGGGAGATATGAGATGAATGCTGGGAACAGGGGGAAAGAAAAGACAACACTGCTGGTGAGAATACCCCTTATTCATTGTCACTATGTGCCTTCAATATTACTGTGAAAATTTGTAATTCACTTTGACCACAATAAAAATTTAAAAAAAATTAAAAAAGTGGGGCCGGAGAAATAGCATGGAGGTAGAGTGTTTGCCTTTCATACAGAAGGACTGTGCTTCGAATCCCGGCATCCCATATGGTCCCCTGAGCATGCCAAGAGTGATTTCTGAGTGCAGAGCCAGGAGTAACCCTTGAGCACTGCTGGTTGTAACAGAAAGAAAGAAAGAAAGAAAGAAAGAAAGAAAGAAAGAAAGAAAGAAAGAAAGAAAGAAAGAAAGAAAGAAAGAAAGAAAGAAAGAAAGAAAGAAAGAAAGAAAGAAAGAAAGAAAGAAAGAAAGAAAGAAAGAAAGAAAGAAAGAAAGAAGAAAGAAAGAAAAGAAAGAAAGAAAGAAGAAAGAAAGAGAGAGAAAGAAAGAAAGAGAAGAAGAAAGAAAGAAGAAAAGAAAGAAAGAAGAAAGAAAGAAAGAAAGAAAGAAGAAAGAAAGAAAGAAAGAAGAAAGAAAGAAAGAAGAGAAGAAAGAAAGAAAGAGAAGAAGAAGAGAGAGAGAAGAAAGAAAGAAAGAAAGAAAGAAAAGAAAGAGAAGAAAGAAAGAAAGAAAGAAAGAAAAAAGAAGAAAGAAAAGAAGAAAGAAAGAAAGAAAGAAAGAAAGAAAGAAAGAAAGAAAGAAAGAAAGAAAGAAAGAAAGAAAGAAAGAAGAAAGGAAAAAATTTAATTGGTATAATCTCATTTTCACTTGCTAGAGATAAGTGAGTGTGCCGGTTTTGTTCTTGTATGCTTGTATGCTTTTAGAAAGATAAGACATTCAATATGTGAAACTCTCAAAACTTTCAGAGAAGTGAAAATAAATAAAACAGTCTGGTAAAAATGATCATTCTTGGGAATGATTTTCAAAAAATAGAACTTGGGCCACAAAGATAGGATAGCAGGTAGGGCTCTAGCTTTGCTTGTAGCCAACCTACGTTTCATCATCAGAAGCACATATGTTTCCTTGAGCATAGAACCAAGAATAACTATGAGTGAAACCATATGAGGCCTCAAACCTTCTCCACCAAGTCAGAGGACAACTTAATGCAAATGATAAAGTCAAGAAAAACAATTGTTTTGTTTTTAATCAGTGGCCTTAAAATGTCATTGTGCATTGAAGTCACCTAGACAATTAGAGGGGTTGTCAAAACACAGATTAATTAGAAATCCTGGAATGGGATTAGGGATTCTATGATACTAACCAACTTCTTAACTATTTGATATGAAGATCATAGGATTACTCTCTGAGAGCCACTGGAGTACTTGACCATACATTATTCATCCTGGAACAACAGATTAGCTGTTTAACTAAAACAGTCTTGATCTTGCATAGAAATATATCTTGTAGCAAAAACACAGTTTTAAGTAAAATGACTTTTTAAAAATATATATAGTTAAATTAGCTACATGTTTTAAAGTTTCTATGTGGAGCACCATTAGAGTCAAAGAAAACAAAGAGGAAAAGGAGATATTCTCAATATATAGCCCTGATTCGCCCTCACTTATGCATTATTTTCTCCATCTCCACATCTACCCAAAGACTCATTCATAATTGACAAACTCACACGAAAGCATAATTATCATCCAGGATCTGTATTAGGATGTACTGTTGGGATCTTGTTATATATTCACCCAAACTTGACAATATTGTACAAAATAAGCGGTTATCAGCAGGTTTCTGTATAGATTTTAGTTCTCAACTTCTTTGAACTACTATGAATAGGAATTTTTAGATCATATGGTAAGAGTATGTTTAAGTTTTGCAAGAAATCACCAAGCTGGCTTCCAGAGTGATGGCGGCATGTTAAATACACCAGCAACAAGTGAGAGTTCCTAAAGATCCTCACAATCATCAGCATTTATTGCTGTCAATGGAAGGGAAATGGGTTATTTGCATGCAGAGTTATCTTATTTTAATTTGCATTTTCCTACTTGCACATGCATTGGTGTATGTTAGATTTTTCAGTTAAACCTGTTATCTGTGCAAATTCTGGGTGAAAAAATTGTTTCAAGAAATGTTTAAGGCAAATATCGGAGACAGATGAGTTCAGTTTGAAAACATTTTCAGAATTCAGGTGCATGCAAAGACTAACCAGATTAAGCTTTCATTGGATATGTTAAGATGTCACAAGACAAAATTTGGAGATAAATTTGTTATTTAGTGTAGATTTTATACATGAAAAGAAGAAATTATAGTCAGGATGAAGTGTTGATTTTATTGATCTTATGAATTTTAGAAATTGTTATTGGTGGAGCACGGATAAAGACAATGTACCAGATGGAAATACATATGCTCCATTTTCATTTTTTTATTTTGTAAATAAAAGCTCATATATATATCTAAAATTTCCTAACAAAAATGAAACATTTGTATTAACATACATTGTGCCTAACAGACAAAGGAATCAGTGTCTTGGGACTAAAATGATTATATGATGTAGCAGAAAATACCTTCAGGATTTAAATATCATCATTTCATTTTTTTCTGTTTGTTTTATGCACTTATTCAAAAAGGAAAAGACAAGATTATGGATCTTTTATGTAACACTGTGGGTCAAGATAGCTTACACTATTCTGACTCATTGTCATATGTTCTTATATTTGCCCTTTCTATGTTTCTAGACAGTAATAAAGCTTCTGACAGGATGCTAGTAACTATATTTTCTTTTTTAAAATACACAAACTTTTATTCCTTATTTTGTCTTTACAAGAATAGATTTTTTATTTCTTAAAAATTTAACTTTTTAAATTTTTAATTAAATATTTTATTAATATCTTTATTTAAACACCTTGATTACAAATATGATCATAGTTCAGTCATGTAAAGAACACTCCCCCCTTCACCAGTGCAACATTCCCATCACCAATGTCCCAAATTAATGGATTTTTTTCAAAGAAAGAATTCCATGTTTTATTTTTCTCAGTAAATCCTGAAGCTTTAAGTTAATTTTTTACAACTTGGAGAGAGAAATTTTATTTTTAAAGCATAGAATTTTTGATCAAATATAATCTCAGCCAGATAGGTTTGAGTTTTCAATTAGCTACATAGGCATAATAAATTATACATCCATAGTATCTATAATGCTGAATTTCTGCACCTTGAGATAATGGTTAGCCCCTGGTGATAATTACACAACAGATGGTTCTTCCTGAAGCATAACAACACATATCATACAATTTAAGCAAGAATAAAATGAAGAGAGAGGTTATAAAAATAAATGGAGATAGGCATCTGATTAATTGGAAGCACATAACAGTATGTTGAGTCAGACACAAGTAAACATTCATTTTCTTCCTCTTTATAAATTGGGCTTATTTTCATAGCAATACCCCAAGTGAGGATGTAAGCGAATCTATCCTGATTATGTCAATCTTCATATGCAATGTATACTGTGAAAATCAAATAGTTTGTTTTAAACTATTCTTGCTACATTTTTCAAAGTGCAATTGTGACTATTTTAAGCTACTGAAGCAACAGCAATACATTTCTGATGAAAGGGTCTTGATTGATCTTTATTTTACATAGCTAGAGAAGTCAAATTACCTCATTTCAAAAAACGTTTTAAGTTATTATTATTTTATTATTTGTTTTGTTTTGGGGCCACATCTAGTGATACTCAGTGATTACTCCTGTCTTTGCTCAGAAATCACTTTTGTCCAGCTCAGGGTACCATGTGAGATGCCCAGGATGGAACCCGGATTGGACAAGTTCAAGGTAAACACCCTGTCCACTGTGCTATTGCTTCAACCCCACAAATTATACTTCTTATATCAGAAAGTTTATTATTTAAGGTATTGCACATAGCGGTTTTAAGTGGTTTATGTCTATAGAACCTTTAGCCTTCACTCTTATTTATTATTTTAAATTGTGCCTATTAGTAGTAAGTACTCATAACCACATCCTGTATCATGTCTCCTCCCTGAATTCTAAATAAATTCTCATACACCTTAAATCTCTGTGTGTTTGCTTGTTTGGAGGCACTAGATGCAAATGAAATCATGCAATATATGGATTGGGGAGATGGTTTTGACTAGCTTTTGGAGTGATCATTTTTGTGGGCTCTGGAAACCAAATGGATGTCAGGAATCAAATCTAATTTGGCTTGTGTGTATAGCAAAAGCCATATTCACTTTGGCAAGGTTTTGAATTTCATATAATATTTTCATAACTTTTGCCCATTATAGCATGTATTAATGCTTCACTTGTATCTTGTTAAATAGTGCTCCATTGTTTGGCTAGACCAAATTGTTCAAAACCTTTTCATTAACTAATGAGCTATTTTGGCAGTTATATATAGTTTTACCATGAGCTATATAGCATCAAAGAGTTTGTGTAGAAGAATCTTTCAGTGCTCAGATCAACATTTGGAGTAGAATGATTTAGAAGTGATGAATACTCTACAGTTTTGAGAAGTTATTTTCTTTCCAATTCCTTGGCAAAGTATAGGGTTCTCACCTGCAATATAAGTAGCTTTCATATCTTGCTTCTATTTGCAATTGTTGATTTCTGGATTTTAGCAACTCTGTTGACTGTAATCAATATCTAATGAAGATAAAATATGACTTTGTTTTTCATGGTCCATTTCCTAATATCTAATATTATTGAGCCTCTTTCCTCTGTTTATTTTTTGTGATAGACCTATTTTATACTTATTTGTGCAATATTTTTTTGGACACTGCCATTTAAGAAGATTTTTTGTTTTGGAAATTTATTTTTATTTACTGGGAGAAAACAAAAATAGGTTGAGGTAGGGGATCTGGGGGCCCCACTCATCAATTCTCTGACCTCTTTAAAGGTTGGTGCTGTCTCAGGGATTTTTGACATTACCTTAGTAGCATTTAGTACCTCCAGGACCCACACAGCAACGCTCAGTAGATTGAGGAGGTGAAAGTAAGCTGGACTTAGATACCTATGCCTTAATTCCTACGTGATTTCTCCAGCCCTAAATTTCTAGTTTTATGTTGGGCTATTCAACTTTGTATTACTTGGTTAAAACTTCTCTTCATATATTCTAGGTAAAAAGTCTGTGGCTTAAACTATTCTTATTTTATTCCTTTGTGTATGTTTTCAGAATTTTCTAGAAAGAAAAATACAGTGATGATAATGATAATATCTGAATTTATTTTTTAAACTTATTTTTCTATGATATACAGAAAACTGTTTTCCAGGCCATAAATATTCTATTTTTTTCTAGGAATTATATCAATTCTGCTACTATGCTTGTCCATGGTTATGTACAGTGTTGGTAGTGGTACAATTTCATTGATCTGCATTTGAACATTGCCTTACCCAGCATTTGAACATTGACTTACCCAGCAATGGTTAGAAGACCATTCATAATCCTTTATAAATTAGCAATTCCCATGATGGATCAAAGTATGAGTTTCTTCTATGAAGGTATATGCGGAGGAATAGTGAAAACAGAAACGAGGTAGAAAAAATGGCAGAATGTGTCCAATCCTGCCCCTTCTTTGCTCCCATATCTAGTCCTCTCCTTCCCAGTTGATCTGTTTGTTTGTTTTATTTACTGTAGTCAAGCCAAGCCTTATCCATAGTGACTCCCAGGTTCCCATCTCTGAGTAAAGTCAAATAAAACCATCAAAAGCCACCATGAAATAAGATAATCCCAATTATAATCAGCAATTTTACAAAAGAGGTACATTTATTTGTATGAGTTTTGAGGGTGAGCAAGACCCTAATTTTTAACTTCCTATTTCTATCATACTGGAGTCATGCTTTTGTTATCACTTTTTTATCCAGCTCCACAATGGCAACTTTTTATTTGTTCAGTTCTAGGTGCCTATGATTGTGATATTTTTATCTCTTCTGTGATTCATAAGTAATGGTTTCTGTTGGAAAGTTTTTCTTTATCTTTTGGTTTTTGGTTCCCACATGGCAGTATTCATTACTTGTGCCAGACTTTTCTCAAAGAGCACTTTTGGCAGGGTTCAAGGGACCATACGCTGAGCCAGGGATTGAAACTGGGTTGGCTTTGTGCAAGGCAAGCACCTTACCTGCTATATTATCTCTCTGTCTATGTTGATTTATTTTTTGCTTGGAAAAGTAATGACCCATTCTTTATTATAATATTATGATGCTGGGGCTGGACTGATAGCATAGCAAGTAGGGCATTTGCCTAGTGTCACTGGGTGTGGCAAAAAAACAAAAAAACAAACAAACAACCAAACAAACAAACACAAAAAGCATGATGATGCTAAAGTGCTACAGTTGAATCTAAAAGACTGTGTTAGAAAAACAGTATTCTCCTCTCCTGTGATAACTTACTCAATTTGTGTTCTGACCATGGTTCGATTCCCCCTGCGTCCCATATGGTCCTCCAAGCCAGGAGCTATTTCTCAGTGCAGAGCAAGGAATAATCCTTGAGCGTCACCAGGTGTGGCTCAAAAACCAAAACAAACATAAACAAACAAACCAACAAACTGGATAGCTTTTCCCACAAAATTAATAGAACTAAGTTATTTAGTAATTCTGTCAGTTTCACTGTAGTAATTAAATGACATTTACTTCAAGACTAAGACAACATCATTATGTCCAATGAGAGTTTTGTTTTTTGTTTATTTTGGGGCCACATCCGGTGACGCTCAGGGGTTTACTCCTGACTATATGCTCAGAAATCACACCTGGCTTGTGGGACTATATGGGACGTGGATATCTAACCACAGTCTGTCCTGAGTCAGCCGGGTGCAAGGCAAACACCCTACTGCTCCTTGGCCTCTCCAATTCTGTTTCTGTTTCAAATTTGTTTGCCTCTTTCACATTCTCTAAACACATTTCCCTTAGCCCAGGAAAAAAAATGTTCTGTTGGGAACTACTCATTAGACAGATAAAGAAAAAGGCAGGATGGATGGCTTGTAGGACCTTTAAACCCAGAATGGCACCATGCAGGGCGTCTTATAACTACTTCCTCTCTGCTCCTTCTCATGGATGAGAAGGCCCATTACATATTTGCCTGGATATGGTAAGACCCCTTTGCTGTGGAAGAGTCAAATTCAGAGTGCTTAAGATAGTTAGACATTTGACTAAGAATGATGTTCTTGCCTTTTAATGATTACTATTTTTAAGCATCTTGTATGTGGAAGAAAGTTGAGGCACCCAATCTATGTATTAGACTGTAAGAACCTCATCATTTTTTTCTCTTCTGTCATTTTTTTTTTATTTTTCGGACCACACCTGTTTGATGCTCAGGGGTTACTCCTGGCTAAGTGCTCAGAAATTGCTCCGGGTTTGGGGGGACCATACGGGATGCAGGGGGATAGAACCGCGGTCCTTCCTTGGCTAGCACTTGCAAGGCAGACACCTTACCTCTAGCGCCACCTTGCCAGCCCCTCTTCTGTCATTTTTAATACATTTTTTAAAATTGAATCATTATGAAATACAGTCACAAAGATGCTCATGACTGAGTTGCAATCATATGATAATCCAAAAACAGTCCCTTCCCAGGGCACATTTCCAACTACTGATGTCCTCAGTTTTCTCACACCCTCTCTCAGTACTCCAAACCTGCCTCTTTGGTAGATGCTTTTCCTCTCTCTCACTTTCTCTCTCTCTCATTCTCTCTCTCATTTTCTCTCTTTTTTTTTCCTTTTAGGCACTGTGGTTTGCAATATTGTTACTGAAGGAGGATCATGGATTGATCCATTGTAGAAAGCATTCTACAAAAAAAAAAGCAGTACAGTGTAGTCAGGGCAGAAAAGTGACCACCATGACTCTAATATTGGGAAATAATCACTTTAGACAAGAACTTAGTGCTTACAGGACATAAAGTGATATCTGTCTCTATTTTTAGATCCAAGCTGTATCTGCTTCAGACATGTTCCTTAGTGTCTGGGTGTCTGTTTCCAGCAGTTTTTTATATTCATTGTCTATGAATAAAGCTAAAGCTTTGGAAGTTTTTTTGCCCATTAGAACGACACCTCAAAGTTGTGATTACAAAAGTAAAAAATCAATTTAACTTAAGACAATGTATATAGGGGCTGAAGTGATAGTGCAAGTTGTAAGACGTCTGCCTTGCTCGCAGTAGACTAGGACTGACTGTGGTTCGATCACCCAGCGTCCCATATGGACCCCTAAGCCAGGAGTGACTTCTGAGTGCATAGCCAGGAGTAACCCCTGAGAGTCATTGGGTGAGGCCAAAAAATGAAGGAAGGAAGGAAGGAAGGAAGGAAGGAAGGAAGGAAGGAAGGAAGGAAGGAAGGAAGGAAGGAAGGAAGGAAGGAAGGAAGGAAGGAAGGAAGGAAGGAAGGAAGGAAGGAAGGAGGAAGGAAAGGAAGGAAGAAGGAAGGAAGGAAGAAGGAAGGAGAGAAAGGAAGGAAGGAAAGGAAGAAAGGAAGGAAGAAGGAAGGAAGGAAGGAAGGAAGGAAGGAAGAAGGAAGGAAGGAAAGAAGAAAGAAGGGAAAGAAAGAAAGAATGAAATAAAGAAAAAAAGAAAGAAAGAGAAAAAGAAACAAACAAACAAAGAAAGGAAGAAAGAAAAAGAAAGATAGAAAGAAGAAGAAAGAAAGAAACAATGAAGAAAAAGAAGGAAAGAAAGAAGAAAGAAAGAAAAAAGAAGAAAGAAGAAAGAAAGAAAGAAAGAAAGAAAGAAAGAAAGAAAGAAAGAAAGAAAGAAAGAAAGAAAGAAAGAAAGAAAGAAAGAAGAAAGAAAGAAAGAAAGAGAAAGAAAGAAAGAAGAAAGAAAGAAAGAAGAAAGAAAGAAAGAAAGAAAGAAAGAAAGAAAGAAAGAAAGAAAGAAAGAAAGAAAGAAAGAAAGAAAGAAAGAAAGAAAGAAAGAAAGAAAGAAAGAAAGAAAGAAAGAAAGAAAGAAAGAAAGAAAGAAAGAAAAGAAAGAAGAAAGAAAAAGAAAGAAAGATTGGTGAAAGGAATAATTACAAAAGTATTATATGGTACAGATGGTGTAAGTATAGGGACATATGGCATAATAAAATTCAACTGTTGGTAGTAATTGTCTCAACAATTTATCAATCATACGGATTTTTGGTTTTCAATCCTAAATCCTAAGAATTATTTTTTTACTTATGAGATATTATAAGGGTCATTTTTAAAATAAATTATTTTCATCAGAGTTTATAGTGAATTTAAATCTTAAGTCAATTATATGTATATAAAACTTATTTGTAAGTTTGTAGAAAAATAGCAACTTTACATGCTAAATATATAATCATTAAAAATTGCAAATTTAACTTAAGGTATGGGAAGTTATTTTCTTAATCATTTTAAAAGCACTTTTAAAGTAGGCTTTTACATTATGTTGAAACAGAAAACAAGGGGCCGGAGAGATAGCATGGAGGTAAGGCATTTGCCTTGCATGCAGAAGGTTGATGATTCGAATCCCCCGTGCCTGCCAGGAGCGATAAATCCTGATCATAGAGCCAGGAGGAACCCATGATCACTGCTGGATGTGAACCTTCAAAAAAAGGAAAGAAACAGAAAACAAATATAAAGTTTAATGTTTTGTATAAAATTATAAATACATTTAAATTTATAAGTATTATAAGATATATAATTTTGAGATCAGAATTAAAATTATGAAATGTAAGCTTTTTAAATAATATATCCTTTTTTGAAATATTAATATTATATTTTTCCTAATTCTAATTTTATTATTTCAGAATTTATGCCTTAACTTTTGGTTTATCCTTTATTTAAATTCTTTATTCTTAGAAATGTCTTTCAAGTGCCCCCTCTAGATTCTACTTGTAGAAGTATATTAAGACAAAGAGAATTTTTAGGAAAAGTAAATTTTATCTTTAATTTTCTCACCAATCTACACTGTTAAAATTAATAAATTTTTGTTTTTAATAAAGGAACTCTCAAAAAATATCAGTGCTTTAATTTTATGGTTTTAAATACTACCATTAAAGAAAAAAAGCAAAAAGAAAAACTATTAATATTGTTTTCTCCATTTGGCTCTAAATCTAATAATAATGACACAATAATATAAGCTCTGGAAAACTTTCTGCTTTTTTAAATAGACCCAACGATTATTTTTTATTTGGGTTTGTAGTTGATTAGAAAAGCATTCAATGGTGTCTTTGGTAGATAAGCTCATAGAGAGAGAAAATAACCATCTTAAATGTGATTGTTTATGATTCATTTAACTCAGTAATAGGTTTATAAACCATTAATTTTATATGCAGTCAAGTCTTTCAAGAGAGTCAGACATGTTGAAAAGACCAGAAAGAATCTATCTGGTCCTATAGCTGCCAATATGCCCTCTTTATCAGATCCTATCATTTTAAAATTTTAAATTTTTTATCTTAAATGAAAGATTGTGTAGAAAATTAACTTTTATCCTCCAGCTTTAAAACCTTTCACTATCCTGTAAAATCAGTCAGGCCTGAAGATTTTTGGTTAGGTCTGGAGAGATAGCATGAAGCAGGGCATTTGCCTTGCATGCAGAAGGACGGTGGTTCGAATTCTGGCATCCCATATGGTCCCCTGAGCCTCCCAGAAGTGATTTCTGAGAGTAGAGCCAAGAGTAACCCCTGAGCGCTGCTGGGTGTGACCCTAAAACAAACAAACAAAAAACCCAAACAACAACAACAACAACAACAACAAAAAACTGTTGGCTAAAACAAGATCTAGAGCAGACCATTAGGACTGTACCAAGCCATATACTTATGAATCTACAGCATGTGTTACCATATGTGTGCACTATCTTTCTCCTTCCACCCTGTCTTTCAGATATTATTGTTTCCATTGTTGGATAGCTATGTTTATAAATCATATCTATTTATTTCCCTTTAGGGGCCATATCTGGTCATCACTAGGTGCTGGTCCTGGCTTGAAACTAATTATTTGCACCTTAGTATTAGGGGGACCATGACCGGAAGAAGATTCAATCTGAAATTCCTGCATACAAAATTTCTCTCTAGATTAATTTGATTCTTTGAGGCAGAAGAGACAGTTTAGAAAAATACAAAGAGAGGATAGAAATGCTCAGACTTCATTCTTGTGATTCTTATATTTTCCAGCTTCTGATAATGAAAGAAACCGGAAAAATTAGTTACGTTTAGACACTGGTGAAGACCTCAACCTTATCATGTTTATGGTCAAAATATATGAACTTGGGTGCACAAGGAGATTTTATTGTTACCTGTAAAGTATTACAAATTATTTGATCTCAATGCTTTCTTGTAACCTTGGGTCAATAACATAGTACTGATCCAAACTCTTCATAAATTACTACATTCACCCCTATTTAAACTCAGACCCTGAGACCTAGAGAGGGGAGCAGGGTTGAGAAGGCTTAGCTACCTGTACCTTTAAGGGAGGGCCTTTTGGGAAGTGTAGCCTGTGCCTGCAAGGGTGGGTGCTTGAAAAGCCACCAAGTACCTACAAAAAGGAAGGCATTAGGGCACCAAAAGACCTTGGTCCCCTATTCCATGAGGGATTCAGGAAAAAGTGGTCATAGCATAAATATTCTTTGAGACAGAACTTCACTAAAATCCTAAATATTTTTCTTTGAGCATCTGTTAAAGACCAGTCAAATTTACATAAATAGACCTTGTTATGATCAATTGTGTAGATTCAAGTATTCTTTGTTTAGTTTTACAGTATTATTAATCATTCTCTAACCTAGCTTTCCAGTTAGTCTAAGTGCAGTCATATTAAGGGTTAATATTTCAGGCCCCACCTCAGAACACATGAACTGGAACAAGGCCAAAGAAATAGCCAGTCTCTGGGAACTGCCCTTACTGGAGGGGCATGGAGGCTGAGAAGTGCCTTGCCCTGTGTTGGCAAAGATATATATGCAGTTTGTCCTGGGCATGTTGTCTAGAGTTAAGTGAGAGAATTCATGTTTATGTCTGCAATTGTGATGCCTTGGCAAGAAATTTTGAAAGTGTTCTGCTACAGCCCAGAAATGGGTAAGACAAGAATAAAAAGACAAGATGGAATTTTACTTGAGTGTCCGAATGTCTGACCCCACTTCATGCACTTCATGCACTTCATGCACATACCTTCTTGAGCAGGGACCCCCAAAATTCCTTCAGTGTATGGACTATGCAAGCTCTGACAATAAATATGTCAAATCTTTGCTGATTTTCCCCCTAAAATTCATGCCCCCAAACCCAAGAAACATGCCATAACTTTTCTTGAGGGTGCTCTGCCCCAAAACTCATTATCCACTTTTGCTTTAAAAAATCTTTTACTTTTGGGACCAAAGCAGTGGCACAAACAGTAGAGCATTTGTTTTGCAGGCGCTAACTTGGATGGACATAGCAGTTACCCCAATATAGTGGAAAATATCTGAGGTCCTCTGTAGAACCTGGTTCTGCAGAATCATCTTTAAAACTCTATTTAAATTATATATATACACATACATATATGTGTATATTTACATATATATGTTTGCATGTATGTATGTGTGTATATATAATTATGTCAATAAATGTTTTACTTAGCCTTGCTTTCTTTTTGGAAATGTTTAAATTATCTATTGAATAATTTAGTCTTTACAAAAATATTGATTATTCATACAATATGTTTATTTTATTTTTATTAAAACCATTGTAATTTATAAAGTCCTACATAGTTGGATTTTAAACATACTATAAATCAGAGCCAATTCCACTACCAGCATTGCCCTTCCTCCACTATGTTCCCAGAGTGTATCCCAACCCTTTGCCCCTGCCCTCCAGTAACAGGCTTATTTAAAGCTTAGATTGTTAGTGTTTGGGTCTCTTGATTCCATTGTTGTTGACTTTGGCTTGGATATTTCTTTCTTTCTTTTCTTAACACTACCAATGCACTTGAGATCACTTGATACCTGGATCCTATCATTTCATATTTGTGTTTCTTTCCTTCTCTCTTCAATATACTCTGGAGCCAAGACAACTTCTATTTAGACCATTGCAGTTTTTTCATGCAGTTATTCTAAATGCCACATATAAGTAATATCATTCTGTATTTCTTCTGGATTACTTCATTTAACATACTGTCCTGTTTCTTCCATGTTGCTGCAAATTGCATGACTGCATCATTCCATTGTATATATGTACCATATCCTCATGATCCACTTATTTATTGTTGGACACCTAGGTTGACTCCAAATCTTAGCTACTGTACTATGTTGCAAGAAATAGAGTTGTGCATACATCTTTTGAGTCATCCAATATGTTTTAGGCACTGGAAATAAAATTTCAAAATAAAATTGTAGTCATTTTTGAAGTCATGGAGTTTACAGCCTCATAATCCATTCGTCAAACCTTTTATTACACAAACAATGGTTTAGTCATAGTCCTTAAAAATGTTATGGATGAGGGGCCGGCCGGGCGGTGGCGCTGGAGCTAAGGTGCCTGCCTTGCCTGCGCACGGACCGCGGTTCGATCCCCCGGCGTCCCATATGGTCCCCCAAGAAGCCAGGAGCAACTTCTGAGCGCATAGCCAGGAGTAACCCCTGAGCGTCACAGGGTGTGGCCCAAAAACCAAAAAAAAAAAAAATGTTATGGATGAGAGAGAGCATGGGACTTTGAGGTTCTGGAATCTCCTCTGAGTACTCAGGGATTATTTGTGCTATTTCTCAGAGTGAAAGAATACAACTCAGTGGCTGGGGCTGAAATGATGAAGAAAATGGAGTACTAGCTTCTAGGATGACCAGAGATATTCTCTTATTTATTTGCTTAAAACAGTTGTTGAGCTTAATTTTTTTCTTGGAAAAAAATGGAAATAGATCCCATAAATTGAGGACCCTTTGCACTAGTAGATTGGCACCACTGAATATTGAAAGTGGAGCTAAGTTATGCAAGAAAAAAGAGAAACATTATCAACGAAAAAGGTAGGAGGTCAGTCCAAGAAGCTTGCACCCCAGACCCTAAAACCAATAGGGATAATCCTGGAGGCCATTGAGTAACCCTAGAACTGTCTTAAGCAATCTCTAGCACCTCATATTCTGAGCAGCACTGAATTCTCAAGCCATGTTCATCTCGAATTACTTCTCCTATGGGCACCCTGGCACATTTTCTACAACCTGCTAGGAAGATGTCACGAATCTTGCATAAAAAGTAACTCAAGCTGTCGATAAGTAGAAATGATCCACGAAGGGTAAAATGCATAAGGAAGTCAGTAAGTAAGAGTGTGATGTACCAGATGAGCAAATTCTATCAAAATATAGCCTGATTTCAAATGAGAAATATACATTTGAAATATTTGCCAACCAGTATAAATGTCAGGATTACTTATTTCAAAGGACTATTATAACATAAAAGAGAAAATAAAAGGCTGCACAGACAAATGAAATAAGTAAAAGAGATTAATAATTCTCATAAAATTGGGCTCCCTGTGTGTGACACCAGGCGGGGAAAATCCGCGAAAGTACACCGGCCCAGTGGGGCTCAGCTGTGAAAGACTGTGAGTGTGACCTGTCTATGTCTGTCTACTGTCCTCTTGCGTGAAACTCTTGCGAGTGGGGCAAAAAGAGCCTCCAGAAACCTCGCTCGCCCAGACGCCATTTTCAGGGAGGGACTTCAGAGCATAAAAACCGGCTATCCTTTGCAAAAGCTGGCTCCCTGTGTGTGACACCAGGCGGGGAAAATCCGCGAAAGTACACCGGCCCAGTGGGGCTCAGCTGTGAAAGACTGTGAGTGTGACCTGTCTATGTCTGTCTACTGTCCTCTTGCGTGAAACTCTTGCGAGTGGGGCAAAAAGAGCCTCCAGAAACCTCGCTCGCCCAGACGCCATTTTCAGGGAGGGACTTCAGAGCATAAAAACCGGCTATCCTTTGCAAAAGCTGGCTCCCTGTGTGTGACACCAGGCGGGGAAAATCCGCGAAAGTACACCGGCCCAGTGGGGCTCAGCTGTGAAAGACTGTGAGTGTGACCTGTCTATGTCTGTCTACTGTCCTCTTGCGTGAAACTCTTGCGAGTGGGGCAAAAAGAGCCTCCAGAAACCTCGCTCGCCCAGACGCCATTTTCAGGGAGGACTTCAGAGCATAAAAACCGGCTATCCTTTGCAAAAGCTGGCTCCCTGTGTGTGACACCAGGCGGGGAAAATCCGCGAAAGTACACCGGCCCAGTGGGGCTCAGCTGTGAAAGACTGTGAGTGTGACCTGTCTATGTCTGTCTACTGTCCTCTTGCGTGAAACTCTTGCGAGTGGGGCAAAAAGAGCCTCCAGAAACCTCGCTCGCCCAGACGCCATTTTCAGGGAGGGACTTCAGAGCATAAAAACCGGCTATCCTTTGCAAAAGCTGGCTCCCTGTGTGTGACACCAGGCGGGGAAAATCCGCGAAAGTACACCGGCCCAGTGGGGCTCAGCTGTGAAAGACTGTGAGTGTGACCTGTCTATGTCTGTCTACTGTCCTCTTGCGTGAAACTCTTGCGAGTGGGGCAAAAGAGCCTCCAGAAACCTCGCTCGCCCAGACGCCATTTTCAGGGAGGGACTTCAGAGCATAAAAACCGGCTATCCTTTGCAAAAGCTGGCTCCCTGTGTGTGACACCAGGCGGGGAAAATCCGCGAAAGTACACCGGCCCAGTGGGGCTCAGCTGTGAAAGACTGTGAGTGTGACCTGTCTATGTCTGTCTACTGTCCTCTTGCGTGAAACTCTTGCGAATGGGGCAAAAAGAGCCTCCAGAAACCTCGCTCGCCCAGACGCCATTTTCAGGGAGGACTTCAGAGCATAAAAACCGGCTATCCTTTGCAAAAGCTGGCTCCCTGTGTGTGACACCAGGCGGGGAAAATCCGCGAAAGTACACCGGCCCAGTGGGGCTCAGCTGTGAAAGACTGTGAGTGTGACCTGTCTATGTCTGTCTACTGTCCTCTTGCGTGAAACTCTTGCGAGTGGGGCAAAAAGAGGCTCAGAGGAGCACGGCCGCTCCGCTTCGCTACGCGGCCGTGCACTCTTTCTAAGGAAAGAACTCCATTGCAACAAGAAGGAAAAATCACACTAAGAACGGCGCTATATCACAGAAGCAAACATTTCTCTCTGGACTGTCTTCTCTGTTACATGCTCGGGCCTAAGATTTGACCCAGTGTGAGGCTTCATCCACGGAGGACTCCCCTCCCTTAGAGGCAAGTCAGCCCATCCAGAAAGGGAGGAGCCAGAGGAGTGTGCTGCCTACATCATATAGACAATGAATACCACTACAACACGTAGAAAAACCCACAATACAAATGTGACAATGGGGAAACAGCGCAGGCCAGCATCAGACATAGAGAATGAAGATGACAATTCTGAGGACCAGATAATGACTGAACAACTAATCAACCTCTCAGATAAGGACTTTAGACTAGCAATATGGAAGGTGCTCAACAGACTCCAAGAAACCATGGATCGAGTTGAACAGAACACTAATAAGAACCAAGAAAATATGAAGGCAGAAATGACAAAACTCCAAACTGAAATAACATGTCAACTAACAGGCCTGAAAAACTCAGTAAACGAAGTGAATGACAAAATGGATAAGCTCTGGGACAGGGTATCAGAAGCTGAGAATAGACTTGGTGCTGTGGAAGATGAGATACATAACAATTCCATACAGCAGGAGAGATTGGACAAAAAACTTAAAGCAAATGAGCAGACAATGGAAAAATTAGTCAAAGAATGGGAACAGACGAAAATAGAAGTCTATGATAAGATCAACAGAAACAACTTAAGAATCATTGGAGTCCCAGAGACCCAGGAAGAAAATTTCCAGGAAGAATCAATGGTCAAGAACATCATTAAAGAGAAACTCCCAGAGCTAAAGAATATATGTGATCAAATCCTGCATGCCCGAAGAGTACCAACCAAAAGAGACCCCAGAAAAACCACCCCAAGACACATCCTAGTCACAATGACAAATCCCACAGATAGAGACAGAATTCTGAAAACAGCAAGATCAAAAGGGGAAATCATGTTCAAGCAAGCTTCCCTGAGATTTACAGCAGACCTGTCACCAGAAACGCTCAATGCCAGAAAGCAGTGGTGGGATATTGTGACAAGACTGAATGAAATGAATGCTTCACCCAGAATACTATACCCAGCAAAACTCACTTTCCGGTTTGATGGAAGAATACATGGTTTCACAGACAAAAAACAGCTCAGAAACTTCACAGACACAAAACCAGTCTTAAGAGAAAAACTGAAAGACCTAATCTAAGACAAGACTACCCAAAAGACACACCAAATTTTGAAATAAAGATGGCGTTAAATCCCAGGACAATTCTTTCTCTCAACGTCAATGGACTAAATGCACCAGTTAAGAGACACAGAGTGGCTAAATGGATCAAAAAACTCAATCCAACCTTCTGCTGCCTACAAGAAACGCACCTGAATAGTCAGAACAAACATAGACTCAAAATAAAAGGCTGGAGAAAAGTTATCCAAGCAAACAACACCCATAAAAAAGCTGGAGTGGCCATACTAATATCAGATAATGCAAACTTTATACTCAGGAAGGTTGTAAGGGACAAAGACGGACATTTTATATTAATCAAGGGGTACGTAGAGCAGGAAGAATTCACTCTCCTAAACATATATGCACCGAATGAGGGGCCAGCAAAATATTTAATACAACTCCTGACAAATCTGAAAAATAATATCAACAACAACACAATAATTGTGGGGGACCTAAACACGGCTTTGTCAACACTGGACAGGTCAACCAGACTGAAACCCAACAAGAATATACTAGACCTGAGGAGAGAAATGGAAGAAAGAGGCCTAGTGGATATATATAGGACACTCCATCCCCAGAAACCTGGATACACATTCTTCTCCAATGTACATGGGACATTCTCCAGGATAGACTACATGCTGGCACATAAAACATACCTCCATAAGATCAAGAGGATAGAAATTTTGCAGACTACCTTCGCTGACCACAAGGCTCTGAAATTATTTGTGAACTCCAAAGGGACTCAGAAGAAACACTTTAACACCTGGAAGTTAAACAGCCTCATGCTCAATAACCAGTGGGTCCGAGATGAAATCAAGGAGGAAATAAAAAGGTTCCTGGAAACAAATGACAATAAAGACACAAACTCTCAGAACTTATGGGACACAGCAAAAGCAGTACTGAGAGGAAAATTTATAGCTTTGCAAGCACACATCAGGAAGGAAGAAGGAGCTTACCTGAGTAGCTTAATGACACAGCTAATAGAACTAGAAAATGCTCAACAAAAGGACCCAAGAACAGGAAGACAGAAGGAAATAACAAAGCTGAGAGCAGAAATCAACGAAGTGGAAACTCAAAAAACAATCCGAAAGATCAACGAAAGCAGAAGTTGGTTCTTTGAAAAAATAAACAAGATTGATAGACCACTGGCAAACCTAACAAAGAAAGAGAGAGAGAGAAACTTGATAACTCGTATCAGGAATGAAAAAGGAGAGATCACTACTGATATGACAGAGATTCAAAGGGTAATCAGAAACTACTTTGAAAAACTCTACGCCACTAAAAATGAGAACCTGGAAGAAATGGATAAATTCTTGGACTCTTATAATCTTCCACGGTTGAAGGAAGAGGATGTAGCATATCTAAACACCCCCATCACCATTGATGAAATTAAAACAGTAATCAAATGTCTGCCGAAAAACAAAAGCCCAGGTCCAGATGGATTCACTAATGAATTCTATCAAACTTTCCAAGAGGAACTACTGCCAATCTTGGCAAGACTCTTTCATGAAATTGAACAAACAGAAACACTTCCAAATAGCTTTTATGAAGCCAACATCACCTTGATACCTAAACCAGACAGAGACGCTACCAAAAAAGAAAATTACAGACCAATATCTCT